>NC_141008.1:47667229-48042056 GCF_052327205.1 Somniosus microcephalus
ATCTCGCTCTCCCTCTCCCTCCCTCCATCCATCTCGCTCTCCCTCTCCCTCCCTCCATCCATCTCGCTCTCCCTCTCTCCATCCATCTCGCTCTCCCTCTCCCTCCCTCCATCCATCTCCTCTCTCCCTCCATCCATCTCGCTCTCCCTCTCCTCCATCCATCTCGCTCTCCCTCTCCCTCCCTCCATCCATCTCGCTCTCCCTCTCCCTCCCTCCATCCATCTCGCTCTCCCTCTCCCTCCCCTCCAGCTCTCCCTCTCCCTCCCTCCATCCATCTCGCTCTCCCTCTCCCTCCCCTCCATCCATCTCGCTCTCCCTCTCCCTCCATCCATCTCGCTCTCCCTCTCCCTCCCTCCATCCATCTCGCTCTCCCTCTCCCTCCCTCCATCCATCTCGCTCTCCCTCTCCCTCCCTCCATCTATCTCGCTCTCCCTCTCCTCCATCTATCTCGCTCTCCCTCTCCCTCCCTCCATCCATCTCGCTCTCCCTCTCCCTCCCTCCATCTATCTCGCTCTCCCTCTCCCTCCCTCCATCTACCTCGCTCTCCCTCTCCCTCCATCTATCTCGCTCTCCCTCTCCCCTCCATCTATCTCGCTCTCCCTCTCCCTCCCTCCATCTATCTCGCTCTCCCTCTCCCTCCCTCCATCTATCTCGCTCTCCCTCTCCCTCCATCTATCTCGCTCTCCCTCTCCCTCCCTCCATCTATCTCGCTCTCCCTCTCCCTCCCTCCATCTATCTCGCTCTCCCTCTCCCTCCCTCCATCTATCTCGCTCTCCCTCTCCCTCCCTCCATCTATCTCGCTCTCCCTCTCCCTCCCTCCATCTATCGCTCTCCCTCTCCCTCCCTCCATCTATCTCGCTCTCCCTCTCCCTCCCTCCATCTATCTCGCTCTCCCTCTCCCTCCCTCCATCTATCTCGCTCTCCCTCTCCCTCCCTCCATCTATCTCGCTCTCCCTCTCCCTCCCATCTATCTCGCTCTCCCTCTCCCTCCCTCCATCTATCTCGCTCTCCCTCTCCCTCCCTCCATCTATCTCGCTCTCCCTCTCCCTCCCTCCATCTATCTCGCTCTCCCTCTCCCTCCCTCCATCTATCTCGCTCTCCCTCTCCCTCCCTCCATCTATCTCGCTCTCCCTCTCCCTCCCTCCATCTATCTCGCTCTCCTCTCCCTCCCTCCATCTATCTCGCTCTCCCTCTCCCTCTCTCCATCTATCTCGCTCTCCCTCTCCCTCCCTCCATCTATCTCGCTCTCCCTCTCCCTCCCTCCATCTATCTCGCTCTCCCTCTCCCTCCCTCCATCTATCTCGCTCTCCCTCTCCCTCCCTCCATCTATCTCGCTCTCCCTCTCCCTCCCTCCATCTATCTCGCTCTCTCTCTCCCTCCCTCTATCTATCTCGCTCTCTCTCTCCCTCTATCTATCTCGCTCTCTCTCTCCCTCCCTCTATCTCGCTCTCTCTCTCCCTCCCTCTATCTATCTCGCTCTCCCTCCCTCTATCTATCTCGCTCTCTCTCTCTCTCCCTCCATCTCGCTCTCTCTCTCCCTCCCTCTATCTATCTCGCTCTCTCTCTCTCCCTCCCTCTATCTATCTATCTCGCTCTCTCTCTCCCTCCCTCTATCTATCTATCTCGCTCTCTCTCTCCCTCCCTCTATCTATCTATCTCGCTCTCTCTCTCCCTCCATCTATCTATCTCGCTCTCTCTCTCCCTCCATCTATCTATCTATCTCGCTCTCCCTCCCTCTATCTATCTCGCTCTCTCCCTCCCTCTATCTATCTCGCTCTCTCCCTCCCTCTATCTATCTCGCTCTCTCTCTCCCTCCCTCTATCTATCTCGCTCTCTCTCTCCCTCCCTCTATCTATCTCGCTCTCTCTCTCTCCCTCCCTCTATCTATCTCGCTCTCTCTCCCTCCCTCTATCTATCTATCTCGCTCTCTCTCTCCCTCCCTCTATCTATCTATCTCGCTCTCTCTCTCCCTCCATCTATCTATCTCGCTCTCTCCCTCCCTCTATCTATCTATCTCGCTCTCCTCCCTCCATCTATCTATCTCGCTCTCTCTCTCCCTCCCTCTATCTATCTATCTCGCTCTCTCTCCCTCCCTCTATCTATCTCGCTCTCTCCCTCCCTCTATCTATCTCGCTCTCTCCCTCCCTCTATCTATCTCGCTCTCTCCCTCCCTCCCTCTATCTCGCTCTCTCTCTCTCCCTCCCTCTATCTATCTCGCTCTCTCCCTCCCTCTATCTATCTCGCTCTCTCCCTCCCTCTATCTCGCTCTCTCTCTCCCTCCCTCTATCTATCTCGCTCTCTCTCTCCCTCCATCTATCTATCTATCTCGCTCTCTCTCCCTCTCTCTCTCCCTCCCTCTATCTATCTATCTATCTCGCTCTCTCCCTCCCTCTATCTATCTCGCTCTCTCCCTCCCTCTATCTATCTCGCTCTCTCTCTCTCCCTCCCTCTATCTATCTCGCTCTCTCTCTCCCTCCATCTATCTATCTATCTCGCTCTCTCCCTCCCTCTATCTATCTCGCTCTCTCCCTCCCTCTATCTATCTCGCTCTCTCCCTCCCTCTATCTATCTCGCTCTCTCCCTCCATCTATCTATCTCGCTCTCTCCCTCCATCTATCTATCTCGCTCTCTCCCTCCCTCTATCTATCTATCTCGCTCTCTCCCTCCCTCTATCTATCTATCTCGCTCTCTCCCTCCCTCTATCTGTCTATCTCGCTCTCTCCCTCCCTCTATCTGTCTATCTCGCTCTCTCTCCCTCCCTCTATCTGTCTATCTCGCTCTCTCTCTCCCTCCCTCTATCTGTCTATCTCGCTCTCTCTCTCCCTCCCTCTATCTGTCTATCTCGCTCTCTCTCTCCCTCCCTCTATCTGTCTATCTCGCTCTCTCCCTCCCTCTATCTGTCTATCTCGCTCTCTCTCTCCCTCCCTCTGTCTATCTCGCTCTCTCTCTCCCTCCCTCTATCTATCTGTCTATCTCGCTCTCTCTCTCCCTCCCTCTATCTATCTGTCTATCTCGCTCTCTCTCTCCCTCCCTCTATCTATCTGTCTATCTCGCTCTCTCTCTCCCTCCCTCTATCTATCTGTCTATCTCGCTCTCTCTCTCCCTCCCTCTATCTATCTGTCTATCTCGCTCTCTCTCTCCCTCCCTCTATCTATCTGTCTATCTCGCTCTCTCTCTCCCTCCCTCTATCTATCTGTCTATCTCGCTCTCTCTCCCTCCCTCTATCTATCTGTCTATCTCGCTCTCTCTCTCCCTCCCTCTATCTATCTATCTATCTCGCTCTCTCTCTCCCTCCCTCTATCTATCTATCTATCTCGCTCTCTCTCTCCCTCCCTCTATCTATCTATCTATCTATCTCGCTCTCTCTCTCCCTCCCTCTATCTATCTATCTATCTCGCTCTCTCCCTCCCTCCATCTATCTATCTATCTCGCTCTCTCTCTCCCTCCCTCTATCTATCTATCTATCTATCTATCTCGCTCTCTCTCTCCCTCCCTCTATCTATCTATCTATCTCGCTCTCTCTCTCCCTCCCTCTATCTATCTATCTATCTCGCTCTCTCTCTCCCTCCCTCTATCTATCTCGCTCTCTCTCTCCCTCTATCTATCTCGCTCTCTCTCTCCCTCTATCCATCTATCTCGCTCTCTCTCTCCCTCTATCCATCTATCTCGCTCTCTCTCTCCCTCTATCCATCTATCTCGCTCTCTCTCTCCCTCTATCCATCTATCTCGCTCTCTCTCTCCCTCCATCCATCTATCTCGCTCTCTCTCTCCCTCCATCCATCTATCTCGCTCTCTCTCTCCCTCCATCCATCTATCTCGCTCTCTCTCTCCCTCCATCCATCTATCTCGCTCTCTCTCTCCCTCCATCCATCTATCTCGCTCTCTCTCTCCCTCCATCCATCTATCTCGCTCTCTCTCTCCCTCCATCCATCTATCTCGCTCTCTCTCTCCCTCCATCCATCTATCTCGCTCTCTCTCTCCCTCCATCCATCTATCTCGCTCTCTCTCTCCCTCCATCCATCTATCTCGCTCTCTCTCTCCCTCCATCCATCTATCTCGCTCTCTCTCTCCCTCCATCCATCTATCTCGCTCTCTCTCTCCCTCCATCCATCTATCTCGCTCTCTCTCTCCCTCCATCCATCTATCTCGCTCTCTCTCTCCCTCCATCCATCTATCTCGCTCTCTCTCTCCCTCCATCCATCTATCTCGCTCTCTCTCTCCCTCCATCCATCTATCTCGCTCTCTCTCTCTCCCTCCATCCATCTATCTCGCTCTCCCTCCCTCTATCTATCTCGCTCTCTCTCTCCCTCCCTCCCTCTATCTATCTCGCTCTCTCTCTCCCTCCCTCCCTCTATCTATCTCGCTCTCTCTCTCCCTCTATCTATCTATCTCGCTCTCTCTCTCCCTCCCTCTATCTATCTCGCTCTCTCTCTCCCTCCATCTATCTATCTCGCTCTCTCTCTCCCTCCATCTATCTATCTCGCTCTCTCTCTCCCTCCATCTATCTATCTCGCTCTCTCTCTCCCTCTATCTATCTATCTCGCTCTCTCTCTCCCTCTATCTATCTATCTCGCTCTCTCTCTCCCTCTATCTATCTATCTCGCTCTCTCTCTCCCTCTATCTATCTATCTCGCTCTCTCTCTCCCTCTATCTATCTATCTCGCTCTCTCTCTCCCTCTATCTATCTATCTCGCTCTCTCTCTCCCTCTATCTATCTATCTCGCTCTCTCTCTCCCTCTATCTATCTATCTCGCTCTCTCTCTCCCTCTATCTATCTATCTCGCTCTCTCTCTCCCTCTATCTATCTCGCTCTCTCTCTCCCTCTATCTATCTCGCTCTCTCTCTCCCTCTATCTATCTCGCTCTCTCTCTCCCTCTATCTATCTCGCTCTCTCTCTCCCTCTATCTATCTCGCTCTCTCTCTCCCTCTATCTATCTCGCTCTCTCTCTCCCTCTATCTATCTCGCTCTCTCTCTCCCTCTATCTATCTATCTCGCTCTCTCTCTCCCTCTATCTATCTATCTCGCTCTCTCGCTCCCTCTATCTATCTATCTCGCTCTCTCTCTCCCTCTATCTATCTATCTCGCTCTCTCTCTCCCTCTATCTATCTATCTCGCTCTCTCTCTCCCTCTATCTATCTCGCTCTCTCTCTCCCTCTATCTATCTCGCTCTCTCTCTCCCTCTATCTATCTCGCTCTCTCTCTCCCTCTATCTATCTCGCTCTCTCTCTCCCTCTATCTATCTCGCTCTCTCTCTCCCTCTATCTATCTCGCTCTCTCTCTCCCTCTATCTATCTCGCTCTCTCTCTCCCTCCCTCTATCTATCTCGCTCTCCCTCCCTCTATCTATCTCGCTCTCTCTCTCCCTCCCTCCCTCTATCTATCTCGCTCTCTCTCTCCCTCCCTCCCTCTATCTATCTCGCTCTCTCTCTCCCTCCCTCTATCTATCTCGCTCTCTCTCTCCCTCCCTCTATCTATCTCGCTCTCTCTCTCCCTCCCTCTATCTATCTCGCTCTCTCTCTCCCTCCCTCTATCTATCTCGCTCTCTCTCTCCCTCCCTCTATCTATCTCGCTCTCTCTCTCCCTCCCTCTATCTATCTCGCTCTCTCTCTCCCTCCCTCTATCTATCTCGCTCTCTCTCTCCCTCCCTCTATCTATCTCGCTCTCTCTCTCCCTCCCTCTATCTATCTCGCTCTCTCTCTCCCTCCCTCTATCTATCTCGCTCTCTCTCTCCCTCCCTCTATCTATCTCGCTCTCTCTCTCCCTCCCTCTATCTATCTCGCTCTCTCTCTCCCTCCCTCTATCTATCTCGCTCTCTCTCTCCCTCCCTCTATCTATCTCGCTCTCTCTCTCCCTCCCTCTATCTATCTCGCTCTCTCTCTCCCTCCCTCTATCTATCTCGCTCTCTCTCTCCCTCCCTCTATCTATCTCGCTCTCTCTCTCCCTCCCTCTATCTATCTCGCTCTCTCTCTCCCTCCCTCTATCTATCTCGCTCTCTCTCTCCCTCCCTCTATCTATCTCGCTCTCTCTCTCCCTCCCTCTATCTATCTATCTCGCTCTCTCTCTCCCTCCCTCTATCTATCTATCTCGCTCTCTCTCTCCCTCCCTCTATCTATCTATCTCGCTCTCTCTCTCCCTCCCTCTATCTATCTATCTCGCTCTCTCTCTCCCTCCCTCTATCTATCTATCTCGCTCTCTCTCTCCCTCCCTCTATCTATCTATCTCGCTCTCTCTCTCCCTCCCTCTATCTATCTCGCTCTCTCTCTCCCTCCCTCTATCTATCTCGCTCTCTCTCTCCCTCCCTCTATCTATCTCGCTCTCTCTCTCCCTCCCTCTATCTATCTCGCTCTCTCTCCCTCCCTCTATCTATCTCGCTCTCTCTCTCCCTCTATCTATCTCGCTCTCTCTCTCCCTCCCTCCATCTATCTCGCTCTCTCTCTCCCTCCCTCCATCTATCTCGCTCTCTCTCTCTCTCCCTCCATCTCGCTCTCTCTCTCCCTCCATCTCGCTCTCTCTCTCCCTCCCTCTATCTCGCTCTCTCTCTCCCTCCCTCTATCTATCTCTCCCTCTATATCTCTCTCTATCTCTCCCTCTATATCTCTCTCTATCTCTCCCTCCCTCTATCTCTCTCTCTCTCCCTCTATCTCTCCCCCTCTATCTCCCTCCTCCCAATGCGCTTCCATCTCTCCAATCTCTGGGCAGTGACACACTCCCAGCCCCGGGGAGGCGGCTCCTGCCCACCCAGCGAGCCCAGCCCCGCTCCCCGCTCTCCGGAGCCCGGCTCATCCCCCGGCACCGACAGTCAGCCGGCACCGCCCGCCCGCTCCGCTCTCACCTGCGGCCGCCCGGGCTCTCAGCGCTCGCTCTCCGCACCGCCCTCTCGCCCCTTCCCTCTCTCCTCTCGCTCTCCTTCTGCTCTTTCTCTTTCTCTCTCCGCTCTCTCTCTCTCTCCTTTTTCTTTTTTCTCTTTCCCCCTTTTCCTTGCTTTTATCTCTTTTTACTCTATAATTCTCTCATCCCCCCTCCCATTGGTTGCCTTGCAGTTCTCCAGCCAATGGCAGGGACGTTAGCGACAAACCTGAACCAATCACGGAGTGAGCATTGAAACAGAACGGGAAAAACAACCTGAGAGGGCGGGGCCAATGGAGAATTACGCCTTACTTATTGTCAGACACTAACACAATACAGAAACACACTCAGAACCAAAAAAGAGCAATATATTAAGAATACACTCAGCTCCATGGAGGAATCCATTGATTCCAATTGTTTCTGGGACAACTTGAATACACTACACAAAAAACAACACGACGAATTGGCCATTCAAAATGGGGACACATGGGAAAACCACTTTGAAAAATTATACCAGAAAAACACACTAAGGCCAGAGCAGCACCAAATATGCAAAAAACTGGAAAAGCTAGAAATGGCCATAAAAGATAACCAAAACCAGCTAGACTCCATAATAACAGAAAAAGAACTTTTTGAAAAACTCAAGGACCTGCGACCAGGAAAAGCTTGCGGGACAGACGGCATACTAAACGAGATGATTAAACACACAGACGACAAAATGAAACTGGCTATCCTAAAACTCTTCAACTTGGTTCTGAGTGTCGGTTACTTCCCTGATATCTGGAACAAAGGACTCATAACGCCCATATACAAAAGTGGGGACAAAGTCGACCCAAATAACTATCGAGGCATCTGTGTAAACAGTAACCTGGGGAAGGTATTCTGTAGCATCATAAACAAAAGACTTATAAGCTTCCTTGAGGAGCACAATGTCTTGCGTAAAAGCCAAATTGGATTCCTGCCAAACTATAGAACATCAGATCATATCTTCACCCTACAGACCCTAATTGACAAACACGTTCACCATAACAAAAGCAAAATCTATGCATGCTTTATAGATTTCCAGAAGGCTTTCGACTCCATCTGGCATGACGGTTTATTCCTGAAACTTATCGAAAGCGGGGTAGGGGGAAAAACATATGATGTAATTAAATCAATGTATACAAACAACAAGTGTGCAGTTAAAATTGGAGACAAACAAACAAAATACTTCCCACAGGGGCGGGGGGTGATGCAGGGCTCGCCAATCTCACTGACACTCTTTAATATTTACATAAATGAATTGGCAAAACTACTTGAACAATCTACAGCACCCGGCCTCACCCTATATGAATCCAAGGTTAAATTCCTCCTCTATGCAGACGACCTGGTTCTGCTGTCACCAACTAAGGAGGGTCTACAGCAGAACCTGGATCTGCTGGAGTCGTACTGCCAGACTTGGGCCCTGACAATAAATCCCCAAAAAAACCAAAGTCCTTGTGTTCCAGCAAAGATCCAGACATCAGGGACCCAAAATAAATTTCACACTAGGAACAACCAAAATTGAACAAACCACTAACTACACACACTTGGGCTTAAAAATCAGTTCTACGGGAAACTTCAAACTGGCTGTGAATGAACTGAAAGAGAAAGCAAGAAGGGCTTTCTATGCCATTAAAAAATCAATCCAAATAGAAATCCCAATTAGCATTTGGCTAAAAATTTTCAAATCAGTAATTGAACCAATTGCACTCTATGGCAGTGAGGTATGGGGACCGCTAACACAACAAGAATTTGCAAAATGGGACAAACACCCAATTGAGATCCTACATGCAGAATTCTGTAAAAGTACCCTCCGGACTCAAAGGAAAACAGTAAACAATGCATGCAGGGCAGAACTAGGCCAATATCCATTAATAATCACTATCCAAAAAAGAGCCACCAAATTTTGGAATCACCTACAAATGAGCAACCCCCAATGCTATCACTACGACGCCCTGAAATGCCAAGAGCTGACCATAAAGAAGAATACCCTCAGTCAACTAGTCCTGGGACTCAGTGAAGTAACTACTAACACTACTAACAATAACCAGCCCCAGGACAGTGACAGCGTAACACAAAGAATTCGACCCAACACAATCGTCGCTAAGCAAAAGGAAAAATATCTGACATATTGGGCAGAAACAACAAAAACCCAAAGCAAACTCAATTGCTACTTGGCCCTAAACAGACAATACAACATAGCTGATTACCTGACCATGGTAAAGGACAGCAAACTGAGAAAAATCCTGACAATGTACAGACTTAGTGAGCATAGCCTGGCGATCGAAAAAGGTAGACACAGGCAGACCCGGCTACCAAGAGAGGACATGATATGCTCTCACTGCAGTCAGGGAATGGTGGAGACAGAGATGCACTTCCTCACAGCTTGTAGAAAATATCAGGGCATAAGGGAGAATTTCTACCCAAAATTTACAAAAATATGCCCGGAATTCAGAAAATTGAATGACGACCAAAAACTCCCATACCTACTAGGGGAAGAGAGAAGTTGCATAACACTAGCGGCACACTATGTTACAGCTTGCCATAAACAGAGGGACAACCACTAAAGATAAGATAAGAGTATATATAAATTATATGAAAGTATATTTATACACTCAGGGATATATCTGTTTATACACTGTATGGATAGATCTGTATTTTTGTGAACAAACATGAATGTTTTCCGATGCTTTGGCAACATAAGATGTAACTTGTCATGCCAATAAAGCGATTTGAATTGAATTGAATTGAATTGAATGGGAGAAAGGGGTGAGAGAATGGAGAGAGAGAGGGAATGGGAGAAAGGGAATGAGAGAATGGAGAGAGAGAGGGAATGGGAGAAAGGGAATGAGAGAACGGAGAGAGGGAATGGGAGAAAGGGATGAGAGAACGGAGAGAGCGAGGGAATGGGAGAAAGGGAATGAGAGAATGGAGAGAGAGGGGGAATGGGAGAAAGGGAATGGGAGAGAAGGAGTGGGAGAAAGGGAATGGGGAGAGAGGCAGTAAGAGGGGGCCGTGGGGAGCCGGGGTTGGGGAGGGGGTATTAGGGGAGCAGGGTAAGGGTTGCAGGCAAGGGGACATGGTACGGAGATAGGGTCCGGGGGCTGGATCCTCTGACGGTTCCGGTCGGAGCCGTGGGCAGCCCGGCTGGGCTGGGGAAACTCTCAGCCACAGATAGAAATAGGTGGATTCTCTCTGCCTGAAGCCACTCCGTAATTAACCAGGGAGGAGGGCGAGGGAACAGCTGGACTGGGCAAGTCACGTCCCCTGGGGGGGAGAAGGGCAGGAATCTGCCCCTGACACCAGTTGGGGAATTCATGTCCCCGGGGTTTAAAAAGGACCAAACAAGGAAAAATAATCAATTCAAATGTGTGAAAACAAAATAATGAATCCGTGAGTCAGGGTAAACTCCCCACACTGACCCCCCAACCTGGCCCCCTGACACGGTCCCTGCCCTCTGACACGGTCCCTGCCCTCTGACCCTACCCACTGACGCCTGAGACTGACCTCTGACACGGTCCCTGCCCCCTGACACGGTCCCTGCCCTCTGACACGGTACCTGCCCTCTGACACGGTCCCTGCCCTCTGACACGGTCCCTGCCCTCTGACACAGTCCCTGCCCCCTGACCCTACTCATTAACACTGACGCCTGAGACTGACCTCTGACACAGTCCCTGCCCTCTGACACGGTCCCTGCCCTCTGACACGGTCCCTGTCCTCTGACACGGTCCCTGCCCCCTGACACGGTCCCTGCCCTCTGACCCTGAGCTTCGGAGTAGGTTGAAACGTCAGCCCAGATTCCTGGTTCCTCCGCTGGAGAGTGCACATGTGTAGATGACAGAATTGGGTTCGGCTGTGAGGTCCACCCATGGCAAGATAACTCACCAACGTTCACCGCCTAGGCTCCCTCACAAAAACAATCTGCTGATAGAGCCAGACCCTGAAGATAAGACGTGTGTGTACACAGAATCTTAGCACATCTCCCAGTGTGTCACACAGTCACTGTGAGATGCATTCACTGTTACATTGTAGGCAAATGCAGTTGACAATTTGCATGCAGCAAGATCCCAGTAACAGTCAGGAAAGGAATGAGTAATGAGTCTTGGCCAGGAACCCAGGAGAACTCTCCGCTCTTCTTTGAAGCAGATTAAAGATGCTCTTATATTGGATTGCCAGAGTGTTAGTGTCGCACGGTTCAGTGGATCCCCAAGTTAGCTTGTGGGGTTTGCTAAGGCCACTCTTCCAACAGTCTATCCCTAACCCTAACCCTAACCCTAACCCTAACCCTAACCCTAACCCTAACCCTAAACCTAACCCTAACCCTAAACCTATCCCTAACCCTAACCCTAACCCTAAACCTATCTATAACCCTAACCCTAACCCTAACCCTAAACCTATCCCTAACCCTATCCCTAACCCTATCCCTAACCCTATCCCTAACCCTAAACCTAACCCTAACCCTAACCCTAAACCTATCCCTAACCCTAACCCTAACCCTGACCCTATGCCTAACCCTAACCCTATCCCTAACCCTATGCCTAATCCCATCCCTATCCCTAACCCTATCCCTATCCCTATCCCTAACCCTAACCCTAACCCTATCCCTATCCCTAACACTATCCCTATCCCTATCCCTAACCCCATCCCTATCCCTAACCCTATCCCTATCCCAAACCCTATCGCTATCCCTAACCCTAACGCTATCCCTAACCCTATCCCTATCCTTAACACTAACCCTATCCCTATCCCTAACCCTATCCCTAACCCTAACCCTAACCCTATCCCTATCCCTAACCCTATCCCAAACCCTAACCCTAACCCTATCCCTAACCCTATCCCTAACCCTAACCCTAACCCTATCCCTATCCTTAACACTAACCCTATCCCTATCCCTATCCCTAACCCTATCCCTAACCCTAACCCTAACCCTATCCCTATCCCTAACCCTATCCCTAACACTAACCCTAACCCTGTCCCTAATCCTAACCCTATCCCAAACCCTAACCCTAACCCTATCCCTATCCTAACCCTATCCCAAACCCGATCCCGGACCCTATCCCTATCCCAAACCCTAACCCTTCCAACAGTTTATTTCAGGGGTGCCATCTACTGCTCGAGATCCACATGTGGGGAGGGGGCGGCACCAACACTCAGTGAGGTCAATGCCAGCTGTTTCTAATTGATTATTAGCAATATTATATATATGGAAAAGACATGTCTGGTAACAGCGGCAGTGTCAATAGCAGTTTCTAACCCAACCCTAATATAGTGTCAATAGAGTTTTCTAACCCAACCCTAACCACTAATCTCTAACCTAACACATTAACCCTAATCCTAACAATCTAACCCCTTAACACCCTGACACCCTAAGCCCGACCTTAACTCGCAACACTGACCCTAACACCATGTCAATAGTGTGATGCGGGATGGTCTGTGCTGTCAATGTGCACTGATATGAAAAGTCTCTGCCCTTCTTCAAATAGCACCAGCGATATTCAACTGCCCCACCCCTCCCCACCACCGCCTTAAATAGACAGACCCTTAGCTTAATATTTGACTCAAAGAGTTCCACTGGGGTGTCGGTCCGATCAGGTGCTCAGCTCCCATTGGCTGTCTGACTCAGGCAAGAATAAAAAACAACCATGCCAAGTCAAATTGCTTGTCCTACAGCAGGTGAATTGACTGCCATCAGACACTGGCTCCCGGTCCAACAACGCCTCAATTTAAAAATTCTCATCCTTGTTTTCAAATCGCTCCATGGCCCTCACCCCTCCCTATCTCTGTAATCTCCTCCAGCCCTAACAACCCTCCGAGATCTCGGCGCTCCTCCAATTCTGGCCTCTTCCGTATCCCCAATTTTAATCGCTCTACCATTGGCGGCCGTGCCTTCAGCTGCCTGGGCCCCGAGCTCTGGAATTCCCTCCCTAAACCTCTCCACCTCTCTACCTCTACAGCCAGCATTGTTAGTTTCAGTGTCCCTTTGAAGATAAAAACTTGTAGCCTGACGTAAGGTTTTAGAGATTTTGAGATTAGTGATACACCAGCAAATTACAGAGAAAAGAAATCACTGTGGTGCACATATTGTTCTTGGAGATTAAAACATTAAAAAAAAATTTGCCCTTGGGATGTGGGTGTCGCTGGCAAGGCCGGCATTGATTGCCCATCCCTAGTCACCCTCGAGAAGGTGCTGGTGGGCCTTCTCCTTGAACGGCTGCAGTCCGTGTGGTGAAGGTGCTGCCACGGTGCTGTTAGGGAGGCTCGGTGTCAGCAGGGCTCAGTGGGTCGCGCTCTCGCCTCTGCGCCACAAGGTTGTGGCTTCAAGCCCCACTCCACAAAACTCAAACACATGATTGAGAGAGTTCACTGGCAGAGGTGCCGCCTTTCAGATGAGACGTTAAATCGAGGCTCCGTCTGCTCTCTCAGGTGGCAGTGAAAGATCCCGCGGCACTATTTTCGAAGAGCCCGGGAGTTCTCCCTGGTGTCCTGGCCAAGATTTATCCCCCAACCAACATCACTAGATTTCTACATTACAACAGTGACAGTACTTCATTGGCCGTAAAGCACTTTGGGATGTCCTGAGGTCATGAAATGTGTCATATAAATGCAAGTCTTTCTTTCTATAAAACAGATTATCTGGTCATTATCTCATTGCTGTTTGTGGGAGCTTGCTCTGCGCAAATTGGCTGCTACATTTCCTACATTGCAACAGTGACTCCACTTCAAAAGTACCTCATTGGCTGTAAAGCGGTCTGGGACATCCTGAGGTTGTGAAAGGCGCTATAGAAATGCAAGTTCTTTCTTTATTTCTTTCTGGTGACCTTATAGCAACAGAGAGCAGAGCCTAAGCAAACCTTCAAAACTAATCACCACGGCACTATCTTTGTGTTCTGTTTCTCTAGGCCGTGATTGGGATGTGATGTTATTTTTAACAAGGACTGAAGACGTCAAGGGATGGTTCCTACTGGTTTGACGTTCAGTTTCTATCCTTCCTGTTATCTGCTGGCCTCTCCCAGAGCTGGTCACTCCTGTTGGGCACAGTTCAATGGCACTGGGCGTCCTCCAGCATCACCCCTAGTGTCCATGTTTATTCAACCATAGGTTTCCATACAAGATGTCTACAGCCATAGGCTCTCTCCATCGGGGGTCTCCAGATAGCGATAAGAAGCAAGAAATCTGACAGATTTCGCCTCCCCCCCCCACCCAGCCCCCAGCCAGCGTCTACTGACCTAATGCAGCCAATGGTTCAGTGGGCAGCACTCTTGCCTCTGAGTTCAAGCCTCACTCCAGAGACTTGAGCACAAGATCCAGGCTACCACTCCCAGGGCAGTACTGAGGGAGCGCCGCACTGTCGGAGGTGCCGTCTTTCGGATGAGACGTTAAACCGAGGCCCTGTCTGCTCTCTCGGGTGGACATAAGAGATCCCTCAGCACTATTTCGAAGAAGAGCAGGGGAGAGTTCTCCCCGGTGTCCTGGGGCCAATATTTATCCTTCAACCAACATCAGTAAAAACAGATTATCTGGTCATTATCACATTGCAGTTTGTGGAATCCTGCTGTGCACAAGTTGGCTGTCGCATTTCCTACATTACAACACTGACTACACTTCAGAAAATACTCAATTGGTTGTAAAGTGCTTTGGGACGTCCTGAGGTTGTGAAAGACGCCAGAGTAATAAAAATTCTTTCTCTCCAGTGTAGGGTATTAGGACATGAGCGAGGCGAGGGAGGAACGTTCAGAGGTGGACAGACCATAGTAGAATCAATAGAACAGAGAGAGAGAGACGAGAAACATTTGACAGAGCGACCCAGGTTGGAGGTGAATGAGGGATTCATTTCACAGGACAAGTCTTTTCAGTGTTTATTCCAGGAATCCAGCCAAGTACTAGAAGAGAAACATGGGAGCAGGATTCAAGTCTTAAAGAGATTTGGGATTTCCACAGAGTTAAAGGGAATTACAGCTGGAAGCCTGGGATGTTTACGTGAACTTTCAGCAATTTGAATGATGATTAAACAGAATGTTCTGTAACATTAAGATTGAATCAGAGTGGGCTGTAAATACCTCGATAAAGGAACCAAACACCCCTTAACACATGACTTGTTACGCAATAGTGCAGTGTACCAGCGCGAGCACTGGATAAAGTTACACTGTGAATACATAATATATTCAAACTCTGTGCTCCCTCATAAGGGCTGCTATCACTTATAATATAAACAGGAGCTGCTATTCCCTATAATATAAACAGGGGCTGCTATTCATTATAATATAAACAGGGGCTGCTATTCATTATAATAGAAACAGGGGCTGCTATTCATTATAATAGAAACAGGGGCTGCTATTCATTATAATATACACAGGGGCTGCTATTCATTATAATATACACAGGGGCTGCTATTCCCTATAATATAACCAGGGGCTGCTATTCTCCAAAATATACACAGGGGCTGCTATTCTCTATAATATACACAGGGGCTGCTATTCTCTATAATATACACAGGGGCTGCTATTCGCTATAATATACACAGGGACTGCTATTCCCTATAATATACACAGGGGCTGCTATTCTCTATAATATACACAGGGACTGCTATTCTCTATAATATACACAGGGGCTGCTGTTCTCTATAATATACACAGGGGCTGCTATTCCCTATAATATACACAGGGGCTGCTATTCTCTATAATATACACAGGGGCTGCTATTCGCTATAATATACACAGGGGCTGCTATTCCCTATAATATACACAGGAGCTGTTATTCCCTATAATATACACAGGAGCTGCTATTCCCTATAATATACACAGGAGCTGCTATTCCCTATAATATACACAGGGGCTGCTATTCCCTATAATATACACAGGAGCTGCTGTTCTCTATAATATACACAGGGGCTGCTATTCTCTATAATATACACAGGGGCTGCTATTCCCTATAATATACACAGGGGCTGCTATTCCCCATAATATACACAGGGGCTGCTGTTCTCTATAATATACACAGGGGCTGCTATTTGATGCGCTATCAACAATACCAAAGACTACGAGATGGACTTATATGAAGTAGGCTTTTATTGACTAAGAACTAGAGCATGCCTCTGCTAGTGAATCCATCCTAAGAGCTCCCGGGGGAAGGGTGGTGAGTCACCTTTATACCCGGGCTTAGGGGTGGAGCCAGGGGCTGAGACATGCCTGGACTTGTACAGGGTTAACAGTGGTTTACCACATTCACCCCTCGCTTAAAAAAGAGTCCGGTGGGGTGAAGTGTTTCAAAAGTTCGTATACGAAAGTCTCTCCGGGGGTCTTGTCTGCCGTAATGATCTTCGTGGTGCCGGTTGCGGCGGTTCTTTGCCCGCGGCCGCTTCTCGCGTGGGACGGAGCACTGGCGTGTCGTCCTCTCAGGGTAGGGATGGCACCGGCATGTCATCAGTTCGTGGTAGACACCCCGGTGGTGCGTCGTGGGTAGTGGTGGTGGGTGGAGGTAGTGGATGGTGATCGATGGTGTTTCGGGTGGTACCTGAGGGTGCGAGGTCTCGAATTGAGACTGTGTCCTCCCGCCCGTCAGGATACGCCACGTAGGCGTACTGTGGGTTGGCGTGGAGGAGGTGAACCTTTTCGACCAGGGGGTCCGTCTTATGGCTCCTCACGTGTTTCCTGAGCAGGATGGGTCCCGGAGACGTCAGCCATGGCGGTAGTGATGTCCCCGAGGTGGATTTCCTGGGGAAGACGAACATCTTCTCGTGAGGGGTGGCGTTTGTGGCAGTACAGAGCAGTGATCGTATGGAGTGGAGCGCATCGGGGAGGACATCTTGCCAGCGGGAGATTGGGAGGCCCTTGGATTTTAGGGCGAGCATGGCGGTCTTCCACACCGTTGCGTTCTCCCTCTCTACCTGTCCGTTACCCCGGGGGTTGTAGCTGGTAGTCCTGCTCGTGGCTATGCCCTTCTCGAGCAGGTACTGGCGCAGCTCGTCGCTCATGAACGACGAGCCCCTGTCGCTGTGGATGTAATTGGGGAAGCCAAATATGGCGAACAGGTCGTTGAGGCACCTGATGACTGTGGCGCTGGTCATGTCCGGGCAGGGGATGGCGAAGGGGAAACGGGAGTACTCGTCAATAATATTGAGGAAGTACGTGTTGCGGTCAGAGGAGGGAAGGGGCCCCTTGAAATCGACGCTGAGACGTTCGAAGGGGCGGGTGGCTTTAATCAGGTGTGCCCTGTCTGGCCTATAAAAATGCGATTTGCATTCGGCGCAGACCTGGCAGTTCCTGGTCATGGTCCTGACCTCCTCGATGGAGTAAGGCAGGTTGCGAGCTTTAATAAAGTGGAAGAACCTGGTGACCCCCGGGTGGCAGAGATCATTGTGGAGGGTCCGTAGCCTATCGACTTGTGCGTTGGCACATGTTCCACGGGATAGGGCGTCTGGGGGCTCATTAAGTTTCCCGGGCCGGTATAAGATATCGTAGTTGTAGGTGGATAACTCGATCCTCCACCGCAATATCTTATCATTTTTGATTTTCCCCCTTTGTCTGTTGTTAAACATAAATGCTACTGACCGTTGGTCAGTGAGCAGGGTGAAACGTTTACCGGCCAGGTAATGCCTCCAGTGCCGTACAGCCTCCACTATCGCCTGGGCCTCCTTCTCGACTGAGGAGTGTCGAATTTCGGGGCTCTGGAGGGTCCGTGAAAAGAAGGCCACGGGTCTCCCCGCCTGGTTAAGGGTTGCGGCTAGGGCGAAGTCGGATGCATCGCTCTCCACTTGGAAAGGGATGGACTCATCCACTGCGTGCATTGTGGCCTTCGCAATGTCCTCTTTTATGAGGGTGAAGGCCGCACGGGCCTCTGCCATCAGGGGGAAGGAGGTTGACTTGATGAGGGGTCGGGCTTTGTCCGCATAGTTGGGCACCCACTGGGCGTAGTAAGAGAAGAACCCTAGGCATCTCTTCAGGGCTTTTAGGCAGTGGGGGGGGGGTGGGGTAGTTCCAGGAGGGGGCGCATTCGGTCGGGGTCGGGGCCGATGACTCCGTTTTCCACCATGCAGCCAAGAATAGCGAGGCGCGCGGTGCGGAACATACATTTTTCTCTGTTGTATGTCAGATTCAGCCGTTGGGCCGTACGGAGGAATTTTTCTAGGTTGGCGTCGTGGTCCTGCCGGTCATGGCCGCAGATGGTGACGTTGTCTAGATAGGGGAAGGTGGCCTGCAGCGCGTTCTGGTCAACCATCCGGTCCACCTCCCTTTGGAAGACCGAGACCCCGTTGGTGACGCCGAAGGGGACTCGGAGGAAGTGGTAGAGGCGACCGTCAGCCTCGAAGGCCGTGCACTGGCGGTCCTCAGGCCTGATGGGGAGCTGGTGGTATGCCGACTTCAGATCAATCATCGAGAATACCCGGTATTGTGCTATCTGGTTGACCATGTCAGATATGCGGGGAAGTGGGTATGCGTCTAATTGCATGTATCGATTGATCGTCTGGCTGTAATCAATAACCAGGCGCTGTTTCTCGCCGGTCTTTACTCCCACCACTTGGGCTCGCCATGGGCTGGTGCTGCCCTCGATAATCCCTTCCCTCAGGAGTCTTTGTACTTCTGATTTAATAAAGCTACTATCCCCGGCACTGTACCGCCTGCTTTTAGTAGCAATTGGCTTGCAGTCTTTGGCGAGGTTAGCGAACAACGGGGGGGGTTTGACCTTCAGGGTGGACAGGCTGCATACTTTGCGCGGCGCCGTGTTTAAATTCTGCTGGCTGCAGACTGTAAGTGGGGGCAGGGGCCTGCCATATGCCATCGTGATGCTCTCCAGATGGCACTGGAAGTCTAATCCTAGCAGTACGGGAGCGCAGAGCTGTGGCAGGACGAGGAATTTAAACTCTCTGTACTCCACGCCGTTCACTGTCAGAGTCGCTACACAGTAGCCGCTGACGTCCGCCGTATGGGACTTTGAGGCCATAAAGACCTGGTGGCGTGTGCGCATAACCGATAGGGAGTAGCGTCGCACCATGTCGGGGTGGATGAAGCTCTCCGTGCTTCCGCAGTTGAAAAGGCAATTTGTGGCATGGCCATTTACCTTTACGTTCATCATGGACCTGGCTAGTTGATGGGGCCTAGATTGGTCCAGGGTGATGGAGGCCATCGTCGAGGTCGGTGGGTCGCTGTAGTATTCGCCCGCGCCGAGGGCCTGGTCCCGAGATGGTGTCCAAGATGGCGGCTCCCCCTCGGCTGGTGGTGTCCAAAATGACGGCCCGCACGGCTCACACGTGGTTGGTGGGGTCCAAAATGGCAGCCTGTACGGTTCACACGCGGCGCTGCTGGAATTGGGGGTCGATTTCGCCTTGCACACTCTCGCGTAGTGGCCTTTCTTGCCGCATTTGGAGCAGGTCGCGTCCTTTGCTGGGCATTGCTGTCTGGGGTGCTTGGCCTGGCCGCAGAAGTAGCATTTCTGGCCTCTGGTCATTGCAGCTGTAGTTGGGCTGCTGGCGGCTTGTGGCCTTACCGGGTCCCAAGATGGCTGCTCCCGTGGCATCCACGTGGCCATCTGGTCAGGGGGGTAGGCGTCCATGTTCTGGAGGGCCACGTCTAACGAGTTAGCGAGGGCCACCGTCTTCTGCAGGTCGAGCCCCCTCTGTTCCAGCAGCCTCTGCCGAGTATAGTTGGACCTGATGCCGGCTACGTAGGCGTCTCGGATCAGGTCTTCCGTGCATTCCTTGGCCGTCACCGCTTTGCAATTACAGTCCCGGCCGAGTACTCTCAGTGCCAGTAAATATTCAGCGCCCGATTCCCCGGGGCGCTGTTTTCGGGTAGCCAGGAGGTGTCTGGCGTAGACCTCGTTAACAGGCCTCACGTATTGTTCCTTTAGCGTCGCGATGGCGGCCGTGTAAGTAGTGGCGTCTCGGATGATCGAGTAGACTCGGTGGCTCACCCGTGAGTTCAAGACAAGCCGTTTCGCGTCATCTGTAGCGACAGTAGTGCTGGAGGCCTCCAGGAAGGCTTCGAAACAGCTCAGCCAGTGTTCAAAGTTATTGGCTGCATCTGCTGCTTGAGGATCCAGGTCTAAACGTTCCGGCTTCAAGATTTGCTCCATGTTGAAAATTAGTCAATAAAATTGATGCGCTATCAACAATACCAAAGACTACGAGATGGACTTATATGAAGTAGGCTTTTATTGACTAAGAACTAGAGCATGCCTCTGCTAGTGAATCCATCCTAAGAGCTCCCGGGGGAAGGATGGTGAGTCACCTTTATACCCGGGCTTAGGGGTGGAGCCAGGGGCTGAGACATGCCTGGACTTGTACAGGGTTAACAGTGGTTTACCACACAGGCATGTACAGGTTAACAGTGGTTTACCACACTATTCTCTATAATATACACAGGGGCTGCTGTTCTCTATAATATACACAGGGACTGCTATTCCCTATAGTATACACAGGGGCTGCTATTCCCTATAATATACACAGGAGCTGCTATTCCCTATAATATACACAGGGGCTGCTATTCCCTATAATATACACAGGGGCTGCTATTCCCTATAATATACACAGGGGCTGCTATTCTCTATAATATACACAGGGGCTGCTACTCTCTATAATATACACAGGGGCTGTTATTCCCGATAATAGACACAGGGGCTGCTATTCCCCATAATATACACAGGGACTGCTATTCTCTATAATACACACAGGGGCTGCTGTTCTCTATAATATACACAGGGGCTGCTATTCTCTATAATAGACACAGGGGCTGCTATTCTCTATAATATAAACAGGGGCTGCTATTCT
The DNA here is from genome assembly GCF_052327205.1 of Somniosus microcephalus. Lineage (NCBI taxonomy): Eukaryota > Metazoa > Chordata > Chondrichthyes > Squaliformes > Somniosidae > Somniosus > Somniosus microcephalus. Next base: position 47,687,859 of record NC_141008.1, read on the forward strand.
CTATAATACACACAGAGGCTGCTATTCTCTATAATATACACAGGGGCTGCTATTCCCTATAGTATACACAGGGGCTGCTGTTCCCTATAATATGCGCAGGGGCTGCTATTCTCTATAATATACACAGGGGCTGCTATTCCCTGTAATATGCACAGGGGCTGCTATTCTCTATAATATATACAGGGGCTGCTATTCTCTATAATATACACAGGGGCTGCTATTCTCTATAATATACACAGGGGCTGCTGTTCACTAAATATACATTTGGGCTTCTATTCCCTATAATATAAACAGGGGCTGCTATTCTCTATAATATACACAGGGGCTGCTATTCTCTATAATATACACAGGGGCTGCTATTCTCTATAATATACACAGGGGCTGCTATTCCCTGTAATATACACAGGGGCTGCTATTCCCTATAATATACACAGGGGCTACTATTCCCCATAATATACACAGGGGCGGCTGTTCTCTATAATATACATAGGGGCTGCCATTCTCTATAATATACACAGGGGCTGCTATTCTCTATAATATACACAGGGGCTGCTGTTCTCTATAATATACACATGGTCTGCTATTCCCTATAGTATACACAGCGGCTGTTATTCCCTATAATATACACAGGGGCTGCTATTCTCTATAATATACACAGGGGCTGCTATTCCCTATAATATACACAGGGGCTACTATTCCCCATAATATACACAGGGGCGGCTGTTCTCTATAATATACATAGGGGCTGCCATTCTCTATAATGTACACAGGGGCTGCTATTCTCTATAATATACACAGGGGCTGCTGTTCACTAAATATACATTTGGGCTTCTATTCCCTATAATATAAACAGGGGCTGCTATTCTCTATAATATACACAGGGGCTGCTATTCTCTATAATATACACAGGGGCTGCTATTCTCTATAATATACACAGGGGCTGCTATTCCCTGTAATATACACAGGGGCTGCTATTCCCTATAATATACACAGGGGCTACTATTCCCCATAATATACACAGGGGCGGCTGTTCTCTATAATATACATAGGGGCTGCCATTCTCTATAATATACACAGGGGCTGCTATTCTCTATAATATACACAGGGGCTGCTGTTCTCTATAATATACACATGGTCTGCTATTCCCTATAGTATACACAGGGGCTGCTGTTCTCTATAATATACACAGGGGCTGCTATTCTCTATAATATAAACAGGGGCTGCTATTCTCTATAATATACACAAGGGCTGCTATTCCCTATAGTATACACAGGGGCTGCTATTCCCTATAATATACACAGGGGCTGCTATTCTCTATAATATACACAGGGGCTGCTGTTCACTAAATATACATTTGGGCTTCTATTCCCTATAATATAAACAGGGGCTGCTATTCTCTATAATATACACAGGGGCTGCTATTCTCTATAATATACACAGGGGCTGCTATTCTCTATAATATACACAGGGGCTGCTATTCCCTGTAATATACACAGGGGCTGCTATTCCCTATAATATACACAGGGGCTACTATTCCCCATAATATACACAGGGGCGGCTGTTCTCTATAATATACATAGGGGCTGCCATTCTCTATAATATACACAGGGGCTGCTATTCTCTATAATATACACAGGGGCTGCTGTTCTCTATAATATACACATGGTCTGCTATTCCCTATAGTATACACAGCGGCTGTTATTCCCTATAATATACACAGGGGCTGCTATTCTCTATAATATACACAGGGGCTGCTATTCCCTATAATATACACAGGGGCTACTATTCCCCATAATATACACAGGGGCGGCTGTTCTCTATAATATACATAGGGGCTGCCATTCTCTATAATGTACACAGGGGCTGCTATTCTCTATAATATACACAGGGGCTGCTGTTCACTAAATATACATTTGGGCTTCTATTCCCTATAATATAAACAGGGGCTGCTATTCTCTATAATATACACAGGGGCTGCTATTCTCTATAATATACACAGGGGCTGCTATTCTCTATAATATACACAGGGGCTGCTATTCCCTGTAATATACACAGGGGCTGCTATTCCCTATAATATACACAGGGGCTACTATTCCCCATAATATACACAGGGGCGGCTGTTCTCTATAATATACATAGGGGCTGCCATTCTCTATAATATACACAGGGGCTGCTATTCTCTATAATATACACAGGGGCTGCTGTTCTCTATAATATACACATGGTCTGCTATTCCCTATAGTATACACAGCGGCTGTTATTCCCTATAATATACACAGGCGCTGCTATTCTCTATAATATACACAGGGGCTGCTAATCCCTATAATATACACAGGGGCTGCTATTCCCTGTAATATACACAGGGGCTGCTATTCCCTGTAATATACACAGGAGCTGCTATTCCCTATAATATACACAGGGTCTGCTATTCCGTATAATATACACAGGAGCTGCTGTTCTCTATAATATACACAGGGGCTGCTATTCTCTATAATATACACAGGGGCTGCTATTCCCTATAATATACACAGGGGCTGCTATTCCCCATAATATACACAGGGGCTGCTGTTCTCTATAATATACACAGGGGCTGCTATTCTCTATAATATAAACAGGGGCTGCTATTCTCTATAACATACACGGGGGCTGCTGTTCTCTATAATATACACAAGGGCTGCTATTCCCTATAGTATACACAGGGGCTGCTATTCCCTATAATATACACAGGGGCTGCTATTCTCTATAATATACACAGAGGCTGCTATTCGCTATAATATACACAGGGGCTGCTGTTCTCTATAATATACACAGGGGCTGCTATTCCCTATAGTATACACAGGGGCTGCTATTCCCTATAATATGCACAGGGGCTGCTATTCTCTATAATATACACAGGGGCTGCTATTCCCTGTAATATGCACAGGGGCTGCTATTCCCTATAATATACACAGGGGCTGCTCTTCTCTATAATATACACAGGGGCTGCTATTCACTAAATATACACTCGGGCTTCTATTCCCTATAATATAAACAGGGGCTGCTATTCTCTATAATATACACAGGGGCTGCTAGTCTCTATAATAAACACAGGGGCTGCTGTTCTCTATAATATACACAGGGGCTGCTATTCCCTGTAATATACACATGGGCTGCTATTCCCTGTAATATACACAGGGGCTGCTATTCCCTGTAATATACACAGGAGCTGCTATTCCTTATAATATACACAGGGGCTGCTATTCCATATAATATACACAGGAGCTGCTGTTCTCTATAATATACACAGGGGCTGCTATTCTTCTCTATAATATACACAGGGGCTGCTGTTCTCTATAATATGCACAGGGGCTGCTATTCCCTATAATATACACAGGGGCTGCTATTCCCTATAATATAAACAGGGGCTGCTATTCTCTATAATATACACAGGGGCTGCTATTCTCTATAATATACACAGGGGCTGCTGTTCTCTATAATATACACATGGTCTGCTATTCCCTATAGTATACACAGCGGCTGTTATTCCCTATAATATACACAGGCGCTGCTATTCTCTATAATATACACAGGTGTTGCTATTCCCTGTAATATGCACAGGGGCTGCTATTCTCTATAATATACACAGGGGCTGCTATTCCCTGTAATATACACAGGGGCTGCTATTCCCTGTAATATACACAGGGGCTGCTATTCCCTGTAATATACACAGGAGCTGCTATTCCCTATAATATACACAGGAGCTGCTGTTCTCTATAATATACACAGGGGCTGCTATTCTCTATAATATACACAGGGGCTGCTATTCCCTATAATATACACAGGGGCTGCTATTCCCCATAATATACACAGGGGCTGCTGTTCTCTATAATATACACAGGGGCTGCTATTCTCTATAATATAAACAGGGGCTGCTATTCTCTATAGTATACACAGGGGCTGCTATTCCCTATAATATGCACAGGGGCTGCTATTCTCTATAATATACACAGGGGCTGCTATTCCCTGTAATATGCACAGGGTCTGCTATTCTCTATAATATACACAGGGGTTGCTATTCCGTATAATATACACAGGGGCTGCTGTTCTCTATAATATACATAGGGGCTGCTATTCTGTATAATATAGACAGGGGCTGCTATTCTCTATAATATACACAGGGGCTGCTGTCCTCTATAATATACACAGGGGCTGCTATTCCCTATAATATACACAGGGGCTGCTATTCTCTATAATATACACAGAGGCTGCTATTCGCTATAATATACACAGGGGCTGCTGTTCTCTATAATATACACAGGGGCTGCTATTCCCTATAGTATACACAGGGGCTGTTATTCCCTATAGTATACACAGGGGCTGCTATTCCCTATAATATGCACAGGGGCTGCTATTCTCTATAATATACACAGGGGCTGCTATTCCCTGTAATATGCACAGGGGCTGCTATTCCCTATAATATACACAGGGGCTGCTCTTCTCTATAATGTACACAGGGGCTGCTATTCACTAAATATACACTCGGGCTACTATTCCCTATAATATAAACAGGGGCTGCTATTCTCAATAATATACACAGGGGCTGCTAGTCTCTATAATAAGCACAGGGGCTGCTGTTCTCTATAATATACACAGGGGCTGCTATTCCCTGTAATATACACAGGGGCTGCTATTCCCTGTAATATACACAGGAGCTGCTATTCCTTATAATATACACAGGGGCTGCTATTCCGTATAATATACACAGGAGCTGCTGTTCTCTATAATATACACAGGGGCTGCTATTCTTCTCTATAATATACACAGGGCCTGCTGTTCTCTATAATATGCACAGGGGCTGCTATTCCCTATAATATACACAGGGGCTGCTATTCCCTATAATATAAACAGGGGCTGCTACTCTCTATAATATACACAGGGGCTGCTATTCCCTGTAATATACACAGGGGCTGCTATTCTCTATAATATACACAGGGGCTGCTACTCTCTATAATATACACAGGGGCTGCTATTCCCTATAAGATACACAGGAGTTGCTATTCCCTATAATATACACAGGGGCTGCTATTCCCCATAATATACACAGGGGCTGCTGTTCTCTATAATATACACAGGGGCTGCTATTCTCTATAATATACACAGGGGCTGCTGTTCTCTATAATATACACAGGGGCTGCTATTCCCTATAATATGCACAGGGCCTGCTATTCTCTATAATATACACAGGGGCTGCTATTCTCTATAATATACACAGGGGCTGCTATTCACTAAATATACACTTGGGCTTCTATTCCCTATAATATAAACAGGGGCTGCTATTATCTATAATATACACAGGGGCTGCTATTCTCTATAATATACACAGGGGCTGCTATTCTCTATAGTATACACAGGGGCTGCTATTCCCTGTAATATACACAGGGGCTGCTATTCTCTATAATATACACAGGGGCTGCTACTCTCTATAATATACACAGGGGCTGCTATTCCCTATAAGATACACAGGAGCTGCTGTTCTCTATAATATTTACAGGGGCTGCTATTCTCTATAATATACAAAGGGGCTGCTATTCCCTATAATATACACAGGGGCTGCTATTCCCCATAATATACACAGGGGCTGCTGTTCTCTATAATATTTACAGGGGCTGCTATTCTCTATAATATACAAAGGGGCTGCTATTCTCTATAATATACACAGGGGCTGCTGTTCTCTATAATATACAAAGGGGCTGCTATTCCCTATAATATACACAGGGGCTGCTATTCTCTATAATATAAACAGGGGCTGCTATTCCCTATAATATAAACAGGGGCTGCTATTCTCTATAATATACACAGGGGCTGCTATTCTCTGTAATATACACAGGGGCTGCTGTTCTCTATAATATACACAAGGGCTGCTATTCCCTATAGTATACACAGTGGCTGCTATTCCCTATAATATGCACAGGGGCTGCTAGTCTCTATAATATACACAGGGGCTGCTATTCCCTGTAATATGCACAGGGGCTGCTATTCTCTATAATATACACAGGGGCTGCTATTCCCTATAATATACACGGGGGCTGCTATTCTCTATAATATACACAGGGGCTGCTGTTCTCTATAATATACACATGGGCTGCTATTCCCTATAATATACACAGGGGCTGCTATTCTCTATAATATAAACAGGGGCTGCTATTCTCTATAATATACACGGGGGCTGCTGTTCTCTATAATATACACAAGGGCTGCTATTCCCTATAGTATACACAGGGGCTGCTATTCCCTATAATATGCACAGGGCCTGCTATTCTCTATAATATACACAGGGGCTGCTATTCTCTATAATATACACAGGGGCTGCTATTCACTAAATATACACTTGGGCTTCTATTCCCTATAATATAAACAGGGGCTGCTGTTCTCTATAATATACACAGGGGCTGCTATTCTCCATAATATACACAGGGGCTGCTATTCCCTGTAATATACACAGGGGCTGCTATTCTCTATAATATACACAGGGGCTGCTATTCCCTGTAATATACACAGGGGCTGCTATTCTCTATAATATACACAGGGGCTGCTACTCTCTATAATATACACAGGGGCTGCTATTCCCTATAAGATACACAGGAGCTGCTATTCCCTATAATATACACAGGGGCTGCTATTCTCTATAATATACAAAGGGGCTGCTATTCTCTATAATATACACAGGGGCTGCTGTTCTCTATAATATACACAAGGGCTGCTGTTCCCTATAATATACACAGGGGCTGCTATTCTCTATAATATAAACAGGGGCTGCTATTCTCTATAATATACACGGGGGCTGCTGTTCTCTATAATATACACAAGGGCTGCTATTCCCTATAGTATACACAGGGGCTGCTATTCCCTATAATATGCACAGGGGCTGCTATTCCCTATAATATACACAGGGGCTGCTATTCCCTGTAATATGCACAGGGGCTGCTATTCACTAAATATACTCTCGGGCTTCTATTCCCTATAATATAAACAGGGGCTGCTATTCTCTATAATATACACAGGGGCTGCTATTCTCTATAATATACACAGGGGCTGCTATTCTCAATAATATACACAGGGGCTGCTATTCCCTGTAATATACACAGGGGCTGCTATTCTCTATAATATACACAGGGGCTGCTATTCTCTATAATATACACAGGGGCTGCTAATCCCGGTAATATACACAGGGGCTTCTATTCCCTGTAATATACACAGGATCTGCTATTCCCTGTAATATACACAGGGGCTGCTATTCCCTGTAATATGCAGAGGGGCTGCTATTCCCTGTAATATACACAGGGGCTGCTATTCCCTGTAATATACAGAGGGACTGCTATTCCCTGTAATATACACAGGGTCTGCTATTCCCTGTATTATACACAGGGGCTGCTATTCCCTGTAATATACACAGGGGCTGCTATTCTCTATAATATACACAGGGGCTGCTATTCTCTATAATATACACAGGGGCTGCTATTCTCTATAATATACACAGGGGCTGCTATTCCCTGTAATATACACAGGGGCTGCTATTCCCTGTAATATACACAGGGGCTGCTATTCCCTGTAATTTACACAGGGGCTGTTATTCCTTATAATATACACAGGTGCTGCTATTCCCTATAATATACGCAGGGGCTGCTATTTTGTATAATATTCACAGGGGCTGCTATTCTCTATAATATACACAGGGGCTGCTATTCTCTACAATATACACAGGGGCTGCTATTCTCTATAATATACACAGGGGCTGCTATTCTCTATAATATACATGGGGCTACTCTTCTCTATAATATACACGGGGCTGCATTGATGGACTGGGAGCCAATGTATGTCAGTGAGCATGGGGGTGGTGGTGAATGGGAGTTGGTGTGTGTTAGATTATGGGCAGCAGAAGCTTTGCATGAGTTGAAGTTTATGAAGGTGGTGGCGCATGGTGGGATGTCGATGATGCACAGCTTTCATTGGGCTACAGGTTACACTTCTGTTTAAATTCTAATAAGTGTTAGGTGAGGTGCCTCACTGATTCAGTCGGTAAATCTACCATCGGTTCAGTTCAGTTCAGTGCAGTTCAGTTCAGTTCAGCTTTATTTGCCATATGTAACCAGTACAAGTACAAGTACAATGGAATGCTTGTTCCCCGTAGGGACGCGTCAGCTATACATACAGCGCCGCGTTCAGAGTCAATACAATGGCTTCCCGTGGCAGTGGGAGCACGATATCCCTCAGCCGCTCCGTCCTCCTCCTCACTGTTGCCGGCTCCACGTGTGGTGGCCTGCTTCTCCCGCTCTGGCCACCATGCCCGGCTCCCCTCCTCCCAGCCGGACTGCGAGATACCCGCCATGGAGCTGCCGGCCGACGTGCTGCAGCGTGTCGTCGAGTCTGCTGCTGCTGCTCGTTGCGCTGCGCTCCTCCGCCCGACTCACCGAACACATCGTCGGGATGTGAATGCTCCAATCGCCGCGGCCTCCTCCTCACCGTCGCCGGCTCCACACTCCACGGCCCGGGGCCTGCTTCTCCCTCTCACGGGTCGGCCATCGCACATATTACTGAAGCGGGGTTCAATTTGTGCTCGGTCAGATAGTCTCACCTCGGGTGCCAATGAGGGAACTACAGTTGGGATCTGGATTTCTGGACAGGGAGGGGAGAAAGAATTACAACAACCTTTATACAGTGCCTTTAACGTAGTAAAACGTCCCAAGGTGCTTCACAGGAGCGATTATCAAACAATTTGACACCGAGCCACATAGCGATATTAGGGCAGGTAACCAAAAGCTTGGTCAAAGAGGTCAGTTTTAAGGAGCATCTTAAAGGAGGAGAGAGAGGCGGAGAGGTTTAGGGAGGGAATTCCAAAGCTCGGGGCCCAGGCAGCAGAAGACACGGCCGCCAGTGGTGGAGCGATGAAGATCGGGGATGCGCAAGAGGCCAGAATTGGAGGAGCGCCGAGATCTCGGGGGTTTGTGGGGCTGGAGGAGGTTACAGAGATAGGGAGCGGGCGATGCCATGGCGGGTTTGAAAACAAGGATGAGATTAACATCGAATCTACAGCACAGAAACAGGCCACTCGGCCCAACTGATCCATGCCAGTGTTCGTGCTTCACACGGGCCTCCTCCCACCCTATTTACCTCCAGATGGTGAAACTCCAGCAGAGCCCCTGTCCACCTGGCCAACTCTTAGCCTCTGTTGTGCCGGTCATTGCCGAAGCTCTCTGCTTGGGTAAGAGGCGTGAGTCCCTACAATCGAACAGATTCTCTGCCTGGGTGGATCTCTCAGTCGCCTGGTCTGGCGAGTCTCAATCACAATGGGACCAGGCACGCGAGTGACCCTCCCCCACCCCCACCTCAAAATAAAACCTACATGGCCCTCCCATGGCCCAATAACCCATTGGCATTCCCCATCTCCGCTCACACACAAGGAATGCCGCTGGAGGGAATGGCGCTCCAGCAGGAGTGAGCATCTTTGATGGGGGAGGGGAAATGGGAAATAGAAAGATCTGGTAAAGAAGTCAGTGACATAGCAACTCAGTTAAGAGCAGTAACCAATCAAAACCCAAACTAACTCACCTCTATCTACCAATCAATCACGGCTCCGAACTGTCTCTCCCCATCCGTTTACCACTCACTGCGAGCCAACGAGATAAGATATTAATCCACTCGAACCCATGGGTCAGACTCAGCATTTGAATTTTGATGCTGTTGTTTATGTTTGTTTCCACCTCTGATAAGGCCCACATTGGCCCATCAGTTCCGTGCCACAGAGAATAGCCGCAAAGTCTTTCTCGTGGCCTATCAACGAAGGGGGCCTTCACGAAATGTAGCGATCCTGACGTGGCCGAGTCCACCGTAAAGGGGATGGAATCAGCATCACACGAATGGCCCATTTACAGACTCACGGTCACTGGAAGCATTTCTGTAGTCCCTAGAGTCAGGGCATGAACCCTAGTGAGAGAGTCAATGGTCAGAGCGTGACCCCCCCAGTGAGAGAGTCAAGGGTCAGAGCACACACCCCCACTCGTCTACGAAATAGCGGCTGTGTGACCTTTTACGTCCACCTGAGAGAGCAGACAGGGCTTCGGTTTAATGTCTCATCGGAAAGACAGCACCTCCGACAGTGCGGCGCTCCCTCAGTACTGCCCCTCCGACAGTGTGGCGCTCCCTCAGTACTGCCCCTCCCTCAGTACCGCCCCTCCCGACAGTGCAGCGCTCCCTCAGTACCGCCCCTCCCGACAGTGTGGCGCTCCCTCAGTACTGCCCCTCCGACAGTGTGGCGCTCCCTCAGTACTGCCCCTCCCTCAGTACCGCCCCTCCCGACAGTGCAGCGCTCCCTCAGTACCGCCCCTCCCGACAGTGTAGCGCTCCCTCAGTACCGCCCCTCCCGACAGTGCAGCGCTCCCTCAGTACCTCCCCTCCGACAGTGCGGCGCTCCCTCAGTACCGCCCCTCCGACAGTGCGGCGCTCCCTCAGTACTGCCCCTCCCTCAGTACCGCCCCTCCCGACAGTGCAGCGCTCCCTCAGTACCGCCCCTCCCGACAGTGTGGCGCTCCCTCAGTACTGCCCCTCCCTCAGTACAGCCCCCCCCGACAGTGCAGCGCTCCCTCAGTACCGCCCCTCCCGACATTGCGGCGCTCCCTCAGTACTGCCCCTCCCGACAGTGCGGCGCTCCCTCAGTACCGCCCCTCCCGACAGTGCGGCGCTCCCTCAGTACCGCCCCTCCGACAGTGCGGCGCTCCCTCAGTACCGCCCCTCCGACAGTGCGGCGCTCCCTCAATACCGCCCCTCCGACAGTGCGGCGCTCCCTCAGTACCGCCCCTCCGACAGTGCGACAGTGCGGCACTCCCTCAGTACTGCCCCCCCGACAGTGCGGCACTCCCTCAGTACTGCCCCCCCGACAGGGCGGCACTCCCTCAGTACTGCCCCCCCGACAGTGCGGCACTCTCTGGATTATGTGCTCAAGTCTCATGGAGCGGGACTTGAACCCACAACCTTCTGATTTAGAGGCGAAGAGAGAGAGTGCTACCCACTGAGCCACAGCTGATAGTACAATAACACAATACGACTTTTCCTGATTATAACAAGTGATTTGCTCCAGTACTCATTAGTGAAGCACTTACTTGCTCTCGATTAACTGACTGCGTTATTACTGTTGGTGGAACTTCACTGCAAACCCTAATCATCCTCCTATCAATCATTCAACAATGCAAGTACACAGCCCACAGCATCTCCTCAGGCACGGACTGAGTCAGTCCGAGTTAATTTGAGAATTGCAGGTTGTGAAATGAGAAAGCTGAGTTTGATGGGTTGAAGTGGTTAGCAGGGCAGGCAATACTTTCATTAATGAGTCTGAGGCTTGCTTGAGAAAAAGGAAACAGCTCTTTAAAAGGGTCCCATGCACCCCCAATATTAAAAAAGAAATACCTGCATTTCTATAGCGCCTTTCACAACCTCAGGACATCCCAAAGCACATTACAGCCAATGAAGTACTTTTGAAGTGTAGTCACTGTTGTAATGTAGGAGACGCGGCAGCCAATTTGCAAACAGCAAGATCCCACAAACAGCAATGTGATAATGACCAGATAATCTGTTTTTTAGTGACGTTGGTTGTGGGATAAATATTGGCTCCAGGACACCGGGGAGAACTCCCCTGCTCTTCTTCAAAATAGTGCCGTGGGATCCTTTACATCCACTTGAGAGAGCCTCAGTTTAACATCTCAAATGAAGAGCATCTCTAGCAGTGCGGCGCTCCCTCAGTACTGCCCCTCCGACAGTGCGGCGCTCCCTCAGTACTGCCCCTCCGACAGTGCAGCACTCCCTCAGTACTGCCCCTCCGACAGTGCAGCACTCCCTCAGTACTGCCTCTCCGACTGTGCGGCGCTCCCTCAGTACTGCCCCTCCGACAGTGCGGCGCTCCCTCAGTACTGCCCCTCCGACAGTGCAGCGCTCCCTCAGTACTGCCCCTCTGACAGTGCGGCGCTCCCTCAGTACTGCCCCTCCGACAGGACCTGTGGGATTCGTTGCTAGGGTGTCTCCATTTGCTTCCTCATGTTTCGAGCTAACAAGAGAGCCCATGTGATTCCAGGGTGTGGACACACAAGGTGCATCAGTTTGCTAACATCTTTCCGTCACCCGATCTGCCTGTTTTTGTAAATCCTTTCCCACTCTCTGGTATCACAGCCGCTCCTCCCCGCTCGATCCTGATCTCGACCCCGTAGCCTCGGCCCTTGTCTTTAAGGTTTGTTCTTAGGTTGTGGGTGACACCGGCAGAGGTTTCTGGTCCCTTACACTCCCGAGATGGTGGGGAGGGAGGGAGGGACTCTACAGCTCAGGATGTCCCAAAGGACACTGGGGCCTTGTTTCCGAAAGATGGCACCTCCGACAGTGCAGCACTCCCTCAGGGTCAGTACTGAGGGAGCGCCGCACTGTCGGAGGGGCACTACTGAGGGAGCGCCGCAGTGTCGGAGGGGCAGTACTGAGGGAGCGCCGCACTGTCAGAGGGGCAGTACTGAGGGAGCGCCGCACTGTCGGAGGGGCAGTACTGAGGGAGCGCCGCACTGTCGGAGGGGCAGTAATGAGGGAGTGCCACACTGTCAGAGGGGCAGCACTAAGGGAGCGCCGCACTGTCGGAGGGGCAGTACTGAGGGAGCGCCGCACTGTCGGAGGGGCAGTAATGAGGGAGTGCCACACTGTCAGAGGGGCAGTACTAAGGGAGCGCCGCACTGTCGGAGGGGCAGTACTGAGGGAGCGCCGCACTATCGGAGGGGCAGTACTGAGGGAGCGCCGCACTGTCGGAGGGGCAGTACTGAGGGAGCGCAGCACTGTCGGAGGGGCAGTACTGAGGGAGCGCCGCACTGTCGGAGGGGCAGTACTGAGGGAGCGCCGCACTGTCGGAGGGGCAGTACTGAGGGAGCGCCGCACTGTCGGAGGGGCAGTACTGAGGGAGCGCAGCACTGTCGGAGGGGCAGTACTGAGGGAGCGCCGCACTGTCGGAAGGGCAGTACTGAGGGAGCGCCGCACTGTCGGAGGTGCAGTACTGAGGGAGTGCCGCACTGTCGGAAGGGCAGTACTGAGGGAGCGCCGCACTATCGGAGGGGCAGTACTGAGGGAGCGCCGCAGTGTTGGAGGGGCAGTACTGAGGGAGTGCCACACTGTCGGAGGGGCAGTACTGAGGGAGCGCCGCACTGTCGGAGGGGCAGTACTGAGGGAGCGCCGCACTGTCGGAGCAGCAGTACTGAGGGAGCGCCGCACTGTCGGAGGGGCAGTACTGAGGGAGTGCCACACTGTCGGAGAGGCAGTACTGAGGGAGTGCCGCACTGTCGGAGGGGCAGTACTGAGGGAGCTCCGCACTGTCGGAGGGGCAGTACTGAGGGAGCGCCGCACTGTCGGAGGGGCAGTACTGAGGGAGTGCCGCACTGTCGGAGGGGCACTACTGAGGGAGCGCCGCACTGTCGGAGGGGCAGTACTGAGGGAGCGCCGCACTGTCGGAGGGGCAGTACTGAGGGAGCGCCGCACTGTCGGAGGGGCAGTACTGAGGGAGCGCCGCACTATCGGAGGGGCACTACTGAGGGAGCGCCGCACTGTCGGAGGGGCAGTACTGAGGGAGCGCCGCACTGTCAGAGGGGCAGTACTGAGGGAGCGCCGCACTGTCGGAGGGGCAGTACTGAGGGAGCGCCGCACTGTCGGAGGGGCAGTAATGAGGGAGTGCCACACTGTCAGAGGGGCAGTACTAAGGGAGCGCCGCACTGTCGGAGGGGCAGTACTGAGGGAGCGCCGCACTATCGGAGGGGCACTACTGAGGGAACGCCGCACTGTCGGAGGGGCAGTACTGAGGGAGCGCCGCACTGTCAGAGGGGCAGTACTGAAGGAGCGCCGCACTGTCGGAGGGGCAGTACTAAGGGAGCGCCGCACTGTCGGAGGGGCAGTACTGAGGGAGCGCCGCACTGTCGGAGGGGCAGTACTGAGGGAGCGCCGCACTGTCGGAGAGGCAGTACTGAGGGAGCGCCGCACTGTCGGAGGGGCAGTACTGAGGGAGCGCCGCACTGTCGGAGGGGCAGTACTGAGGGAGTGCCGCACTGTCGGAGGGGCAGTACTGAGGGAGCGCCGCACTGTCGGAGGGGCAGTACTGAGGGAGCGCAGCACTGTCGGAGGGGCAGTACTGAGGGAGCGCCGCACTGTCGGAAGGGCAGTACTGAGGGAGCGCCGCACTGTCGGAGGGGCAGTACTGAGGGAGTGCCGCAATGTCGGAAGGGCAGTACTGAGGGAGCGCCGCACTATCGGAGGGGCAGTACTGAGGGAGCGCCGCAGTGTTGGAGGGGCAGTACTGAGGGAGTGCCACACTGTCGGAGGGGCAGTACTGAGGGAGCGCCGCACTGTCGGAGGGGCAGTACTGAGGGAGCGCCGCACTGTCGGAGCAGCAGTACTGAGGGAGCGCCGCACTGTCGGAGGGGCAGTACTGAGAGAGTGCCACACTGTCGGAGAGGCAGTACTGAGGGAGTGCCACACTGTCGGAGGGGCAGTACTGAGGGAGCTCCGCACTGTCGGAGGAGCAGTACCGAGGGAGCGCTGCAGTGCCGGAGAGGCAGTACTGAGGGAGCGCCGCAGTGTTGGAGGGGCAGTACTGAGGGAGTGCCACACTGTCGGAGGGGCAGTACTGAGGGAGCGCCGCACTGTCGGAGGGGCAGTACTGAGGGAGCGCCGCACTGTCGGAGCAGCAGTACTGAGGGAGCGCCGCACTGTCGGAGGGGCAGTACTGAGAGAGTGCCACACTGTCGGAGAGGCAGTACTGAGGGAGTGCCACACTGTCGGAGGGGCAGTACTGAGGGAGCTCCGCACTGTCGGAGGAGCAGTACCGAGGGAGCGCTGCAGTGCCGGAGAGGCAGTACTGAGGGAGCGCCGCACTGTCGGAGGGGCAGTACTGAGGGAGCGTCGCACTGTCGGAGGGGCAGTACTGAGGGAGCGCTGCACTGTCGGAGGGGCAGTACTGAGGGAGCGCCGCACTGTCGGAGGGTCAGTACTGAGGGAGCGCCGCACTGTCGGAGGGGCAGTACTGAGGGAGCGCTACACTGTCGGAGGGGCAGTACTGAGGGAGTGCCACACTGTCGGAGAGGCAGTACTGAGGGATGCTGCACTGTCGGAGGTGCCGTCTTTTGGATGAGACATTAAACCGAGGCCCCGTATGTTCTCTCAGGTGGGCGTAAATGATCCAATGGCACTATTTCGAAGAAGAGCAGGGGAATTCTCCCCACTGTCCTGGGGCCAATATTTATCCCTCAACCAACATCACTAAAAACAGATTATTTGGTCATTATGATGTTGCTGTTTGTGGGAGCTTGCTGTGCGCAAATTGGTTGCCGCGTTTCCTACATTACAACAGTGACTACACTTCAAAAAGTACTTCATTGGCTCTAAAGCTCTTTGGGACATCCTGAGGATGTGAAAGGTGTGGGTGAAATGGGAGTTCTTTCATTCTGTCCGTGCACAAATCAGCAGGAAACACCAGGCAGGGGTGTGGGTGCAATGTTTCGGGTGGAGACTGACCGATCTCTCTCTTTCCAGACCCTGCCGACTTTAAGCAATATTTAAACCGTCACTAGACAAAGTGGCTGATATAGAATCAGCATCTGATTAAACCCCTGCCCGGCCCTTTCAAAGCAGCTGTAATTTGATGAAGCTGGGACGGAGGATGGGCCTGTGTTACTGTCGCCCAGTGTTGTGGGCATTGTGCGTCGGCCAATGCCCTTTGCAAGGAGCACGGAGAGATTCCCAGATTGATAATGAACAGATTGATGGCCGAAGACAAAGGCAATGATTTAGCCCTTCACCCTCCTCACTGCTATCCCCGCTGCCTTCCTCAGGGTTCGATAGGGTCGACGTAGAGACGATGTTTCCACTTGTGGGGGAGGCCAGAACTAGGGGTCATCAATATGAGATAGTCACTAATAAATCCAATAGGGAATTCTGGAGAAACTTCTTTACCCAGAGAGTGGTGAGAATGTGGAACTCACGACCACAGGGAGTGCTTGAGGTGAATAGCATCGATGCATTTAAGGGGAAGCTGGATAAACACATGAGGGAGAAAGGAATAGAAGGTTATACTGATGGGGTGAGATGAAGAGGGGTGGGAGGAGGCTGGTGTGGAGAATAAACACTAGCACGGACCATGGGCTGCATGGCCTGTTTCTGGGCTGTAAATACTGTGTAACTTTGTAATACAGAGGCCAGGCTGCGACGGGAGCTGCAGGCGGCAGTCAGTGTGTAATGGGGCTGCGGTGTGGTGTTGGTCTGCAATGCACCGTGTCCCTGCTTCGACAGCCTCACATCGGATCACCAGTGGTGTTTGTGTCAGTGGCCATTTCCTGTGGCTGCTCCGTGAATCAGGAGCGCCAGCATCCCCTGCTGGTGATGCCGGGTTACTGTCACTGACACACAGCTACTCGAGGGGAGCCGGATTGACTGCAGCGTTTGAGAGATTGCAATCCTGCCTCAGCCAACCTCCTGCTGAAACCCTCACCCGTGCCTTGGTTACAACAACAACAACTTGCATTTATACAGCACCTTTAGCGTAGTAAAACGTCCCAAGGCGTTTCACAGGAGCGATTAGCAGACAAAATTTGACACCGAGCCACATAAGGAGATATTAGGGCAGGTCAAAGAGGTAAGTTTTAAGGAGCAGCTTAAAGGAGGAGAGAGTGAGGCAGAGAGGTTTAGGTAGGAAATTCCAGAGCGTAGGGCCCAGGCAGCTGAAGGCATGGCTGCCAATGGTGGAGCGATGGAAATCGAGAATGCTCAAGAGGCCAGAATTAGAGGAACGCAGAGATAAGAACATAAGAACATAAGAAATAGGAGCAGGAGTAGGCCAATCGGCCCCTCGAGCCTGCTCCACCATTCAATAAGATCATGGCTGCTCTGATCCTAACCTCAAATCTTCTATCACTGTGCATCCACCCGAACCCATGTGATCTCCCGGGAGAGGCGAAAAACCAGATAAAGACCCAATGGCCAATTTGGGAGAAAAAAATCTGGGAAATTCCTCTCCGACCCATCTAGGCGATCGAAATTCTTCCAGGAGATCACTCTGTCCCTATATTTTCTACAGTACTTACCTTCTGTAAAGGCGATCTCCACCCCAGCCAGGAACAGGAATAAAACCATCTCCTGAAATCTAACACAGAATTAGAACACAGTAGGAGCAGAACCAGGCTACACGGCCCCTGGGCCCACTCCACTACCCACAGGACCATGACCATTCCGAACCTAGACTCATGTCCAATTTCCTGCCTGCTCCCCGTAACCCTTAATTCCCTTTACTTCTAGGAAACTATCTATTTCTGTTTTAAATTTATTTAATGATGTAGCTTCCACAGCTTTCTGGGGCAGCAAATTCCACAAACCTACCACCCTCTGAGTGAAGAAGTTTCTCCTCATCTCAGTTTTGAAAGAGCAGCCCCTTATTCTAAGATTATGCCCCCTAGTTCTAGTTTCACCCATCATTGGGAACATCCTCACCGCATCCACCCGATCAAGCCCCTTCACAATCTTATATGTTTCAATAAGATCGCCTCTCATTCTTCTGAACTCCAATGAGTAGAGTCCCAATCTACTCAACCTCTCCTCATATGACCACCCCCTCATCCCCGGGATTAACCGAGTGAACATTCTTTGTACTGACTCGAGAGCAAGTATGTCTTTTCTTAAGTATGGACACCAAAACTGTATGCAGTATTCCAGGTGCGGTCTCACCAATACCTTGTACAACTGCAGCAATACCTCCCTGTTTTTATATTCCACCCCCCTAGCAATAAAAGCCAACATTCCATTGGCCTTCTTGATCACTTGCTGCACCTGCATATAACTTTTTGAGTTCCGTGCACCAGGACCCCCAGATCCCTTTGTACTACAGTACTTTCCAGTTTCTTGCCATTAAGATAATAACTTGCTCGGAGTTCTCGGAGGGTTGTGGGGCTGGAGGAGGTTACAGAGATAGGGAGGGGGCGAGGAGGCCATGGAGGGATTTGAAAATGAGGATGAGAATTTTAAAATCGAGACGTTGCTTAACTGGGAGCCAATGTAGGTCAGCGAGCACAGGGGTGATGGGCGAACGGGACTTGGAGCAAGTTAGGACACGGGCAGCTGAGTTTTGGATGACCTCGAGTTTACGTAGGGTAGAATGTGGGAGGCCAGCCAGGAGTGCGTTGGAATAGTCAAGTCTAAAGTTAACAAAGGCATGGATGAGGGTTTCAGCAGCGGATGAGCTGAGGCAGGGGCAGAGACGGGTGATGTTACGGAGGTGGAAGTAGGCGGTCTTGGTGATGGCGCGGATATATGGTCGGAAGCTCATTTCAGGGTCAAATATGACAGCAAGGTTGCGAACAGTGTGGGTCAGCCTCAGACAGATGTTAGGGAGCGGAATGGGATCAGTGGCTAGGGAACGGAGTTTGTGGCGGGGACCGAAAACAATGGCTTTGGTTTTCCCAATATTTAGTTGGAGGAAATTTCTGCTCATCCAGAACTGGAGCAGTCTGACAATTTAGAGACCGTGGAGGGGTCGAGAGAAGTGGTGGTGAGGTAGAGCTGGGTGTCGTCAGCGTACATGTGGAAACTGACGCTGTGTTTTCGGATGATGTCACCAAGGGGCAACATGTAGATGAGAAATAGGAGGGGGCCAAGGATAGATCCAGACTCGACTATTCCAACACTCTCCTGGCCGGCCTCCCAGCTTCCACCCTACATAAACTTCAGCTCATCCAAAACTCTGCTGCCCGTGTCCTAACTCGCACCAAGTCCCGTTCGCCCATCACCCCCTCGTGCTCGCTGACCTACATTGGCTCTCGGTCCAGCAACGCCTCGATATTAAAATTCTCATCATTGTTTTCAAATTCCTCCATGGCCTCGCCCCCTCCCTATCTCCGTAACCTCCTCCAGCCCTACAACCCCCGAGACCTCTGCGCTCCTCCAATTCTGGCCTCTTGCGCACTCCGATTTCCATCGCTCCACCATTGGCGGCCGTGCCTTCAGCTGCCTAGGCCCCAAGCTCTGGAATTCCCTCTCTAAACCTCTCCGCCTCTCTCTCCTCCTTTAAGATGCTTCTTAAAACCGACCTCTTTGACCAAGCTTTTGGTCACCTGCCCTAATGTCTCCTTATGTGGCTCGGTGTCAAATTGTATTTGATAATTGCTCCTGTGAAGCACCTTGGGACGTTTTACTACGTTAAAGGCGCTATATAAATACAAGTTGTTGTTGTTATTGAAGCAAAGTATTAATGACAAAAGCAAGCATGGAATAATGACCATTTAATCATGTGCCGTTTATTCTATCATGGCCTCTGCTCTATCTACTTTACCATGTGACGGGAGGTTCTGCGGAATTGCAGAGCTGTTCAATGGCAGGGTAAAGTGAAACGCCCACATTATTCGCCCTTCCTTTGTCTCCATTCTACAACGCTGACTCACGACCTCACCGACATCATCCTCCCCCACACCCATCCACCGGGAATCATCCTGGACAGTTTCAGCCAGATCCTCTTCCCAATCCTATTCCCAATCAAATATTTACCCAATTCTTTATTGAGGCTAAAGAAGAAAAAGAAAAGACTTGCATTTGAATGAGAGAGAAAGGAAAGAAAGAAATAAAGAAAGAAAGAAAGAAGGAAAGAAAGAAAGAAAGAAAGAAGGAAGGAAAGAAAGAACAAAAGACAGAAAGAAAGTAAGGAAAGAATGAAGGAAGGATAGAAAGAAATATATGAACATAAGACGTAGGAGCAGGAGTCGGTCATTCGGCCCCTTGAGCCTGCTCCGCCATTCAATAAGATCATGGCTGATCTGATCTTGGCCTCAACTCCACTTCCCTGCCCGCTCCCCATAACCCTGGACTCCCCTGTAACTCAAATATCTGTCTATCTCCACCTTGAATATATTCACTGACTCCGCCTCCACGGCTCTCTGGGGAAGAGAATTCCAAATATTCACGGCCCTCTGAGAGAAGAAATTCTTCCTCATCTCTGTTTTAAATATGTGCTCCCTTATTCTGAAATTATGCCCCTTAGTTCTAGATTCCCCCACGAGGGGAAACATCCTCTCAGCATCCACCCTGTTAAGCCCCCTCAGAACCTTATATGTTTCAATAAGATTGTAGTGTATGTACCCGTCTATCTTTAAGGGAACTATTGAATGTAACCGTTCACCTTTAAGGGAACTACTTTAGGTGTGGCACTATTTGTTTGGCTTCTGTATACTGTAATACCGATAGTGACCACACCAGTATATAAGTGTTGTAGCAGGACTGCTGGGGCAGATTCGCCCGGACCTTCGAATAGTAAAGACCTGTTTGTTTGTTACTTCGGAAGTCTGTGTATTTATTAACTGCACAACCCACAGACTTTACAGTGGCGACGAGTCCGATCGTACCCTGCAGCAAGATTACCAAAAGCAACGAAGAGCGTCGAAGAGAGACAACCGCCCTCGTCGTGCTACCAAAAGAAAACACGAGGCTGCAACAACAGAAAGCAGGAAGACTAACAACAAAAGCTGTATCAGCAACAGGCACTGACTACCCTTCTGCCACGGTGCGGAGTGAGCCGACCAGCAAGAAACAAGGCGGCCGAAGAGACTGTGAGTAGGGGAAGGTGTAGAAGTATCCGGAGGATAAGGGCAGAGCACTCGACCTCGGTCGAGGGGGAGCTGTGCCGGCCAAAAGTCGGGTCCAACGGCGTCGGGTGACAGCCGGATCGCGATCGGCGGGAAAAATCCGGGCAGCGACCGCAGCCACGAAGCGCTGAGCCTGCGAGTAGGCGCGGGAAGAGAAACCCAGCCGCAGCCAGGGAGGGAAACACCGGTCTGCGAGATGGCTGGGGAGGCGAACGGGAACCGTGCGGGTGAGAGCCGGGTGCGGAGAGAGAGACTGCGAGGAGCCAGTCCAGCGGCTGAGCTGTTCTCCACCAACGGGGTACTCAGAGCTGGCAAAACCAAACGTGCGGGAGTGGGTGAGAGACACAGCCGAAAGCGGGGTGAGAGACTGCGCGAGAGCCAGTCCAGCGGCTGAGCTGTTCTCCACCAATGGGGTACCCAGGGCCGGTAACACCGAACGTGCGGGTGAGAGAGCGACAGAGCCGGGTACGGAGAGAGAGACTGCGCGAAAGCCAGTCCAGCGGCTGAACTGTCCTCCGTTAACGGGGTGTACCCAGCGCCGGTAGAGCCGTGCGGGCGGGAGGAAAAGACATAGCCGAGTAAGGGGAGCTGTGCGGTAGCCAGCCAGCGGCTGAACCTGTCCGCTGTGGGGGAAGCGTACCCCTTCCACCGGGAAGAAACGCGGGAAGCCGCCATTAGGCGGAGAAGACGCCAGAAGCGGGAAACCGCCATTGAAGGGGGCGGGGCGAGAAAGGAAGAGCGGGAAACCGCCATTTTCGCGGGAAAACCGCCATCTTGATTGACATACCGCCATTGAAGTGGGCGGGGAGAGAAGGAAAGAGCGGGAAACCGCCGATTTCGCGGGAAAACCGCCATCTTAGAAACAAACAAGTAAATAAGAATACTTAAAGAAATACTGGTGCTGCTCCCAAGGGAAGAAAGATGCCTAAGCGAGGGAATATTAACGACTTTAATTCTGAAATAGAAGACTGGGCCACGTACGTGGAACGCATAGAGATCTATTGCGAAGCCAACAAAATAGAGGAAGACGACAAGGCGATAACATTGCTAAACTCGATGGGGGCAAAAACATACGGGCTCTTGAAGCATCTAATAGCACCAAATAAACCAGCGGATCAGACCTTCGAAGAGATTGTGGCTGTGCTGAAGGACCACTTGAACCCCACACCGCTGATGCTGGCTGAACGATTCAAGTTCTACGCAAGAACGCAGAAGAAAGACGAAAGCAATGCGGAATACTTGGTCGAACTGCGTAGGCTAGCGAAATACTGCCAGTTCGGAGGGAATCTGACAGAAGCGCTGCGGGACAAGTTCGTATGCGGATTGTCCAAAGAAGGGACGCAGAAGCGACTACTGGAAGAGAACGACCTCACACTGGACAGGGCTGTCCTTATAGCTGCATCGCACGAAGCCGCAGCGAAAGGAACGGCGGAAATGCAACTAAAGGCGGCGGCACTCGGGGTGGACCAAACTACTTCAAGCACAACAAAATGCTACCGTTGTGGGAAGACAACGCATGACCAGAATCAATGCTGGTTTAAGAACCAAGAGTGTAGGAAATGTGGCAAACTGGGTCACATTGCGAAGGTATGCCGGTCCGGGAAAAAGGCCAATAATCAAAGGAAGCCACCACAAGAAAAGTACAACAAGGTACACAAGGTGGCTGAGAAGAGTTCAGACGAACAGAATTCAGACTCAGACCCAAACAACCAGGAGCTGGGTAGTCTGAGAATCCACAATGTGGGTAAAGAAACGGATCTACAGACCATCTGGGTCATACTAAAAATAGCTGGAGTCCAAGTAAGAATGGAGCTGGACACTGGATCAGCTCTATCAGTCATCAACCGAAGGGACTACCACCGGCTATTCTCTCACATACCTTTAAGAAATACCAAGTTTGTATTACAGACATACACGGGGCATAATGTATACCCCATGGGGAAAATAAGAGTCAAAGTGAGAGATAGGGGTAAAGAACACCCAAGAATGAACTTGTACGTATTACCTGAGGGAGGACCACCACTTCTAGGACGGGAGTGGATTAAGAAAATAGACATGGAATGGCATTACCTAAAAGCCATAATGAGGGAGGACTCGGTGCAAGCTATTAGCTCAGATTCTGAAATGGATGATGATAAGACCAAGTCGAATATGGAAGACAAGGCAAAAAGGGACTTGCCGACGATGGGAAAGAAAACGAAGACATGCAGAAGGACTTATGGTACCAAGAAGAATAAAGCTGCAGAGCAGAACTCCAGGTTGACAGAGAATTCTGAGCCTGTTCAAGCAAAGGATTCATCCAGGACGGAAGAACACCGAGCTCGGACGCAAACTTATGTCAAAGTACGACAACAATTAGAGCAGTTGAGTGACCGTCTCGTACAAGAGATGAAAAATATGGAAAAGTTCTGGGACACCGAATGGGAGAACCTGGAAAGACTACAGAGACAGCTAGCTCAAGCAGAGAGCGACCATAGAGCCATCGTGGTCAAATACCAATCACATTCCCCTGATGCTGTTCAGGAACTAGAATATTTACAGAATGAACCAAAGGAAGAGGAATCTTCAGGGAGCCAGGATTTTATTCCAGTTCTTCTCTACGACTCCTTACAAGCAGAGTGTGAGAAGTTGAAAGAACAGTATGAACAGGCCCAGGCTACAATTCTGGAGGGGGTTAACTCGGCAGCCTCCGAAAAGCTAGTTCCAGTAGAAGCTTATGAACAACTAAAGGTTGAACATGAGCAAGAAGTCCAAAGGCTGCAGGAAATTCTTGATGAGCTCAAGGCCAAGACAGACTCATCGATAGAAGCTCCATCCATAGATGAGCAATTAGAGGTGAAAATCATGGCAGAGCATGAAGGACAGGATGTCCAAGAACTTATAAAAACATTGAAGGACACCCAAGGCAAATATGAGGCGGCAATGACCGAGGTTCAACAACTTGAAGAACAGATTCAACTGGGAATCCTTTCAGTGGAAGAACAGGACACTGTAAGAATGGTCCCTGAACATGAACTAGAGAGCATCAGGGCGCAACTTTTCCGAGCGCTGGAAGCCAAAGTTCAAGAGGAGCGTAAGGTGGAAGTATTGGAGAAAGAGGTGGATGAAATGGAGAAGACTCTGATCCACCGTGTTCCCAGGGAAGAGTTAACGGTCAGCCAACTCCTTCATATGCTGCAGGACAAGACTCTGCAAGGGGAACAATCTGAACACGAGCTTCACTCTTCAGGGGGAACGAGTTCGGAGCTCTCAAAAGTCACGGAGATAGCGGAGGTGGCAACACAAATTTTACAAGGATGCCAAAAGTACGTTGAATCACGTCAAGGTGAACAGAAGAATGTGGAAACCGTTACGGCAGTAGAAGGGTTAAATAGCCTGATAACGCAATTACCGATGGAAAGGAAGGTATTGAACTCACAAATGAGGTCCGTCGTGAAGGAATGGCAGATAACCCAGGAAGAGCGGGATGAATATGAATGCATGCAGAAGGCTTTTCAAGAAAGATGTTTAGGGAAGGAACCACCGTCAGCTAACGTCCAGACGGGTGAGGAGGAAGAAGAAGTCTCTCTAGCGGGCCTAACTCAGGACGAACCCGAATATTACCATGACCTGTTGAGTGACACTGAATATTACGAGGATGTGGTCTGCCCAGCTTGTGATGAAAACTCTCAAAGTGCTGAAATCCGGATGAAGCACTTAAGGTCTAAGGAACATAGAGAATTGGTGGCGCTACAGCTGGCAGCCGAGAAAGGAGCTCCGAGAGTTTCAAAAAGGCAGAAAAGAAAAAGAAGAAGCAGAAGATAATAACTGTCTAAAATATTAGCACTTCTACCATTCCAGGCGGGACATTACGAAAGGAGCTAAATCAGTTGGAAAACTGGAAAATGTCAAGACAGCCAGTTGGTTGTAAAAGTCCGCACTGCTGGTTCAACAGGACGAAAGTTCAAGCTGTTACGTCAAGAAAAGGCTATGGAGGAGTCACGCTAGCCAGGTGAACCGGCTACACCAAAGAAATATTGTTCGGAACGAGTCAAGATCAGAGACTGAATCTATGAACTGTTTCCGCAGAGACTGAACCTGTGAACTGTTTCCACCGAGATTATATTTGTAAATTGTTTTATATGACATTGACTCCACCGAGATTATATCTGTAATTTGTTTTATAGGAAGTTGAAGATATGTATGTTTAACGGGGACTCTGTAAGTAATAAGCTAAAAAAGGAGGATTGTAGTGTATGTACCCGTCTATCTTTAAGGGAACTATTGAATGTAACCGTTCACCTTTAAGGGAACTACTTTAGGTGTGGCACTATTTGTTTGGCTTCTGTATACTGTAATACCGATAGTGACCACACCAGTATATAAGTGTTGTAGCAGGATTGCTGGGGCAGATTCGCCCGGACCTTCGAATAGTAAAGACCTGTTTGTTTGTTACTTCGGAAGTCTGTGTATTTATTAACTGCACAACCCACAGGCTTTACAAAGATCACCTCTCATTCTTCTAAACTCCAGTGAGTATAGGCCCAACCTGCTCAACCTTTCTTCATAAGACAACCCCTTCATCTCCGGAATCAACCTCGTGAACCTTCTCTGAACTGCCTCCAATGTAAGTATACCCCTCCTTAAATAAGGAGACCAAAACTGTACGCAATACTCCAGGTGTGGTCTCGCCAATACCCTGTACAGTTGTAGCAAGACTTCCCTACTTTTATACTCAATTCCCTTTGCAAGAAAGGCCAACACTCAATTTGCCTTCCTAATTACCTGCTGTACCTGCATGCTAACTTTTAGTGATTCATGTACAAGGACCCCCAGATCCCTCTGTACCGCAGCATTTTGTAATCTCTCTCTCCGTTTAAATAATGTTGTGTATGTACCTTTAAGGGAATAACTGGTCTTAGACTGCAGTACCGGCAGTGACCACCCCTGTATAAAAGGCCCTAGCAGGCTTCTGTAGTTTCAGTTTCAAGCTGCCTCTTGTTCAGTAAAGTACCTGTTAAACTGTTCTCCCGAAGTCCGTGTATTATTGAGGCGCGGACTTTACAGTGGCGACGAGTAAGTTCGAACTCACCTGCAGTGTGGCATCATCTCACGGGGATCTCGCCTGAAAGGAAGGTCCTGGAAGGTCGTATTCTGAGCAACAGGCGTCGACCGAGGGCAACCGCCCAAAGAATCCATCGGTGTTTGGAGAATTGCGGGAGAGACTGTTGTTCCAGCGAATCGTGCTGCTATCAGGTAGCGCGCTGACCCTTCCGGACTGCGGCGGGCTCAAGCTCGATCGAGCGGCTCTACGAAACGGGCCGTGCAGCGTCGCCGGGAAAAGAAAACAAGAGAGAGAGGGTGGAGCGCACAGGGCGCGGTCGGTGCTCGAGAACAGGACAGCGGAGAGAAACCAAATGGGGGGGAAGGAAAGCGAGACGTGCCGAAGCTGCGGGTCGCCACCATTACCCCGTAGAATGCTAGGAGCAGCGTGGCAGTAAGGGGAAGAAGCAAAAGCGCGGGAGGCGCCATTTTATCCCGTTGGGGAAGAAGCAAAAGCGCGGGAGGCGCCATTTTAAATCGCCCAAGATGCCGAAAAGTGGCAGTATCACTGCTTTCGACAACGAGGTAGAAGACTGGACCACGTATGTAGAAAGAATCGAAATGTACTGCAAAGGTGGCTGATGGAAAGAGGGCGTCGGTATTATTAAATCTGATGGGTGTGAGTACGTACGGCCTATTGCGGAATTTAATTACCCCAGCTAAACCAATGGAGAAAAGTTTTGAGGAGATTGTTCATATCTTACAGGAACACCTAAGCCCTACACCACTGCTGATAGCAGAAAGATTCAAGTTCCATAAAAGAAACCAGCACAAAGATGATAGCAATGCTGACTATCTTATGGAACTACGCAAGTTATCGAAGCACTGCCAGTTCGGAGCAGGACTGGCAGACACCTTACGGGATAAGTTTGTCTGCGGGCTCCAGCGTGAAGGAACCCAGAAACGACTACTTTCAAAAAAGGACCTGACGCTGGAACAGGCTGTCAGCGTGGCAGTATCCTACGAAGCAGCAGCACAGGGAGCTGCGGAAATACAACAGAAACCACAAGAATACAGCGCTAACAAAATGGCGTATGGAGCCGAAAAGTGCTATCGCTGCGGCAGAACAACCCATGAGCAGAAGGACTGCTGGTTTAAAGACAAAATATGCAGGCAATGCGGGAAAATGGGACATATAGCAAGAGTCTGCAGGTCGGGAAAGAAGACCAACATGACAAGAACTACTAAGGAACAGTACAGGAAAGTAAAGAAACTGACAGATAGTAGTTCCGAAGATCAGGAGAGTGATAAGGACTCCGGGAGCAGGCGACTAAGTTGTTTAAAATTACACAACATGATCGCAAAAGAAGATCACCGAACCATTTGGGTCACCCTCATGATAGCAGGGTCCCCAGTGAAAATGGAATTGGACACAGGATCAGCCCTAACTGTCATGAATTGACGAGGCTATGAGCGGCTATTCTCACACATGCCCTTAAAGGACACGTCCATTGTATTGAAGACATACACGGGGCAAAAGGTCTACCCCAGAGGAAAAATAAGGGTGCCAGTTGAATATAACGGAAAGGAAACACAGAAACTATACATGTATATACTACGAGATGGAGGACCACCATTATTGGGACGTGAATGGATCTGAAGACTACAATTGGATTGGCATTCCATTCTGGCACTAACTGTGACTGACAAAAAAGATGATGACGTCGCACCTGGACGTCTGTCACAAATTCTATCTGACGCGGAAGAGGTGTTCCAACAAGGACTTGGGACTCTAAAAGGAGTAAAGGCAACCATAAAGATTGAGGATAACGCAACCCCAAAATTTTTCAAGGCCAGACCGGTGCCATACGCGATACGCCCAGCTGTGGAAGCTGAACTGGAGGGTCTGGAGCGTTCGGGGGTGCTGTCTAACGTGGACTGGAGCGAGTGGGCCACACCCATCGTTCCTGTAAGGAAGAAAGCAGTGAGCAGCACGCCTGGGGAGCCAAGGAAGGTTCGCATCTGTGGGGACTACAAGGTGACTGTGAACCCAGTCCTGCACACAGTACAGTATCCGCTTCCGCGGATAGAAGATATTTTTGCCTCACTATCTGGAGGGAAACGTTTTACAAAGATTGACCTGGCTCAAGCGTATCTACAAATGGAGGTGGAAGAAGCATCTAGGAAATACCTCACGATAAACACTCACAAAGGCCTTTACCAGTACAATCGACTGGTATTTGGGGTAGCATCGGCCCCGGCTATGTGGCAGAGGGCAATGGAACAAGTCCTGGAAGGGATCCCGGGGACCCAGTGTTATTTGGACGACATCCTGGTTACGGGCGAAAATGACAATGAACACCTTGCCAACCTGGAACAGGTGCTCACGAGATTGCAGGAATATGAGCTACGAGCCAACCGTCCCAAATGCGAGTTCTTCAGGAGACAAATCTCGTATTGTGGCCACATGATTGATGAGGAAGGGTTGCATAAGTCGCCGGACAAGATTGAGGCTGTAGTCAAGGCTCCAGCACCAGAAAATGTGTCACAACTGAGGTCGTTCCTTGGGTTGGTGAACTACTACCATAAGTTCTTGCCGAATTTATCTACAATTCTGCACCCACTGAACGCCCTCCTTCAAACTGGTGTAACATGGAAATGGAGTGATGAGTGTAAGCGTGCCTTTCAGGAATGTAAATGCCAAATCACTTCAAAAGAAGTATTGGCCCACTACAACCCAACACTACCGATTCGGTTGGCATGTGATGCGTCACCTTACGGCATTGGAGCGGTGCTGTCACACAAATTCCGTGACGGTTCAGAGAGGCCAATAGCCTTTGCATCGCGCTCACTAACCTCGGCCGAGCGTAACTACGCCCAGATTGACAGGGAGGCCCTCAGCCTGGTGTGGGGGGTGAAGAAGTTCAATCACTATCTGCACGGGCAGAAATTCACCCTACTGACTGATCATCAACCCCTGGCCTCAATTTTTAACCCAAAGAAGGGCGTTCCGGTGATGACGGCGCAACGGCTGCAAAGATGGTCACTTTTTCTAGGGGCACATCAGTATGACATAGAGTACAAAGGTACAAAACAACATGGAAACGCTGATGGGCTGTCGCGCCTGCCGTTGCCTACGGCGGAAGAAGCACCTGCAGTGGACCCGGTGGAGATATTCCATGCGACCATAGTCGAATGTTTGCCTGTTACAAACGCAAGTATTGAGAAGGAAACCCGAAATGACCCGACACTCTCTCGGGTCTATGATTTGACGGTGAAGGGATGGCCAGCATATGGCGACTCACTGTTGCCAGCATTCTCGCCAAGGAGGGAACAGCTGTCAGTGTGCCGGGGAACCTTGATGTGTGGATCCCGAGTGGTAATTCCACCCAAGTTGAGAGATAGAGTACTCAATGAGCTTCACGAGGGTCATCTGGGAGGGGTAAAAATGAAGAGCCTAGCCAGGGCGTTTGTGTGGTGGCCGGGAATCGATAAAGAAATCGAGGATATGACCAAGAGATGCACAGGATGCCAGAAGGTCCAAAACGCTCCACCACAGGCCCCACTACATCCATGGGAGTGGCCCTCATCTCAATGGCAACGGGTACACATTGATTTCGCTGGTCCATTTATGGACTCAATGTTTCTAATCGCTGTGGACGCCCATTCGAAATGGCCAGAGGTCATTAAAATGTCCTCCACCACCACAGAGAAAACTATTGCAGTCCTCAGGACCATCTTCGCCAGGAATGGGTTGCCAGAACAGATCTGTTCCGACAATGGCCCACAGTTTGTGTCTGAGGATTTCCGGAGGTTCCTGAAGAATAATGGGGTGAAACATTACACATCTGCCCCATATCATTCAGCCACAAATGGATTGGCTGAGAGGTTTGTTCAGACCTTTAAAAAGGCCATCAAGGCAATGTATAATGACGACATACCACTGCAACACAAGGTAGATAACTTCCTGTTTACTTCGGAATGCGACACATGCAGTAACCAACCAAACTCCAGCCATACTGTTTTTCAACCGGAGACTAAGATGTCGCTTGGATTTGCTCAAACCAAACATAAGACGAGATGTTGAGGATAAGCAGTTCCAGCACATAAATGAGAAGCCAACCAGGAGCTTCAAGATAGGGCAACCAGTCTTGGCCCACGATTACCGCACAGAAAAATGGCAGCCAGGCATGATATGCACACAGCAGGGACCACTAATGTACACAGTGGACGTTGGAGAGAGCATCGTGAGACGCCATGCTGACCAGATTCTAGAGTCACAGGAACAAGCCAAACCTGTACCACAGGCATGTGCACCTGGTAATGAGCCCGAAGTACAGATTGCGTCTACCTCAGAAGCAGGGGTATTGGAAGCTGACGAACCAACCAATGACAATGAGCCAGAATTGACTCCACCGCCAGAACAGGATACTCGAGAAAGGCGCTATCCAGTCCGGATCAGGAAGCCTCCTCAAAGACTGAACTTATAAATGACTATTTCAGTTGATGTATATATTATTGAGAAAATTGTAATTGTAATTAGTTATTATTTAGTTGTTAAATGAATGTTATGTACTGTTTATCTAAAAGGGGAGGAATTGTTGTGTATGTACCTTTAAGGGAATAACTGGTCTTAGACTGCAGTACCGGCAGTGACCACCCCTATATAAAAGGCCCTAGCAGGCTTCTGTAGTTTCAGTTTCAAGCTGCGTCTTGTTCAGTAAAGTACCTGTTAAACTGTTCTCCCGAAGTCCGTGTATTATTGAGGCGCGGACTTTACAAATAATAATTTGCTTTTTTATTTTTCCTACTAAAGTGGATAACCTCGCATTTTCCCACATTAAACTCCATCTCACTTAGCCTACCTATCTATATCCCTTTGGAGATTCTTTGCGTCCTCCACACAATTTACTTTCCCACCTATCTTTGTATCATCAGCAAATTTGTATACATTACACTCGGTCCCTTCATCCAAGTCATTAATGTAGATTGTAAATAGTTGAGGCCCCAGCACTGATCCCTGTGGCACCCCACTAGTTACAGTTTGCCATCCTGAAAATGACCCATTTATCCCGACCCTCTGTTTTCTGTTAGTTAGCCAATCCTCTATCCATGCTAATTACCCCCAACCCCGTGAGCTCTTATCTTGTGCAGTAACCTTTTATATGGCACCTTATCGAATGCCTTCTGGAAATTCAAATACTCGACATCTACTGGTTCCCCTTTATCCACCCTGCTCATTACATCCTCAAAGAACTCCAGCAAATTTGTTAGACAAGATTTCCCTTTCATAAAACCATGCTGACTCTGCTTGACTAAGATTAAGAATGAAAATAAGAAGAATGAGAGAAAGAAAGAAAGAATGGAAAGAAAGAAAGAAAGGATGAAGAAAGAAAGAAAGAAAGAAGGAAAGAAAGAAGGAGAGAAAGAAAGGAAGGAAGAAGGAAAGAAAGAAAAAAGAAAGGATGAAAGAAAGGAATAAAGAAAGAAAGAATGAAGGAAAGAAGGAAAGAACAAAAGAAAGAAGGAAAGAAGGAAAGAAAGACGGAACGAAAGATAGAAAGAAAGATAGAAAGAAAGAAGGATAGAAAGTAGGAAAGAAGAAAAGAAAGAAAGAAGAAGGAAAGAAAGAAGGAAAAAAGGAAAGAAAGAAAGAAAGAAGAAGGAAAGAAAGAAGAAAAGAAGGGAAGGTAGAAGGAAAGAAAGAAAGAAAGAAGGAAAGAAAGAAAGAAGGAAAGAAGGAGAGAAAGAAAGAAGGAAAGAAGAAAAGGAAATAAATAAATAACGAAGGAATGAAATAAAGGATGAAAGAATGAAGGAAAGAGAGAAGGAAAGAAAGAAAGAATGAAAGAAGGAAAGGAAGAATTAATTTGCATTTATATAGCACCTTTCACATCCTCAGGATGTCACAAAGCACTTTACAGCCAATGAAGTACTTTTGAAGTGCAGTCACTGCTGTAATGTAGGAAACGCGGCAGCCAATTTGCGCACAGCAAGATCCTGCAAAAGCAACGAGATAATGACCAAATAATCTGTTTTAATGATGTTGATTTGAGGGATAAATGTTGGCCCCAGGGCACCTCCGTAGCATCCCCTGCCAGACATTTTGATGAGAGGATCGGAGCATCATCCATTAGTGCTGAGGCTGACCAACCACCTCAGCCTGAGGGTGGAGAGTATCTCCAGTGAGTCTTCCTCCAGAGGTTTTCATGTAGCTTCATCTGGTGTTTGTGTAAGGAATGGTAGGTACAAAGTGCCAGTGAAAAATATTTGCATTCTGAAATATTATAAACTTTGTAATTCTTGTTAGGTGTCAGTCTTGGCTCAGTGGGTAGCACTCTCACTGTCGGAGGTGTTGTGTATGTACCTTTAAGGGAATAACTGGTCTCAGGCTGCAGTACCGGCAGTGACCACCCCTGTATAAAAGGCGCTAGCGATCTTCTGTAGTTTCAGTTTCCCACTTGTCTCCATTCAGTAAAGACTTGTTTTGTTCAACTCCTGCTGTCCGTGTCTCAATCATACATGGACATAATATTGGCGACGAGCAGATACGAACTTACCTACAGTCTGCACCACCTCCTGGGATCCATTCCTGAAGCGAAGTGAGCAGAGGTCGAGGCCTGAAGGAAGAAAGAAGCAGTAGAAACGGGCGTCGACCGTGGGCATCCACCCCTGAGTCAGCGGAGTTGAAGATTGCTGGAGAAGCTGTCGAGAGCGGGGCTGGGTTCCTGTCGACGGTGCTTCAGCTAATCGGGCTGGTGGCAGGTAGTACACTGATCCTTCCTGGGCTGTGGCGGTCTAGAACTCGAGCGGGTGGCTTGCGACGGGGCCGAGCAGCGTTGTCGGGAAGAGGAGAGAGAGCGAGGGTGGAGCACACAGGGCGCGGCCGGTGCTACGAAGCCGGGCAGCGTACGGACCCGAGAAGAGGGAGGCAAGAGTCCCACAGGGTTGTTCCACGACGGGAAAATAATAAAATAACCAAGGAAATATATATAAAACGCGCAGGAAGCCGCGAGGGGCTGCAGGTTGCAACGGAAACCGCGGAAAGCAGTGCTAGCAACAGCGGGGAAGAAGGCAAGCGCGGGAGGCGCCATCTTAATCCAGCGGGGAAGAAGGCAAAGCGCAGGAAGCGCCATTTTGTTAAATCGGGGAAGGCGGCAAAGCGCGGTGTAGGGTTTTTTTTTCCTGCTCTCTTGCCCGTTCTGGCCCCCTGCCAGGCTTCGTGCAAGAATTACCCTTGAGTGGTTCGACCCACCCCCCCTACGGTTCTAGACCTTGGACTTAGATGCAGAGAACAGTAGTGCAGAGAAGAGGACGCAATAGACCAGGCTGAATAGCATGAAATGGATGCTTTTATTTTTGAACAGTTTGAAGCATTACAAAATACATGTCATAGGCACAGATTAAAGTAACTACAATCATGCACAAATTTATGAACTTGACTCTATGGAAATGGGGAACACACGGCACATCGTAAAAGGGGAAACACATTACGATTTCCCTTAACTCCCTCCCCTATACCTAAACTAAGTTTCGACCTGGGGAACTTGGGATCATGCTCACCACTCTCGAAATCGCGAAAAGGGGTTCGCAGCCTTTTTGACACCGCTTCCCGTCGTCACGTGGATTGGAAGCTTCTGGCGCAGTCGATATTCTCTCCTCCCTCGAGGCGGTGGGGTAGACCCAGCCTCGATGAGCGCTCGTCAAGGTTGAGATCCACTAGGCCTGTCGTGGA
Organism: Somniosus microcephalus; assembly: GCF_052327205.1. NCBI lineage: Eukaryota > Metazoa > Chordata > Chondrichthyes > Squaliformes > Somniosidae > Somniosus > Somniosus microcephalus. The sequence goes on from NC_141008.1 coordinate 47,721,273, forward strand.
TTTTTGTTCGTGGAGTAGACCTAGATGCAGGTTATGCACATGGGAGAATCTTGTGGCATCGATCGCCGGTTCTCCAGAGGGTTTCTTCTCCGTCGGCCTGGGTCGTCGATGATCTCCCGACCCCAGTACCCGGGCCACCCTTGTCGTCTTCTCGTTGTGGCCGAGCCTTGTTTGGCTGAACACCGGCCACGTTGTCCTTTTTCCGAAACTGTCCGTCTTTAAAAAGACGAAAATGTTTTCATCGATCTGCCGAAGTGGAAGAGGCGCCGATCCGGGCACCGTCCGCCCTTCGTTCGTTCCTCGTAGAAGAAAGTTCTTGAAGAAATGGAAGCCTGAAGTCGCCCAACAAGAAGCCGTAGCAGTGAAGAAGTAACTTAGATGGACTTTCAATCCATAGTTATACTCTTTTGGGACAGTCTTATCTCCCGCCAAATCATAGTCCTGTCTTTGTATTAATTTTGGCGGGCAGAGATCTCTGCAGGGGCGCTTTGTCTTGTAACGGAGCCGGTGATAACTTGAACTGGCCTTCCTGGCCGATAATGTCTGTTAATGTCCTTTGCATTGTCACCGCGGCTCGGTTCGCATATTGATCGGTCCGGACATTTTCCTTGATGGCTGCTAAACGGTTTTTCCTTTGTACAATAAATGGGTATAAGTGTTTTTACATTGTCCGCCCATATCTTGATGGGCCCCATCCTGTACTTATAATCCATTGAATATGTATGCTGTTGCTCTGAGTTTCGGTTCCCAGATACTGGCTTTCGCGGGTTTACTGTCTTCAATCCACAAGCCTGTCTAGCTTGCAGTAACAGAAATAAACTGGTTCAGAAACTGATCACGGGGCCTGGCGGCCATTTTGTATGCCCTTTTATCAAAGGTTTTTCTGTGCAAGCTTACTTTGGTCAATAAACAGTCTTATTTTATCCAGTTTTCTTGCGTGATTTTTGCTGAAAATTTTCGAATCTTACAGCGGGAGGCGCCATTTTAGATTTTCAAGATGCCGAAGACTGGCTGTATCACTGCCTTTGATAATGCAATAAAGGATTGGACCACGTATGTGGAAAGAGTCGAGGTATATTGCGAGGCAAACGAAATAGCCGAGGAGAAAAAGGCATCGGTACTGCTAAATTTAATGGGCGCAAGAACGTACGGCCTATTGCGGGACCTGATTGCTCCAGCCAAACCGAAGGCGAAGAGTTTTAACGACATTGTTGCTATCCTACAGGAACACCTAAACCCTGCACCGCTGCTGATAGCAGAAAGATTTAAATTCCACAGGAGAACTCAGCGTAAAGATGAGAGCAATGCTGAGTACCTTACGGAACTACGCAAGCTAGCAAAGCACTGCCAGTTCGGAGCAGGATTGGCCGATACACTACGGGACAAATTTGTCTGTGGACTCCTGAGTGAAGGAACCCAGAAGAGGTTACTCTCAGAGAAAGAGCTGACGCTAGATAAGGCTTTCAGCGTGGCAGTATCGTACGAGGCAGCAGCCAGGGGAGCTGCGGAAATACAACAAAAGCCACAGGAATACAGCACCCACGAAATGACACGGGAATTTGCAAAATGTTATCACTGCGGCAGAACTAACCATGACCAGAAGGACTGCTGGTCCAAGGACAAAATATGCAGGCAATGCGGAAAGATGGGACACATTGCACGAGTTTGCAGGTCTGGGAAGAAGACCAACAACAACAAAAAGGCTACTAAGGAACCGTACAGGAAAGTACAAAAGCTGACGGACAGTAGTTCCGAAGACCAGATGAGCGATAGTGAATCCGGGAACAAGAGACTAAGCTGTCTCAAACTTCACAACGTAATCGCAAAAGAGGATCACCGAACCATTTGGGTCACCCTCACGATAGCAGGGTCTCAAGTCAAAATGGAATTGGATACAGGATCAGCCCTAACCGTCATGAATCGACGAGACTATGAGCGACTATTCTCACACATACCTTTGAGAGAGACATCCATTGTCTTGAGGACGTATACGGGGCAAAAAGTATACCCCAGAGGGAAAATAAGGGTGCCTGTCAAATACAATGGCAAGAAAATACGGAAATTGTATCTCTACATTCTGCAAGATGGTGGACCACCGTTATTGGGACGTGAATGGATCAGAAAGATAAGTTTAGACTGGCACTCCATTCAGGCACTGACGGTGGCTGGTAAAAAGGATGACGACGTCACTCCTGGACGATTGTCAACAATCTTAGCTGACGCCAAAGAGGTTTTTCAACAAGAACTGGGCACTCTTAAAGGCATAACCGCCTCGATAAAAATAGAGGAGAATGCAATTCCCAAGTTTTTCAAAGCAAGACCGGTACCATATGCAATTCGCCCAGCCGTTGAGGCAGAGCTAGAGAATCTGGAGACGGCAGGCGTGTTATCTAAGGTAGACTGGAGCGAGTGGGCGACACCCATTGTTCCTGTCATGAAGAAAACGTTAAACAATAAGTCTGAGGAGCCAAGGAAGGTTCGCATTTGTGGGGACTTCAAGGTGACGGTGAACCCTGTCCTTCACACAGTACAATATCCTCTTCCAAGGATAGAAGATATCTTCACCTTGCTATCTGGAGGGAAGCATTTTACTAAAATTGACCTAGCACAAGCATATTTGCAGATGGAGGTTGAAGAATCCTCTAGGAAGTATCTCACGATAAACACTCACAAAGGTCTTTACCAGTATAATCGACTGGTATTCGGAGTAGCATCAGCTCCGGCGATATGGCAAAGAGCGATGGAACAAGTCCTGCAAGGGATTCCGGGGACTCAGTGTTACTTGGACGACATCCTAGTGACAGGTGAAGATGACAGTGAACACCTTAACCACCTAGAACAGGTGCTCACTAGACTACGGGAACATGGGCTACGAGCCAACCGTCCCAAGTGCGAGTTTTTTAAGAAACAGATATCGTATTGTGGCCACGTGATTGATGAAGAGGGGTTACATAAGTCCCCGGACAAAATTGAAGCGGTTGTTAAGGCCCCAGCGCCTGAAAATGTGTCGCAACTGAGGTCATTCCTCGGATTGGTAAATTACTACCATAAGTTTTTACCGAATTTGTCCACAATTCTGCACCCACTGAATGCCCTATTACGAACGGGAGTGGCATGGAAATGGAGCAATGACTGTAAGCGGGCCTTTCAGAAGAGTAAGAACTTAATCACTTCAGGGGAAGTATTGGCTCACTACAACCCATCACTGCCGATAAGACTGGCGTGTGATGCGTCTCCCTACGGCATTGGGGCGGTACTGTCATATAAATTCCTTGATCGGTTAGAGAGGCCGATAGCTTTTGCGTCACGTTTGTTAACTTCGGCCGAGCGTAACTACGCCCAGATTGACAGAGAGGCCCTCAGCCTAGTGTGGGGGGTGAAGAAGTTCAATCACTACCTGCACGGTCAAAAATTTACTCTGCTAACTGATCATCAACCTCTTGTCTCCATTTTCAACCCTCAGAAGGGCGTACCGATTGTTAAGCCTGTGTGTTATATTGAGAATTACTACACAGACCACAAGAGTAAACTTTAACAGGTCTTTACTAGTTGAAGGTCAGGGCGGAACTGCCCCATAAATCATTACACAGCACTTATATACCGGTGTGGTCACCACCGGTATTACAGTATACAGCAGCCAAGATAAAGTAGTGCAACCCTTAAAATAGTTCTCTTAAAGGTGGAACGGTTACATACACTACAATCCTCCCTTTTTAGGTTAACAGTATATCTTCCCATTAAACATAACATCATAACATATATACACAACTTAATGTAAAAACAGTTCACAGATTCAGTCTCTCTGGAGGCTTCCTGACTCGGTCCGGATAACGCCTCGGTGGTGTAGTAGTTTTCGGTGGTGTAGTAGGTTCTTTTGGCAAGGTCGATTCGGCTTGAATGTCAGTGTTGGGTTCATCTGGTTCCACTATCACCGGATCGGAGGTAGATACTATGGGTATCTCTGCTTCATCATTAGGCGTATAGAGTTGTGGTGTAGGTTGTCCCTTTTCGGATGACGCTATGATCTGGTCAGCATGGCGCCTTATTATGCTTTCACCAATGTCCACGGTATAAATCAGCGGTCCTAGTCGTGTGCAAATAGTTCCAGGCTGCCATTTCTCGGTACGGTAGTCCTGGGCCAAAACTTGTTGACCTATCTGGAAGGTTCTAGTTGGCCTTTCATTCATGCCTTGAAATTGCCGGTTCTCTATGTCCCTTCTGATGTTTGGCTTGATCAAATCCAGCCGGCATCTTAGTGTTCTATTGAAAAAGATCATGGCGGGAGTTTGGTTTGTGACTGCATGTGTTGCATTCCTGTACGCCAACAAGAAGTTATCTACCTTATGTTGTAGATTTATGTCTTCATTACCCATGGCCTTTATGGCCTTCTTGAAGGTCTGGACAAACCTTTCAGCTAATCCATTGGTGGCGGGATGGTATGGGGCGGACGTGTAGTGCTTGACCCCATTGTTTTTTAAGAACTTCCTGAATTCTTCGGACACAAATTGCGGTCCATTATCAGAACAGATCTGTTCCGGCAGCCCATTCCTGGCAAATATGGTCCTTAATACTGTGATGGTTTTTTCCGTGGTGGTGGAGGACATCTTTATTACCTCCGGCCACTTGGAGTGTGCATCCACCGCGATTAAGAACATTGAGTCCATAAATGGACCAGCAAAGTCGATATGTACCCTTTGCCATGGAGATGAGGGCCACTCCCATGGATGCAGAGGAGCTTGTGGTGGGGCGTTTTGGACCTTCTGGCATCCTAAACAGCTCTTGGTCATTTCTTCGATGTCTCCATCGATACCTGGCCACCACACGAACGCTCTGGCTAGGTTCTTCATTTTCACTCCACCCAGATGCCCCTCATGAAGCTCCTTTAGCACTTTTTGCTGGAGTTTGGGTGGAATCACCACTCTGGATCCACACATCAAAGTTCCTCGGCACACTGACAGCTGTTCTCTTCTTTGCGAAAATGCTGGCAACAGTGGTTCGCCATGTGCTGGCCATCCCTTCACCGTTAAATCGTAGACTCGTGAGAGAGTCGGGTCATTTCTTGTTTCCTTTTCGATCGTAGAATTTGTTACTGGTAGACATTCCACTATGGTTGAGTGGAACATCTCCACTGGGTCCACTGTAGGCGCCTCTTCTACCGTTGGCAACGGTAGGCGTGATAACCCGTCAGCATTCCCATGCTGTTTTGATCCTTTGTATTCTATGTCATATTGGTGTGCCCCTAGGAAAAGGGACCACCTCTGTAGCCTTTGCGCTGTCATAATGGAAACGCCCTTTTTAGGGTTCAATATGGATACCAACGGCTGGTGGTCTGTCAGCAGTGTAAACTTCTGGCCCTGCAGGTAATGATGAAACTTCTTTACTCCCCACACCAGGCTGAGAGCCTCCCTATCTATCTGAGCATAGTTGCGCTCAGCGGAGGTCAATGATCTGGATGCAAATGCGACTGGCCTTTCCGAGCCATTTGGCAACTTGTGTGAGAGTACTGCTCCAATACCATAAGGAGAAGCATCACAAGCTAAACGAATAGGTAGCGTTGGGTTGAAGTGAGCCAACACTTCCTCTGAGGTGATCAATGTCTTGCTTTTGCGAAAGGCCTTCTTACAGTCCTCGCTCCACTTCTATGGTACTTCTTTCTGCAAAAGAGCATTCAGCGGGTGCAGCACCGTGGATAGATTTGGCAGAAACTTATGGTAATAGTTAATCAACCCTAGGAACGATCTCAACTGGGATACATTTTCCGGAGCGGGAGCCTTCACAACAGCTTCGATCTTGTCAGGTGACTTGTGCAGCCCCTCCTGGTCAATGACATGACCACAGTACGAGATCCGTTTCTGAAAGAACTCACATTTCTGGCGATTAACTCGAAGGCCATATTCCTTCAACCTGGTGAGCACCAGTTTCAAATTTGCAAGGTGTTCCTCATCATCATCTCCTGTAATCAGGATATCGTCCAAGTAACATTGAGTGCTTGGAATTCCCTGTAATACCTGCTCCATGGCCCTCTGCCAAATTGCCGGAGCCGAAGCCACTCCAAAAACCAGTCTATTATATCGATACAAGCCTCTGTGCGTGCTGATTGTGAGATACTGGCGCGACTCTTCCTCAACTTCCATCTGTAAGTACGCTTGCGCCAGGTCTATCTTGGTGAAGCGTTTCCCGCCAGACAATGAAGCAAAGATATCCTCAATCCGCGGAAGCGGATATTGCACCGTGTGAAGCACCGGATTAACTGTGATCTTGAAGTCTCCACAGATGCGGACCTTCCCCGGTTCCCCTGGCTTGTTACTCGATGAACGCTTCATGACGGGAACAATGGGCGTGGCCCACTCACTCCAGTCCACCTTAGACAGTACTCCTGAATGTTCCAGCCCTTCCAGCTCAGCTTCCACAGCAGGTCGTATCGCATACGGCACCGGTCTGGCTTTGAAAAATTTTGGGTTTGCATGTTCTGCAATCTTGATTTTTGCCTTAATTCCTCTCAGTGTTCCCAGTCCCTGTTGGAACACCTCTTTAGCCTCATCCAATATTCTGGACAATCGTTCAGGTTTGACATCTTTTTTTCCGGAATCTACTGTTATTGCGTTTAGGGAGTGCCAGTCCATATTTATTTTCCTGATCCACTCCCGTCCCAGAAGTGGTGGACCTCCCTCAGGTAGTACATATAAGTCCATTCCTTGGTGTTCTTTGCCCTTGTGTATCACCTTGACTTTTATCTTTCCGATGGGGTATACTTTTTGCCCCGTGTATGTCTGCAATACTATCTCCGTATCCCGTAGGGGAATATGTTTGAATAACTTTTTGTAATCTTGCTTATTCATGACCGTCAACGCCGATCCGGTGTCCAATTCCATCTTCACTTGGACTCCTGCTATCTGCAGTGTGACCCAGATAGTTTGTCGGTCAGCTTCCTTACTCACGTTGTGAATTCTCAGACTACCCAGTTCCTTGCTGTTGGAGTCTGAAGCCGAATTCTGTTCATCCGAACTCTTCTCAGCCACCTTATGTACCTTTCTGCACTTTTCCTGTGGTGACTTTTTGTTGCTGGTCTTCTTTCCTGACCGGCATACTTTAGCTATGTGACCAAGCTTGCCACATTTTCTACATTCCTGGTTTTTAAACCAGCATTGGTTCTGATCGTGTGTTGTCTTCCCACAACGATAACATTTCGTTGTACCCGAAGCCATTTGATCTACGCTGAGTACCGTTGCCTTCAGCTGCATTTCCGCGGTGCCTCTCGCTGCGGCTTCGTGCAATGCTGCAATAGTGACAGCCTTATCAAGTGTAAGATCATTCTCTTCAAGCAACCGCTTTTGTGTTCCTTCTTTCGACAATCCACACACGAATTTGTCTCTCAGTGCCTCTGTCAGGCTTTCCCCAAACTGACAGTATTTCGCTAGCTTGCGCAGTTCAATTAAATACTCTGCGTTGCTTTCCTCTTTCAGTTGCGTTCTCGCATAAAATTTAAATCGTTCCGCTAACATCAGCGGTGTGGGGTTCAAATGATTCTTCAGGACAGCAACAATATTAGCGAAAGTCTGATCCGCCGGTTTAGCTGGTGATAGAAGATGCTTCAATAGCCCGTATGTCTTCGCACCCATTGAGTTTAGTAAGGTTAGTGCTTTATCTTCATCTGATATTTTATTTGCCTTACAATATATCTCTATGCGTTCTACATACGTGGCCCAATCTTCAACATCGGGATCGAAATCGTTGATGTTACCACGCTTAGGCATCCTCGCGATCTTCTTGAGAAACAAAAGAATTTTTTTTTCCTTTTACAAAATGGCGGTTTCCCGCGCTTGTCTTCTTCCCCCGCCTCCGAAAATGGCGGCTTCCCGCGTTTGCCTTTCTCCCCCGCTGGCTGTAATGGCGATTGCCAATTTGCTGCGTTCGCCCTCCCCCAGCGGTTTTCAAATCGTGCCTCCCAGCCCCTCTTGCAGTCCGGTCCTTTCCCCCCGGCTGCGGCTGAGTTCTCCGCGGTTTTTTTATTTTCTCCCGCGCCTTACGCTGACCCGGTCGCTGCGCCTCGCGGCCTCGGTAGCTGCCCGGCCTTTTTCACCGGTCGCGGTCGAGCTCTCTCTCGACGCTGTTGCGTCTCCCAGCCCGCTTGCAGCCCGGTCTTTCGCACCGGCTGCGTTTGCATTCACCGCGGCTTCCGTGCCTTACGCTGCCCCAGTCTCAGCGCCTCTGACCCCGACTTCTGTCCGGCTCCTTTCCCCGGCCGTGGTCGAGTTCTCCGCCCTTATATCCTCCGTTTTAAAAAAAAAAATTCTCCCCTACTCACAGTCAACGTGGCCGACTTGCTGCTCGTCGCTGATCGGCTTACCCACCACCGTGATAGAAGGGATGATCACTGCCTGTTGCTGATGGAAGGCTTCGTGTTAGAATTCTTCCTTTGCTCTGCAGACCCGAGTCTTTTCTCAGCAGAATGATGAGGGCGGATGCCTCCTCTCGACGCCCGTTAAACTGCCTTGGATGTATCTCTGCCGCAGGGTAAGATCGTACTCGTCGCCACTGTTAAGTCTGTGTGTTATATTGAGAATTACTACACAGACCACAAGAGTAAACTTTAACAGGTCTTTACTAGTTGAAGGTCAGGGCGGAACTGCCCCATAAACCATTACACAGCACTTATATACCGGTGTGGTCACCACCGGTATTACAGTATACAGCAGCCAAGATAAAGTAGTGCAACCCTTAAACTAGTTCTCTTAAAGGTGGAACGGTTACATACACTACACCGATAATGACAGCACAACGGCTGCAGAGGTGGTCCCTTTTCCTAGGGGCACACCAATATGACATCGAGTACAAAGGAACTAAGCAGCATGGGAATGCTGATGGATTGTCGCGCCTACCGTTGCCGACGGTGGAAGAAGAACTTACAGTGGATCCGATGGATATATTCCACTCGACCATAGTCGAATGTCTCCCCGTGACAAATGCAAGCATAGAAAAGGAAACACGGAATGACCCGACACTATCCCGGGTCTATGATTTAACGGTGAAGGGATGGCCAGCAGATGGCGAACCACTGCTGCCAGCATTCTCACCGAGAAGAGAACAGCTGTCAGTGTGCAGAGGAACCTTGATGTGTGGATCCAGAGTAGTAATTCCACCTAAGTTGACGGATAGAGTGCTCAATGAGCTTCATGAGGGTCATCTGGGTGGGGTAAAAATGAAGAACTTAGCCAGAGCGTTTGTGTGGTGGCCGGGAATCGATAGAGAAATCGAAGAGATGACCAAGAGCTGTACAGGATGCCAGGAGGTCCAAAACGCCCCACCACAAGCTCCTCTACATCCATGGGAGTGGCCCTCATCTCCATGACAAAGGGTGCACATTGATTTTGCTTGTTCCTTTATGGACTCGATGTTTTTAATTGCGGTGGATGCCCATTCAAAGTGGCCAGAGGTAATAAAAATGTCCTCAACCACCACAGAAAAAACCATCACAGTCTTATGAACCATATTCGCCAGAAATGGGCTGCCTGAACAGATTTGCTCTGACAATGGACCACAGTTTGTGTCTGAAGAGTTCCGGAGGTTCTTAAAGAAAAATGGTGTTAAGCATTGCACATCTGCCCCATATCATCCAGCCACTAATGGATTGGCCGAGAGGTTTGTTCAAACATTCAAGAAGGCTATCAAGGCAATGTGTAATGAAGAGATACCCCTACAACACAAGGTGGACAACTTCTTGTTTGCCTACCGGAATGCGACACATGCGGTCACCAACCAAACTCCAGCCATGATGTTCTTCAATCGAAGACTACGATGCCACTTGGATTTGGTTAAGCCAAACGCCCGAAGAGATGTGGAGAACAGGCAGTTTCAGAATATGAATGAAAGGCCGACCAGGAGTTTTAAGATAGGTCAACCAGTTTTGGCCCAGGACTACCGCACAGAAAAATGGCAGCCAGGAACGATTTGTACACGGCAAGGACCTCTCATGTATACCGTGGACATTGGAGAGAGCATTGTAAGATGCCATGCTGACCAGATTCTAGAGTCACTGGAAAACATCAACCCCACACCACGATCTGATACACCTGGCGATGAAACCGACGTACCAATTGCAGCTACCGCAGAATCGGTGATCTTGGAAGCAGATGAACCAAACAACGACATTGATTCAGACTCAATCTTGCCAGAAGAACCTGATACCCCAAAGAGGCGTTATCCAGACAGAATCAGGAAGCCTCCTCAAAGACTGAGCTTATAATTGCTTAACCTCAACCAATGTATCTAACAACCGTAATTGTGATTGTAATTAGTTATCATTTAGTTGTTAAATGAATGTTATGTACTGTTTATCTAAAAGGGGAGGAATTTTTGTGTATGTACCTTTAAGGGAATAACTGGTCTCAGATTGTAGTACCGGCAGTGACCACCCCTGTATAAAAGGCGCTAGCGATCTTCTGTAGTTTCAGTTTCCCACTTGTCTCCATTCAGTAAAGACTTGTTTTGTTCAACTCCTGCTGTCCGTGTCTCAATCATACACGGACATAATAGGAGGGGCAGTACTGAGGGAGCGCCGCACTGTCGGAGGGGCAGTACTGAGGGAGTGTCGCACTGTCGGAGGGGCAGTACTGAGGGAGCGCTGCACTGTCGGAGGGGCAGTACTGAGGGAGCGCCACACTGTCGGAGGGGCAGTACTGAGGGAGCGCCGCACTGACGGAGGGGCAGTACTGAGGGAGCGCCGCACTGTCGGAGGGGCAGTACTGAGGGAGCGCCGCACTGTCGGAGGGGCAGTACTGAGGGAGTGCTGCACTGTCGGAGGGGCAGTATTGTGGGAGCGCTGCACTGTCGGAGGGGCAGTACTGAGGGAGCGCCACACTGTTGGAGGGGCAGTACTGAGGGAGTGCTGCACTGTCGGAGGGGCAGTATTGAGGGAGCGCCGCACTGTCGGAGGGGCAGTACTGAGGGAGCGCCGCACTGTCGGAGGGGCAGTACTGAGGGAGTGCTGCACTGTCGGAGGGGCAGTATTGTGGGAGCGCCGTACTGTCGGAGGGGCAGTACTGAGGGAGCGCCACACTGTTGGAGGGGCAGTACTGAGGGAGTGCTGCACTGTCGGAGGGGCAGTATTGAGGGAGCGCCACACTGTCAGAGGGGCAGTACTGAGGGAGCGCCACACTGTTGGAGGGGCAGTACTGAGGGAGTGCTGCACTGTCGGAGGGGCAGTATTGAGGGAGCGCCGCACTGTCGGAGGGGCAGTACTGAGGGAGCGCCGCACTGTCGGAGGGGCAGTACTGAGGGAGCGCCGCACTGTTGGAGGGGCAGTACTGAGGGAGCGCCACACTGTCGGAGGGGCAGTACTGAGGGAGCGCCGCACTGTTGGAGGGGCAGTACTGAGGGAGCGCTGCACAGTCGGAGGGGCAGTACTGAGGGAGCGCCGCACTGTCGGAGGGGCAGTACTGAGGGAGTGCTGCACTGTCGGAGGGGCAGTATTGTGGGAGCGCCGTACTGTCGGAGGGGCAGTACTGAGGGAGCGCCACACTGTTGGAGGGGCAGTACTGAGGGAGTGCTGCACTGTCGGAGGGGCAGTATTGAGGGAGCGCCGCACTGTCGGAGGGGCAGTACTGAGGGAGTGCCACACTGTTGGAGGGGCAGTACTGAGGGAGTGCTGCACTGTCGGAGGTGCAGTATTGAGGGAGCGCCGCACTGTCGGAGGGGCAGTACTGAGGGAGCGCCGCACTGTTGGAGGGGCAGTACTGAGGGAGTGCTGCACTGTCGGAGGGGCAGTATTGAGGGAGCGCCGCACTGTCGGAGGGGCAGTACTGAGGGAGCGCCGCACTGTCGGAGGGGCAGTACTGAGGGAGCGCCGCACTGTTGGAGGGGCAGTACTGAGGGAGCGCCACACTGTTGGAGGGGCAGTACTGAGGGAGCGCCGCACTGTTGGAGGGGCAGTACTGAGGAAGCGCCGCACTGTCGGAGGGGCAGTACTGAGGGAGCGCCACACTGTTGGAGGGGCTGTCTTGAAACATATATGAAACATCTAAGATTCTGAGGGGGATTGACAGGGTAGATGCCGAGAGGATGTTTCCCCTCATGGGGGAATCTAGAACTATGGAGCATAGTTTCAGAATAAGGGGTCGCCCATTTAAGACGGAGATGAGGAGGAATTTCTTCTCTCAGAGGGCCGTGAATCTTTGGAATTCTCTACCCCAGAGAGCTGTGGAGGCGGAGTCACTGAATATATTCAAGGCGGAGATTGACAGACATTTGAACTATAGGGGAGTCCAGGGGTATGGGGAGCGGGCGGGAAAGTGGCGTTCAGGACAAGATTGGATCAGCCATGATCTTATTGAATGGCGGAGCAGGCTCGAGGGGCCGATTGGCCGACTCCTGCTCCTGTTTCTTATGTTCTTTTGGATGAGACATTAAACTAAAGCCCCGTCTGATTTCGCAGGTGGACGTAAAAGATCCCATGCCACTATTGGAAGAAGATTTGGGGAGTTCTGCTTGGTGTCCTGGCCCATGTCTCCATTATTCAACGCTGACTCGCGACCTCACTGACATCATCCTTCCCCCGCACCCATCCGCCTGGAATCATCCTGGACTGTTTCAGCCAGATCCAGGCCTAGAGCCTCAGCAACCAACGTCACGATCAGCAGATTATCTGGTCATTATCACATTGCTGTCCGTGGGAGCTTGCTGTGCCCAAATTGACCTAACTTTTGGTCATCTGCCCTAATATGTGGCTCAGTGTCAATTTTTTTGTTTGATAATCGCTCCTGTGAAGCGCCTTGGGACGTTTTACTACATTAAAGGCGCTGTATAAGTACAAGTTGTTGTTGTAACAGATGTGTTTTTTCATTTACCCATTTCATCTCCATAACTTTGAACACCTGTATTAAGTCTCCCCTTAACCTGAAGGTACTGAGTCTGATCGGGATTGCTGTGGCTGAGTCTCAGTGTCTGTGCGAGGGGCACAAGGGAACTGACCAGGAGGGGGTTTTTATGAAGACTGGAGCCAGGTTACATCTGGCAACTCCAGCCAGTCACCACTCCCACTCTGAGCGTGATCCTCTGGCTCAGTGGGAGGGTTCCTGCTCTTGGAATCAGGGTGTTCAGGGTTCGATCCCCGCTCCAAGCAGTCCTGGCGAGTGGAGACCCCCAGCTCCGGCTCGGAATTCCGGGTTGACTTCCAGCGGGATCCTTGCATTCGGTGGGTGTGGGTGAGCCCGCCCCCCCCCTCACCGGATGAGTTGTGGTAGCCCATAAACCCCTCCTGTTGTATAGGACTAACCCCCCCGCTATTGGCTGGGGTGAAGATGGCCACAGCCATGGAAGGAGTGTTGACGTTGTGGCCTGTCAGCAGCAAATCCTTCCATTGCTTCACACTGTTCTCCACGGGGAAATCTCCCACTGACTGGATCTTCCAGGAGTTGTGCTCAGAATGAGGAGCAAAGATGCTGTATGTTCCCAGTACAGATCACCCCTAAACGTCACCACTTCAACCATGTTATGGAATATTGATATTCAATAAGTCACGTCCATACTAAAGCTGATTGAATACTGTTTATTTAAATTAAATAAATTATCATAAATATAGGTTAGATGTTACAACAATTTGTCAATTTATAAATATCTTCCCCGCAATGTGTTGCTGTTCAACGCTCCTGTGTGAAATAGTGGAGAGAAGGTCTGATGTTCTTTTGAGCCTGTTGGATTCCTTGGTCAGATTCAGCGCTTGCTCCCCAAGAGCGTGAAGTCGCGGACCACTTTGTTCAGATAGATCTCCAGGTCCCTGAAGATGATGTAGCCTTGCAGCTTGCTGTGCCAATCGTAATCTGGGTTCAGGAGGTTGTGGGGGAGAATCAGGTCCAGGGGATTGGGGGGGGTGCTGTTCAGGGCCAAGATCTGGAAACACACAAATAATAAAGAGCCTGAATGGGGGAGAGGAGCTGAGGGATTGGGGAGTACCGATTCACAAATCACTAAATGTAGCGACGCAGGTTAAAGCAAACCAGGCACTAGGGTTTACTTCTAGAGGGATAGAATTGAAACCCAGAGAGGTTATGTTAAACTTGTATCGAACCTTGGTTAGACCACACTCGGAGCACTGTGCACAGTTCTGGTCTCCATATTATAAAAAGGATGTAGAGACACTGGAGAGGGTGCAAAAAAGATTTACTAGAATGATACCAGAACTGAGAGGTTATAACTGTCAGGAAAGATTGAACAGGCTGGGGCTCTTTTCAATAGAAAAGAGAAGGCTGAGGGGTGACCTGATAGAGGTCTTTAAAGTTATGAAAGGGTTTGATTTTGATCGAGTGGACACACACCAAGACAATAACAGAGAACTGGGATTCCACGCAAACAGAAAACAGAACCTTCTCAGAACTCGGCAGCTTTCGGGATCCTTTTTTTCGAAATGGAACTTTCGTTCTATAATTAACTTATAATAAAGACTTGAATTTTCTATGAACTTTATGGAGCTACATGTGAGGTCCACAGTAGAAACTTGTTGCCACTTCTCAGTTCAACGGACTAAAACGCCACAAGAACCTCACAAGCCAGCATCTACACCCCAGAGGCAACAACAACTCAAATTTCAATAGTGCCTTCCACGTTGAAAAACGCCCCAAGACGCTTCACAGACTCGACGCTGAGCCAAGGAAGGAGATATTAAGATAGGTGACTAAAAGCTTGGTCAAGGAGGTGGGTTTTAATAATACCTACATTTCGTTGTACTGCACTTGTGCACTAACAATGACAATAAAGTTGATTATTATTATTATTATTATTATTATTTTAAGGAGCGTCTTAAAGTAAGAGAGAGAGGCGGAGAGGCGGCGAGGTTTAAGGAGGGAATTCCGGAGCTTAGGGTCCAGGCAGCTGAAGGCACGGTGGGGTGAAGGGAGTGTGGGATCCGTAAGAGGCCAGAACTGGAGGAGCAAAGAGATCTCGGAGGATTGTGGGGCTGGAGGACGTTACAGAGATAGGGAGGGGCGAGGCCATGGAGGGATTTGAACACAAGGATGAGAATTTTAAATTTGAGGTGTTATGAACCAGGAATCAATGTAGGTCAGCGAGCTCAAGGGGGTGATGGGTGAACGGGACTCGGTGCGAGTTAGGACACGGGGCAGCAGAGTTTGGGATGAGCTGAAGTTTACGGAGGGTGGGGGATGGGAGGGCAGCCAGGAGTGTGTTGGAATGGTCGAGTCTGGAGGTAACAAAGGCATGGATGAGGGTTTCAGCAGCGGATGAGCTGAGGCAGGGGCGGAGACGGGCGATGTTACGGAGGTGGAAGTAGGCGGTCTTGGTGATGGAGCGATATGGGGTCGGGAGCTCAGCTCAGGATTGAATAGTAAGTCAATGTTTCGAACAGCCTTGTTCAGCCTGAGACAGTGGCCAAGGAGGGGTGGGGTGGAGATGGTGATGAGGAAACCAAAGACAGTGGCTTCGGTCTTCCCAATGTTTAACTGGAGCAAAATATGGCTCGTGCAGGACAACACAGAGGCAGTGGAGGGGCTGAGAGAGCTGGTGGTGAGGTAGAGCTGGGTGTAGGCAGCCTACTTGTGGAACCTGACCCCCCATGTCTGCCGATGATGTCGCCGAGGGGTGGCATGTAAATGAAGACGAGGAGGGGGCCAAGATTAGATCCTTTGGGGACTCCGGAGGTCACGGTATTGGGGCAGGAAAAGAAGCTATTGCAGTGGGTGCTTTAGCTACGATCGGATAGGTAAGAGTGGAACCAGGCGAGAGCAGTCCCATTGAGCTGGGCAATGGAGGAGAAGCTTTGGAGGAGGTACAGACAAGCGACCTACGGTTAGAGTATGTTGATTCCCCCGGAGAATGATGCAGCAAATGAGGACAATATACTCGGTACCCAATGGTTAGTTCATGTTGGATTCAAGCATTACAGTTTTAATAGTTTCTTCCTAATTACCTGTCCATTGATCTGGGAGATCAAGTCTCGGAGATCCAGTGAAATCCCTTCGATGGAATCAACCAGGACTGATGCTTGAGTTTGGGAGAGTTCGTGGACATGCATCCAGAATACCTGGAGATCGTTACAGTTCAGCTGCAGGCGTTCTCCATCCTAAAGAGACAAAGGGAGCTGTTAAAAAAATCTGGTCCCCAGGGAACAAATTGGAAACTGGGAGGTAACTAGGAAGCGCGAGGTCTGGTACCTGCAGATCCACCCAGTGCCCATAGTCCATCTGGCTGTTAGGGAGGCTTCTCAACAACAGGTTGTAGTCTTCGAAAGACGGATTCCCAATTTTCACTTGCTTCTAAATAAAATAAGGAAAGACCATTTGACTCGGCAGAACTGAAGCAGCTGATGGCAGTTTTGAGTTTGATGAATGTGGGGAGCAATAGAAGGTGGAGGAAGAGATTCAGAGAATTACACAGTATTTCCTGCACAGTAACAGGCCATTCACACCAACTGGTCCATGCTGGTGTCTAACCAGACCAGAACCGTGCGCAGTACTCCCAGCCTCCTCCCACCCTCGTCATCTCACCCCATCAGCATACCCTTCTATTCCTTTCTCCCTCATGTGTTTATCTAGCTTTCCCTTAAATGCATCTCCGCTATTCACCTCAACTACTCCCTGTGGTAGCGAGTTCCACATTCTCACCACTCTCTGGGTAATGAAGTTTCTCCTGAATTCCCTATTGAATTTATTGGTGACTATCTGATATTATGACCCCTGGTTCTGGTATCACTCGCAAGTGGAAACATCTTCTCTATGTCTACCCTATCGAACCCCTTCATAATTTTAAAGACCTCTATCAGGTCACCCCACAACCTTCCCTTTTCTAGATAAAAGAGCCCCAGCCTGTTCAATCTTTCCTGATAGTTTTAATCTCTCAGTTCTGGTATCATCCTTGGAAATATTTTTTGCACTTTCTCCAATGCCTCTATAACCTTTTCGTAAAATGGAGACCAGAATTGTGCACAGTACTCCAAGTGTGATCTAACCAGACCAGAACTGTGCACGGTACTCCAAGTGTGGTCTAACCAGACCAGAACTGTGCACGGTACTCCAAGTGTGGTCTAACCAGACCAGAACTGTGCACGGTACTCCAAGTGTAATGAAGATATTAATTCCTGGGTAGACCCAAGTCAGCCCCTTGCCCCTACATTTCCAAATATTTAATTGCATTTCCCTATTTAGATTGTTAGATCTTTGTTAGGTAAGGGTATTGAGGGATATGGAGCGAAGGCGGGTAAATGGAGTTGAGGTACAGATCAGCCATGATCTGATTGAATGGCGGAACAGGCTCGAGGGGCTGAATGGCTGACTCCTGTTCCTATTCTAACACCCGTGAGCTAATGTTACAGTGAAATTGCCCATGCTTACATATTTCACAATCAGTGTGCGAACGTCCTGGAGGATTTTCCTGGAGAGGCTTGCACTCTGGTGGAAGGCTTCGTTGAGTCTGGTGGGACCTGTCGGAGCAGCTGAGGCCAAGACAGTAACCATGAGGAAGAGGAGGGCGAAAGCAGCTTCCATTGTGCAACCTGTAAGAAAGAGGCATTTAAGGAGTTATTTTACAACTTCCAAAAAAATATATTCCACTGAGAAGAAAAGGGTGTAAAAGAAAAGACAGCCATCTGTGGCTAAGTAAAGAAATTAAGGATAGTATTCAACTAAAAACAAGGGCATATAAGGTAGCCAAATCTAGTGGGAGAATAGAGGATTGGGAAAACTTTAAAAGACAGCAAAAAATAACAAAAAGATTGATTAAGAAAGGGAAGATAGATTATGAAAGTAAATTAGCAAAAAATATAAAAACAGATAGTAAGAGTTTTTATAGTTATATAAAAAGAAAAAGGGTGGCTAAAGTAAATGTTGGTCCCTTAGAGGATGAGACCGGGAAATTAATGGTG
The DNA here is from genome assembly GCF_052327205.1 of Somniosus microcephalus. Lineage (NCBI taxonomy): Eukaryota > Metazoa > Chordata > Chondrichthyes > Squaliformes > Somniosidae > Somniosus > Somniosus microcephalus. Next base: position 47,739,139 of record NC_141008.1, read on the forward strand.
GGAAATATGGAGATGGCAAAAACACTGAATGAATATTTTGTGTCAGTCTTTACAGTAGAGGGCACTAAGAATATCCCAACACTGGACAAACAGGGGGCTATGGGGGGAGGAGCTAAACACGATCAAAATCACTAAGGCAGTGGTACTCGGTAAAATAATGGGACTCAAGGCGGATAAATCACCTGGACCTGATGGCTTACATCCTAGGGTCTTGAGGGAAGTGGCGGTAGGGATTGTGGATGCATTAGTAATAATTTTCCAAAACTCCCTGGACTCAGCAAAGGTCCCGGCAGACTGGAAGACTGCTAATGTAACACCCTTATTTAAAAAGGGCAGTAGACAGAAGGCTGGAAACTATAGACCGGTTAGCCTAACATCTGTGGTAGGTAAAATGTTGGAGTCCATTATTAAGGAGACAGTAACAGGACATTTGGATAATCATAATTTAATAGGACAAAGTCAGCATGGTTTTATGAAGGGGAAGTCATGTTTGACAAATTTGCTGGAGTTCTTTGAGGAAGTAACATATAGGGTGGATAAAGGGGAACCAGTGGACGTAGTGTATTTAGACTTCCAAAAGGCATTTGACAAGGTGCCACACAAAAGATTATTGCTTAAGATAAAAAATCACGGGATTGGGGGTAATATTCTGGCATGGATAGAGGATTGGCTATCTAACAGAAGGCAGAGAGTTGGGATAAATGGTTCATTCTCAGACTGGCAATCAGTAACTAGTGGTGTTCCGCAGGGGTCAGTGCTGGGTCCCCAACTCTTTACAAGCTATATTAACGATTTGGAGGAGGGGACCGAGTGTAACATATCAAAGTTTGCAGATGATACTAAGATGGGAGGGAAAGTAGTGAGTGAGGAGGACATAAAAAACCTGCAAGGGGACGAATATCGATCTTTGCTAAAGCCCTGAAGGACGTCGCTTTTAACCGGGTCCATACCCAGACCCCAAGAGGACCCCCCCCGACCACCAGAGATCAGCGGGGTACATACCAGGACCAATACAGAGACCACCACCACACCAACAGGGACCAGAGAGGACCCCCATGCACAACAACAATACCAGACCTGCACCACTCCTGTCCCACAGGGGAACAGGACCGCTCCCAGCCAGACAGAGGGAGAGATGCACAGGACGTACGCAATACATCAGACAGAGACAATCCATTAAGAGACAATAAGCAGATGTGCAGCAGCATCTACTTCCGCCTTATGGATCAGAAAATGAAAAAAATCAAGGACTAATTAATAGAAAGAACTGTAACCAAGTAGTATTAACATTTATAGACAACTGAGATGATCTTTCTTCCCACATTTAGACACGACAAACACATATCATTCTTTAACATATCATAGTAAAAGATCAAACTTAACATGAAATCCTTATATATTTCGACCTGGAATATCCAAGGTCTACGCTCTTCGGTGCTCGACGTGAAGAGTAGGACCCCAGAGTTCATAGATGAAACTAAAGATACAGATATTATCATTTTACAGGAAACTTGGTATAAAGGAAAAGGACACACTGGCCGTCCCCAAGGGTACACAGAGCTGGTGGTCCCCTCCAATAAATTACCAGGAGTAACCCAAGGCAGAGACTCCGGAGGCATACTGATTTGGTTTAAAACAGAGCTTAAGAATTACATCAAATTTATAAAAAAAGGGCGAAAACCACATGTGCTCAAAATTGAGAGGGAGATTATCTCTAACACCCAAGATGTTTTCATTTGCGCACTCTATATCCCCCCAATGGAATCCCCGTACTTTAAAGAGGACACCTTCTCCAACATTGAGGGGGAAATTATCCAATACCAGGCCCTGGGGAACGTGGTGATCTGTGGTGACCTCAATTCAAGAACTGGAGAAGAACCAGACTTCACCAATAATCAGGGAAACAATTACATATTCGGGAATAACCACTTCAATATCCCTTCCCTTCCATACAGGCATAACTGCGACAAGCAGACAAATACCAACGGAAAACATCTCCTGCAGCTCTGTCGAAGCCTGGGTCTGTACATTGTCAATGGTAGATTCATAGGAGACCTCCTAGGAAGATCGACCTACTGCTCACCTCTTGGCTGCAGCACCGTAGACTATATGATTACGGACTTGGACCCATCCTCTTTCAGAGCAATCACAGTCAAACCACAAACAACACTGTCAGATCACAGTCAAATTACTATGTATCTTTAAAAGGACAGAAACAAACAACACAGAAACACAACCCAGTAAACTGTACAACACCAAAAAATCGTACAGATGGGCCAAAAACAACACGGAAAAATACCAGAAAGCAATTAGCAATGAATCAACTCAAGCTCTCTTGGACACCTTTCTGGATAACATATACACTCACAATAAAGAAGGCGTAAACCGGGCAGTGAATAACCTAAACAATATTTTTGATAATTTGGCAACAAGGTCAAACTTGAAAGCTCGCAAGAACAAACCCAAAACAAAAAACTATGAAAAATGGTTTGCCCCAGATTGCCATAACATGAGGAAAAAACTTAGAAAAATATCAAACCAAAAACACAGACATCCAGAAAACGAGGAATTACGCCTTACTTATTGTCAGACACTAACACAATACAGAAACACACTCAGAACCAAAAAAGAGCAGTATATTAAGAATACACTCAGCTCCATTGAGGAATCCATTGATTCCAATTGTTTCTGGGACAACTGGAATACACTACACAAAAAACAACACGACGAATTGGCCATTCAAAATGGAGACACATGGGAAAACCACTTTGAAAAATTATACCAGAAAAACACACTAAGGCCAGAGCAACACCAAATATGCAAAAAACTGGAAAAGCTAGAAATGGCCATAAAAGATAACCAAAACCCGCTAGACTCCATAATAACAGAAAAAGAACTTTTTGAAAAACTCAAGGACCTGCGACCAGGAAAAGCTTGCGGGGCAGACGGCATACTAAGCGAGATGATTAAACACACAGACGATAAAATGAAACTGGCTATCCTAAAACTCTTCAACTTGGTTCTGAGTGTCTGTTACTTCCCTGATATCTGGAACAAAGGACTCATAACGCCCATATACAAAAGTGGGGACAAAGTCGACCCAAATAACTATCGAGGCATCTGTGTAAACAGTAACCTGGGGAAGGTATTCTGTAGCATCATAAACAAAAGACTTATAAACTTCCTTGAGGAGCACAATGTCTTGAGTAAAAGCCAAATTGGATTCCTGCCAAACTATAGAACATCAGATCATATCTTTACCCTGCAGACCCTAATTGACAAACACGTTCATCAAAACAAAAGCAAAATCTATGCATGCTTTATAGATTTCCAGAAGGCTTTCGACTCCATCTGGCATGACGGTTTATTCCTGAAACTTATCGAAAGCGGGGTAGGGGGAAAAACATATGATGTAATTAAATCAATGTATACAAACAACAAATGTGCAGTTAAAATTGGAGACAAACAAACAAAATACTTCCCACAGGGGCGGGGGGTGATGCAGGGCTCGCCAATCTCACCGACACTCTTTAATATCTACATAAATGAATTGGCAAAACTACTTGAACAATCTATAGCACCCGGCCTCACCCTATATGAATCCAAGGTTAAATTCCTCCTCTATGCAGACGACCTGGTTCTGCTGTCACCAACTAAGGAGGGTCTACAGCAGAACCTGGATCTGCTGGAGTCATACTGCCAGACTTGGGCCATGACAATAAATCCCCAAAAAACCAAAGTCCTTGTGTTCCAGCAAAGATCCAGACATCAGGGACCCAAAATAAATTTCACACTAGGAACAACCAAAATTGAACAAACCACTAACTACACATACTTGGGCTTAAAAATCAGTTCTACGGGAAATTTCAAACTGGCTGTGAATGAACTGAAAGAGAAAGCAAGAAGGGCTTTCTATGCCATTAAAAAATCAATCCAAATAGAAATCCCAATTAGCATTTGGCTCAAAATTTTCAAATCAGTAATTGAACCAATTGCACTCTATGGCAGTGAGGTGTGGGGACCACTAACACAACAAGAATTTGCAAAATGGGACAAACACCCAATTGAGATCCTACATGCAGAATTCTGTAAAAGTATACTCCGGACTCAAAGGAAAACCGTAAACAATGCATGCAGGGCAGAACTAGGCCAATATCCATTAATAATCACCATCCAAAAAAGAGCCACCAAATTTTGGAAACACCTAGAAATGAGCAACCCCCAATGCTATCACTACGAAGCCCTGAAATGCCAAGAGAGGACCATAAAGAAGAATACCCTCAGTCAACTAGTCCTGGGACTCAGTGAAGTAACTACTAACACTACTAACAATAACCAGCCCCAGGACAGTGACAGCGTAACACAAAGAATTCGACCCAACACAATCGTCGCTAAGCAAAAGGAAAAATATCTGTCATATTGGGCAGAAACAACAAAAACCCAAAGCAAACTCAATTGCTACTTGGCCCTAAACAGACAATACAACATGGCTGATTACCTGACCATGGTAAAGGATAGCAAACTGAGAAAAACTTTGACAATGTACAGACTTAGTGAACATAACCTGGTGATCGAAAAAGGTAGACACAGACAGACCGGGCTACCAAGAGAGGACAGGATATGCTCTCACTGCAGTCAGGGAGTGGTGGAGACAGAGATGCACTTCCTCACAGCTTGTAGAAAATATCAGGGCATAAGGGAGAATTTCTACCCAAAATTTACAAAAATATGCCCGGAATTCAGAAATTTGAATGACGACCAAAAACTCCCATACCTACTAGGGGAAGAGAGAAATTGCATAACACTAGCGGCACACTATGTTACAGCTTGCCATAAACAGAGGGACAACCAGTAAATATAAGAAAAGAGTATATATAAATTATATGAAAGTATATATTTATACACTCAGGGATATATCTGTTTATACACTGTATGGATAGATCTGTATTTTTGTGAACAAACATGAATGTTTTCCGATGCTTTGGCAACATAAGATGTAACTTGTCATGCCAATAAAGCGATTTGAATTGAATTGAATTGAATTGACATAGACAGGCTAAGTAAGTGGGCAGAGATTTGGCAGATGGAATACAATACTGGAAAGTGTGAGGTTATGCACTTTGGCAGGAAAAATCGTAGAACAAGTTATTATCTTAATGGCAAGAAACTGGAAAGTACTGAAGTACAAAGGGATCTGGGGGTCCTGGTGCACGAAACTCAAAAGGTTAGTATGCAGGTGCAGCAAGTGATTAAGAAGGCCAATGGAATGTTGGCTTTCATTGCTAGGGGGATAGAATATAAAAATAGGGAGGTATTGCTTCAGTTGTACAAGGTATTGGTGAGACCGCACCTGGAATACTGCATACAGTTTTGGTGTCCATACTTAAGAAAAGACATACTTGCTCTCGAGTCAGTACAAAGAAGGTTCACTCGGTTAATCCCGGGGATGAGGGGATGGACATATGAGGAGAGGTTGCGTAGATTGGGACTCTACTCATTGGAGTTCAGAAGAATGAGGGGCGATCTTATTGAAACATATAAGATTGTGAAGGGGTTGGATCGGGTGGATGCGGGGAGGATGTTCCCGATGATGGGTGAAACTAGAACTAGGGGGCATAGTCTTAGAATAAGGGGCTGCTCTTTCAAAACTGAGATGAGGAGGAACTACTTCACTCAGAGGGTGGTAGGTCCATGGAATATGCTGCCCCAAAAAGCTGTAGAAGCTACATCATTACATAAATTTAAAACAGAAATAGACAGTTTCCTAGAAGTAAAGGGAATTAAGGGTTACGAGGAGCGGGCAGGAATTTGGACATGAGTCTAGATTCAGATCGGTCATGGCCCTGTGGGTAGCGGAGCGGGCCCAGGGGCCGTGTAGCCTGATCCTGCTCCTATTTCGTGTGTCTAATTCTGTTAGATTCAGGAGATGGTTCTGTGATAGTAGATTGGCGGTTAGGATCAGATCAGCCATGATCTTATTGAATGGCGGAGCAGGCTCGAGGGGCCGATTCACAGAATCACAGAAACCTCACAGTGCAGATAGAGGCCATTTCGGCCCATCGAGCCTGCACCGACACATATCCCACCCGATCCCCGTAACCCCTACACCAACACATATCCCACCCTATCCCCGTAACCCCACGTATTTAATCCCCCTAACACTAAGGGTCAATTTTTTCATAGCCAATCAACCTAACCCGCACATCTTTGGACTGTGGGAGGAAACCGGAGCACCCGGAGGAAACCCACGCAAACACGGGGAGAATGTGCAAACTCCACACAGACATATAAACACCATTGTCAAATAGATTAGCTAGTAACACAAGTACAGAAACCAAACCCAAACACATAACCTAGAGAAGACAAAATATTAACTGTTGATAAGATTCAAGGCCACGTAGAGTGGATGAGCAGCTCTTCCTCCACATACTGTGATTAGCCCTAACTTTCTAAAACATCACTTAATTTTATTTATGAATTTTTTATCTTTAATAATTTAAAACTCAATTTTAGATATATATAGCATTGCAAAACAGTTCTTCCTCTATTAATTCTGCCAATTATGAGCTTTTAAAAAATGAATTTTGGTTCATTTGATACATTAATGTTGTTGGAATGAGTTAAAACTTAGTCTTGGCTGAAAGGCACCAATGCTACTAGTTATCTGCTGGTCTGAGAGGGGGCAAACCCTGCAGCAGTTTGATAACCTCAAATGTAAATCCCTGTAAAAGGTACCATTTTTCTTAAAACCAAAAACGTGTCTGCGTTGACAGCACAATGACAAGCACAGATAACTTTAAATAAAATACTATTAACAAAAAAACACAAACTTGGGATAGTTAGGGTATTCGATGGGCCGAATAGCCTCGTCTCCTTGTCTCATGTTAAAAGTATATTGCAATATGTGGAACCGCAATACAGCAGCTGAAAAAAGTCGGCTTTCATCATAACCAATGCGATCTCTCAGACAGAGGTGCCGTGAGGAGGCCGCTTCAACACTTGCAATAATCTAAGTAAATTGGAGTCCGAGAATTAATGACCTGCTTTCGCTTTGGATTGAAGACTTTGACCTGTGCAGTGCCCGGAGAAGAGCAATGGTCCTGGGAGTTGGGCTGAAGTTGGGGAGTTCTGTGGGTGTTGAACTGGTTCCGAGTGTTGCTTTAAAGCACTGATCTGCACTCAGTGCGGCGGTGGAGGTTTATCACCAGGCACACACTCTGGCAAAGCCAGATGGACTTGAGATGTGCTGTTGTTCATCAAGACTTCCATCTCTCTCTCTCTCCTCTCTCTCTCACTCATTCGGGATCTGATTCATTCCAGTGCTGTCTGTTTTTGTTTTTTGACCAATCATCTTAGCAGTGAACGAACCATGACACATACCTTTATTGTCCGTGTAAGCAAGTTGGAAGTGCGGGCTCTTCATTACCAACTGCAGGTAGACAACCACATTTATTTACTGCAAGTGGTTTTGGCCTACTCCTGCTCCTATTTCTTATGTTCTTATGTTCTTATGTTCTAGGTATTAATGTGCCCGGTAATTTAAGACAAATGCTTTACTCCATGAGCTTTGTAAAGGCTTTCCTCATCACCATCATTGTCATCATCATCATCAACAACTATAACTAGCATTTATATAGCACCTTTAACATAGAAAAATGTCCCAAAGCTCTTCACAGGAGTATTATCAAACAAAAATTGACACCGAGCCAAAGAAGGAGATATTAGGAGGGTTGACTAAAAATCTGGTCAAAGAGGTAAGTTTTAAGGAGGGTCCGAAAGAAAGAGAGGCGGCGAGGCGGAGAGGTTCAGGGAGGGAATTCCAGAGCTTAGGGTCTAGACGGCTGAAGGCACGGCCACCAATGGTGGAGCGATTAAAATCGGGGATGTGCAAGAGGCCAGAATTAGAGGAGTGCAGAGATTGCGGAGGGTTGTGGGGCTGGAGGAGGTTAGAGAGCTAGGGAGGGGGCGAGGGCCATGGAGGGATTTGAAAACAAGGATGAGAATTTTAAAATTGAGGCGTTGCCGGACCGGGAGCCAGTGTAGGTCAGCGAGCACAGGGGGCGATGGGCGAACGGGACTCGGTGCGAGTTAGGACACGGGGCAGTGAGCACAGGGGGTGATGGGCGAACGGGACTCGGTGCGAGTTAGGACACGGGGCAGTGAGCACAGGGGGTGATGGGTGAACGGGACTGGGTGCGAGTTAGGACACGGGGCAGTGAGCACAGGGGGTGATGGGCGAACGGGACTCGGTGCGAGTTAGGACACGGGGCAGTGAGCATAGGGGGTGATGGGCGAACGGGACTCGGTGCGAGTTAGGACACGGGGCAGTGAGCACAGGGGGCGATGGGCGAACGGGACTCGATGCGAGTTAGGACACGGGGCAGCGAGCACAGGGGGTGATGGGCGAACGGGACTCGGTGCGAGTTAGGACACGGGGCAGTGAGCACAGGGGGCGATGGGTGAACGGGACTGGGTGCGAGTTAGGACACGGGGCAGCAGAGTGTTGGATGAGCTGAAGTTTACGGAGGGTGGGGGATGGGAGGCCGGCCAGGAGTGCGTTGGAATAGTCGAGTCTGGAGGTGACAAAGGGATGGATGAGGGTTTCAGCAGCAGGTGAGCTGAGGCAGGGCGGAGACGGGCGATGTTACAGAGATGGAAGTAGGCGGTCTTGGTGTTGGAGAGGATACGGGGTTGGAAGCTCAGCTCAGTCAAAGAGGACACTGAGAATTCGAACAGTCTGGTTCAGCCTAGGGCAGTAACAGGGGAGCGGGATGGAGCCAGTGGTGAGGGTACAGAGTACGTCCTTCATTCTTCCCAATGTTTAGCTGGAGGAAATTGCAGCTCCTCCAGGACTGGATGTCGGACAACAGCGGAGGAGAGGAGTTGGAGGAGGATGAAGAGGATGTCATTTGGGACTTTGATTCGGGCTATTTCAGTGCTGTGGCAGGGCAGAAACCTGATTGGAGCGATTCAAACATGGATTTGTGGGAGGGATGGGCGCGGATTTGGGAGGTGACTACACGCTCAAGGAGTTTGTGGTTTGGTCTTTCCTACAGATACTGTTGGAATTTGGCCCAATCGATCCTCAAAGTCTCCTTTCAACAAAGCACATTACGTTTCAAATGGTAACAACAAGACAGCAATATCGATAGAACTTCACTCACCGTTCACTCCAGGAGAACACAGACTGCGAGCTCCACTGAGACTGTTCGACAGTCTGGATATGAAGGACATATTGGGGATCCTGCCCTTTTGTAGTTTACCGGGTGAAAAATCCTCCCACACACAAAAGGATTAATTTTTTTTAAATTTCCCAAACCTCAAGTAAACTCGAGGTTTCATTTATTTGCTTCTGCTTGACGTTGGGCCTGGTTTCAGAATTCTAGAATCCCCAAGTGCTGATGCGGGAGTTACTAGAGGCGGTGAACCAGGGGCACATTCTGCAGTGGGAGCTACATTTACTTTTCTTCTCATTGTTCCTTCTCTCCCGCCATGACTACCCGCTCCTCGGCTCTGTCCAGGGGTCAACGTGGTCCCATCTTATTTATCTCCTACATGTTAATCTGTGTCTCACTCCAGGTCCATCGCCCTCCCGCACTGCCCATTCAAGTTGAGAGAGCTGGTACCCAACCTCTCACTCTGGGACCCCGCTCCTTCCCCACTCACTCTGGGACCCCGCTCCTTCCCCGCTCCCCCTCACTCCAGCCCGCTCCTTCCCCACTCCCCCTCGCTCCAGCCCGCTCCTTTCCCACTCCCCCTCACTCCAGCCCGCTCCTTCCCCACTCCCCCTCACTCCAGCCCGCTCCTTCCCCACTCCCCCTCACTCCAGCCCGCTCCTTCCCCACTCCCCCTCACTCCAGCCCGCTCCTTCCCCACTTCCTCTGACTCAGAATTATTCCTGCTCCGATGCCTCTGCTCTCTCTGCTCCCCACTCTCCGCCCACCCTTTCAGTCAACAGGCCCCATTTCTCCCATAAACGCTCTGCGTCGCCACTTCTCTCTGGTCCTTCAAAAGCTTCCAAAATGCCCATTGCCTTGGCACGGTCTTTGATCCCTGTCATGGTGTGCATTGTGTCCTTTCACCCTCGTAAAATGATCTGATTTGAAATAAAGAAGAAAAGAAAGACTTGCATTTCTCCAGCGCCTTTCCCGATCTCAGGACGTCTCAAAGCGCTTTACAGCCAACGAAGAACCTTTTTTGAAGTGTAGTCACTGTTGTAATGTAGGAAACGCGGCAGACAATTTGCACACAGCAACTCCCACTAACAGCAATGTGATAATGACCAGATAATCTGTTTTAGTGATGTTGGTTGAGGGATAAATATTGGCCCAAGCCCCCGGGGAGAACTCCCCCCTGCTCTTCTTTGAATGGTGGCCGTGGGATCCTTTACATCCACCTGAGGGAACAGACGGGGCCTCGAGTTAACGTCTCATCTGAAACACGGCACCTCCGACAGTGCAGCGTTCCCTCAGTACTGCCCCTCTGACAGTGCGGCGCTCCCTCAGTACTGCCCCTCTGACAGTGCAGCACTCCCTCAGTACTGCCCCTCTGACAGTGCAGCGCTCGCTCAGTACTGCCCCTCCGACAGTGCAGCGCTCCCTCAGTACTGCCCCTCTGTCAGTGCAGCGCTCCCACAGTACTGACCCTCCGACAGTGCAGCGCTCCCTCAGTACTGCCCCTCTGACAGTGCGGCGCTCCCTCAGTACTGCCCCTCTGACAGTGCGGCGCTCCCTCAGTACTGCCCCTCTGACAGTGCGGCGCTCCCTCAGTACTGCCCCTCCGACAGTGCGGCGCTCCCTCAGTACTGCCCCTCCGACAGTGTGGCGCTCCCTCAGTACTGCCCCTCCGACAGTGCGGCGCTCCCTCAGTACTGCCCCTCCGACAGTGTGGCGCTCCCTCAGTACTGCACTGGGAGTGTCAGCCTGGATTACTGACTCAAGCCCAAAGGATTTTCTGATTCAGTGTGAATGCGCTCCTCACTGAGCCACCGCTGACTCAGAGAAACAGGAGCTCTGTTTCTGTAGATTACAATCCTGTATATTTAAGGGGAGCTTTTGGTGGTTTCAACGAACCCCTAAATTTGAAATGGAATGTCAGCGGTTCTGTGCACCAGTTCAGTTTCCATCTCTTAAATTACTCGGCTCCAACACCCGACTGTGCCTCATCCCAAACTGCCTTCGTGTCAGCGATATTGTTGCTAAATCGATGTTAGAAACCAACATAAAATTCTGCAAAACACGAGGGCATTTGGGAACCTTGGAATCGAGAATCGTCACCGAATAAATCTGTAAAGGAAAGACTTGCATTACTATAGCACCCGTCACCACCTCTGGACATCCCAAAGTGCTTCACAGCCAATACTTTTCAAAGTGTAATCACTGTATTAATGTAGGAAACGCGGCAGTCAGCAATGTGATAATGATCAGATCATCTGGTTTTAGTGATGTTGGTAGAGGGATAAATATTGGCCAGGACACCGGGGAGAACTCCCCTGCTCTTCTTCCAATCGTGGCCGTGGGATCTTTTATGTTCACCTGAGAGGGCAGAAAGGATCTCAGTTTAACATCTCATCCGAAAGGCGGTACTTCTGACAGTGTGGCACTCCCTCAATACTGCCCCTCTGACAGTGCGGCGCTCCCTCAGTACTGCCCCTCCGACAGTGCGGCGCTCCCTCAGTACTGCCCCTCTGACAGTGCGGCGCTCCCTCAGTACTGCCCCTCCGACAGTGCGGCGCTCCCTCAGTACCGCCCCTCCGACAGTGCGGCGCTCCCTCAGTACTACCCCTCCGACAGTGCGGCGCTCCCTCAGTACTGCCCCTCCGATAGTGCGGCGCTCCCTCAGTACTACCCCTCCAACAGTGCGGCGCTCCCTCAGTACTGCCCCTCCGACAGTGCGGCGCTCTCTCAGTACTGCCCCTCCGACACTGCGGCGCTCCCTCAGTACTACCCCTCCGACAGTGCGGCGCTCCCTCAGTAATGCCCCTCCAACAGTGTGGCACTCCCTCAATACTGCCCCTCTGACAGTGCGGCGCTCCCTCAGTACTGCCCCTCCGACAGTGCGGCGCTCCCTCAGTACAGCCCCTCCGACAGTGCGGCGCTCCCTCAGTACTGCCCCTCCGACACTGCGGCGCTCCCTCAGTACTACCCCTCCGACAGTGCGGCGCTCCCTCAGTAATGCCCCTCCGACAGTGCGGCGCTCCATCAGTACTGCCCCTCCGACAGCGCGGCGCTCCCTCAGTACTGCCCCTCCGACAGTGCGGTGTTCCCTCAGTACTGCCCCTCCGACAGTGCGGCGCTTCCTCAGTACTGCCCCTCCGACGGTGCTGCACTCCATCAGCACTGCCCCTCCGACAGTGCGGTGCTCCCTCAGTACTGCCCCTCCAACAGTACTGCCCCTCCGACAGTGCAGCATCCCCTCATTACTGCCCCTCCGACAGTACAGCGTTTCCTCAGTACTGCCCCTCCGACACTGCGGCGCTCCCTCAGTACTACCCCTCCGACAGTGCGGCGCTCCCTCAGTAATGCCCCTCCGACAGTGCGGCGCTCCATCAGTACTGCCCCTCCGACAGTGCGGCGCTCCCTCAGTACTGCCCCTCCGACAGTGCGGTGTTCCCTCAGTACTGCCCCTCCGACAGTGCGGCGCTTCCTCAGTACTGCCCCTCCGACGGTGCTGCACTCCATCAGCACTGCCCCTCCGACAGTGCGGTGCTCCCTCAGTACTGCCCCTCCAACAGTACTGCCCCTCCGACAGTGCAGCATCCCCTCATTACTGCCCCTCCGACAGTACAGCGTTTCCTCAGTACTGCCCCTCCGACGGTGCAGCACTCCCTCAGTGCTGCCCCTCTGACAGTGTGGCGCTCCCTCAGTACTATTTAGAAGTGCATGTAACAAGGGCAATACGGTAATCATGGGGGACTTAAATCTACATATTGACTGGGCAAATCAAATTACCACTAATGGTGTGGAGGACGAATTCTTGGAATGCATGTGAGACTGTTTCCTGGATCAGTATGTGGAGGAACCTACCAGGGAACAGGCTATTCTGGATCTGGTACTGTGCAATGAGAAAGGGCTAATCAATAATCTTGTGGTAAAGGGCCCTTTAGGGACACGTGTCCATAATATGATTGAATTTTACATTAAGTTTGAGAGTGATGTAGTCCAATCTGAAACTAAGGTCTTCAATCTAAACAAAGGAAACTACAAGGGTATGAGGGACAAGTTGGCCATGGTAGATTGGGAGACTACACTAAAAGGTATGAAGGTGGACATACAATGGCTAACATTCAAGGAAATATTGCATAATTTGCAACAAACATATATTCCTCTTGGTCAAAAAAACCCAAAAGGAAAAGTGATCCAACCATGGCTAACAAAAGAAATTAAAACTAGTATTAAGTCAAAGGAGGAAGCTTATAAAGTTGCCAGAAAAAGCGGTCAGCCTGAGGATTGGGATCTTTTTAGAAATCAGCAAAGGGGGACCAAGAAATTGATAAAGAAAGGGAAAATGGAATATGAGCACAAACTAGCGAAAAATATAAAAACGAATTGTAAAAGCTTCTCTAGGTATGTGAAAAGGAAAAGACTGGCGAAGGTAAATGTAGGTCCTTTACAGTCAGAGACGGGAGAATTTATAATGGAGAATGAGGAAATGGCAGAGAAATTAAATAAATACTTTTGTTTCTGTCTTCACAGAGGAAGACACAAAAAACCTCCCAGAAATACGAGAAAACCAAGGCAGTGGCGAGAATGAGGAACTTAAAGAAATTATTATTAGTAAAAAAAGGTACTAACAAAAGTAATGGGACTAAAAGTCGATAAATCCCAAGGACCGGATGACTTACATCCTAGGATTTTGAAAGAGGTGGCCATTGGGATAGTGGATGCATTGGTTGTCATCTTCCAAAATTCTATAGATTCTGGAACGGTTCCTGCAGATTGGAGGATAGCAAATGTAACCCCGCTATTTAAGAAAGGAGGGAGAGAGAAAATGGGGAACTACAGACCTGTTAGCCTCACATCAATAGTTGGGAAAATGCTGGAATCTATTATAAAGAATGCAATAACTGGGCACTTAGAAACTAATAGTAAGATCGGGCAGAGTCAACATGGATTTATGAAAGGGAAATCCTGTTTGACAAACCTATTGGAGTTCTTTGAGGATGTAACTAGTGGAGTAGACAAAGGGGAACTGGTAGATGTGGTATATCTGGATTTTCAGAAGGCCTTCGATAAGGTCCCACACAAGAGGTTGGTGAACAAAATTAGAGCACATGGAATTGGGGGTAATATACTAGCATGGATTGAGAATTAGTTAACAGACAGAAAACAAAGAGTAGGGATAAACGGGTCTTTTTCAGGATGGCAGGCTGTGACTAGTGGGATACCACAAGGATCGGTGCTTGGGCCCCAGCTATTCACAATCTATATCAATGATTTGGATGAGGGGACTAAAAGTAACATTTCCAAATCTGCTGATGATACAAAGCTAGGTGGCAGTGTCAGTTGCGAAGAGGATGTGAAGAGGCTTTAAGGGGATCTCGACAGGCTCAGTGAGTGGGCGAGAATATGGCAGATGGAATATAATGTGGATAAATGTGAAGTTATCCATTTTGGTAGAAAAAACAGAAAGGAAGAGTATTTCCTAAATGGCGAAAGATTGGGGAATGCAGATGCTCAAAGGAACCTGGGTGTCCTTGTACATGAGTCACTGCAAGTGAATGTGCAGGTGCAGCAAGCCATGAGGAAAGCAAATGGTATGCTGGCCTTCATTACAAGAGGATTTGAGTACAGGAGTAAAGAAGTCTGACTCCAATTATATAGGGCCTCGGTGAGACCACACCTGGAGTACTGTGTACAATTTTGGTCTCCTTACCTAAGGAAGGATATACTTGCCATAGAGGGAGTGCAATGAAGGTTCACGAGATTGATTCCTGGGATGGCGGGACTGTCGTATGAGAAGAAATTGAGTAAACTAGGCCTGTATTCTCTTGAATTCTGAAGAATGAAAGGGAATCACATTGAAGCATACAAAGTTATTACAGGGCTTGATAGGATGGATGCTGGGAGAATGTTTCCCTTGGCTGGGCAGTCCAGAACCAGGGACCAGAGCCTCAAGATAAAGGGTAGGCCATTCAGGACTGAGATGAGAAGAAATTTCTTCACACAGAGGGTGGTGAATCTTTGGAATTCTCTACCCCAGAGGGCTGTGGAGGCTGTCATTGGGTATATTCAAAACAGAAGTCGATAGATTTCTGACTAGTAAGGGCATCAAGGGATATGGCGATAGGACCGGTGAATGGAGTTGAGGCAGAAGATCAGCCATGATCTCATTGAATGGCGGAGCAGGCTCGAAGGGCCGAATGGCCGACTCCTGTTCCTATTTCTTATGTTCTTACTGCTCCTCCAACAGTACTGCCCCTCCAACAGTGCGGCACTCCCTCAGTACTACCCCTCCGACAGTGCAGCGCTCCCTCAGTACTGTCCCTCCAACAGTGCGGCTCTCCCTCAGTACTGCCCCTCCGACAGTGCAGCGCTCCCTCAGTACTGCCCCTTCGACAGTGCGGCGCTCCCTCAGTACTGCCCCTCCGACAGTGCGGCCCTCCCTCATTACTGCCCCTCCGACAGTACAGCGTTTCCTCAGTACTGCCCCTCCGACACTGCGGCGCTCCCTCAGTACTACCCCTCCGACAGTGCGGCGCTCCCTCAGTAATGCCCCTCCGACAGTGCGGTGCTCCATCAGTACTGCCCCTCCGACAGTGCGGCGCTCCCTCAGTACTGCCCCTCCGACAGTGCGGTGTTCCCTCAGTACTGCCCCTCCGACAGTGCGGCGCTTCCTCAGTACTGCCCCTCCGACGGTGCTGCACTCCATCAGCACTGCCCCTCCGACAGTGCGGTGCTCCCTCAGTACTGCCCCTCCAACAGTACTGCCCCTCCGACAGTGCAGCATCCCCTCATTACTGCCCCTCCGACAGTACAGCGTTTCCTCAGTACTGCCCCTCCGACGGTGCAGCACTCCCTCAGTGCTGCCCCTCTGACAGTGTGGCGCTCCCTCAGTACTATTTAGAAGTGCATGTAACAAGGGCAATACGGTAATCATGGGGGACTTAAATCTACATATTGACTGGGCAAATCAAATTACCACTAATGGTGTGGAGGACGAATTCTTGGAATGCATGTGAGACTGTTTCCTGGATCAGTATGTGGAGGAACCTACCAGGGAACAGGCTATTCTGGATCTGGTACTGTGCAATGAGAAAGGGCTAATCAATAATCTTGTGGTAAAGGGGCCTTTAGGGACACGTGTCCATAATATGATTGAATTTTACATTAAGTTTGAGAGTGATGTAGTCCAATCTGAAACTAAGGTCTTCAATCTAAACAAAGGAAACTACAAGGGTATGAGGGACAAGTTGGCCATGGTAGATTGGGAGACTACACTAAAAGGTATGAAGGTGGACATACAATGGCTAACATTCAAGGAAATATTGCATAATTTGCAACAAACATATATTCCTCTTGGTCAAAAAAACCCAAAAGGAAAAGTGATCCAACCATGGCTAACAAAAGAAATTAAAGCTAGTATTAAGTCAAAGGAGGAAGCTTATAAAGTTGCCAGAAAAAGCGGTCAGCCTGAGGATTGGGATCTTTTTAGAAATCAGCAAAGGGGGACCAAGAAATTGATAAAGAAAGGGAAAATGGAATATGAGCACAAACTAGCGAAAAATATAAAAACGAATTGTAAAAGCTTCTCTAGGTATGTGAAAAGGAAAAGACTGGCGAAGGTAAATGTAGGTCCTTTACAGTCAGAGACGGGAGAATTTATAATGGAGAATGAGGAAATGGCAGAGAAATTAAATAAATACTTTTGTTTCTCTCTTCACGGAGGAAGACACAAAAAACCTCCCAGAAATACGAGAAAACCAAGGCAGTGGCGAGAATGAGGAACTTAAAGAAATTATTATTAGTAAAAAAAAGTACTAACAAAAGTAATGGGACTAAAAGTCGATAAATCCCAAGGACCGGATGACTTACATCCTAGGATTTTGAAAGAGGTGGCCATTGGGATAGTGGACGCATTGGTTGTCATCTTCCAAAATTCTATAGATTCTGGAACGGTTCCTGCAGATTGGAGGATAGCAAATGTAACCCCGCTATTTAAGAAAGGAGGGAGAGAGAAAATGGGGAACTACAGACCTGTTAGCCTCACATCAATAGTTGGGAAAATGCTGGAATCTATTATAAAGAATGCAATAACTGGGCACTTAGAAACTAATAGTAAGATCGGGCAGAGTCAACATGGATTTATGAAAGGGAAATCCTGTTTGACAAACCTATTGGAGTTCTTTGAGGATGTAACTAGTGGAGTAGACAAAGGGGAACTGGTAGATGTGGTATATCTGGATTTTCAGAAGGCCTTCGATAAGGTCCCACACAAGAGGTTGGTGAACAAAATTAGAGCACATGGAATTGGGGGTAATATACTAGCATGGATTGAGAATTAGTTAACAGACAGAAAACAAAGAGTAGGGATAAACGGGTCTTTTTCAGGATGGCAGGCTGTGACTAGTGGGATACCACAAGGATCGGTGCTTGGGCCCCAGCTATTCACAATCTATATCAATGATTTGGATGAGGGGACTAAAAGTAACATTTCCAAATCTGCTGATGATACAAAGCTAGGTGGCAGTGTCAGTTGCGAAGAGGATGTGAAGAGGCTTTAAGGGGATCTCGACAGGCTCAGTGAGTGGGTGAGAATATGGCAGATGGAATATAATGTGGATAAATGTGAAGTTATCCATTTTGGTAGAAAAAACAGAAAGGAAGAGTATTTCCTAAATGGCGAAAGATTGGGGAATGCAGATGCTCAAAGGGACCTGGGTGTCCTTGTACATGAGTCACTGCAAGTGAATGTGCAGGTGCAGCAAGCCATGAGGAAAGCAAATGGTATGCTGGCCTTCATTACAAGAGGATTTGAGTACAGGAGTAAAGAAGTCTGACTCCAATTATATAGGGCCTCGGTGAGACCACACCTGGAGTACTGTGTACAATTTTGGTCTCCTTACCTAAGGAAGGATATACTTGCCATAGAGGGAGTGCAATGAAGGTTCACGAGATTGATTCCTGGGATGGCGGGACTGTCGTATGAGAAGAAATTGAGTAAACTAGGCCTGTATTCTCTTGAATTCTGAAGAATGAAAGGGAATCACATTGAAGCATACAAAGTTATTACAGGGCTTGATAGGATGGATGCTGGGAGAATGTTTCCCTTGGCTGGGCAGTCCAGAACCAGGGACCAGAGCCTCAAGATAAAGGGTAGGCCATTCAGGACTGAGATGAGAAGAAATTTCTTCACACAGAGGGTGGTGAATCTTTGGAATTCTCTACCCCAGAGGGCTGTGGAGGCTGTCATTGGGTATATTCAAAACAGAAGTGATGCGCTATCAATTACTCATAAAAGACTGAGAGTTAGAAGAGTAACTAAAGGCTTTTATTAACAACAGAATGGAGGTCTGCCTCGCGTGGTCGACCGGTCCATGATACTAAGGGCTGGGGAGCAGTCACCTTTATACTAGGACCTGTGGGAGGAGTCAGCCGAGGCATGTCCAGGCATGTACACAGTGGAATACAAACAGGACAAACAGGAATACAAACAGTGGTTTACCACAAGAAGTCGATAGATTTCTGACTAGTAAGGGCATCAAGGGATATGGCGATAGGACCGGTGAATGGAGTTGAGGCAGAAGATCAGCCATGATCTCATTGAATGGCGGAGCAGGCTCGAAGGGCCGAATGGCCGACTCCTGTTCCTATTTCTTATGTTCTTACTGCTCCTCCAACAGTACTGCCCCTCCAACAGTGCGGCACTCCCTCAGTACTACCCCTCCGACAGTGCAGCGCTCCCTCAGTACTGTCCCTCCAACAGTGCGGCTCTCCCTCAGTACTACCCCTCCGACAGTGCAGCGCTCCCTCAGTACTGCCCCTCCGACAGTGCAGCGCTCCCTCAGTACTGCCCCTTCGACAGTGCGGCACTCCCTCAGTACTGCCCCTCCGACAGTGCGGCCCTCCCTCAGTACTGCCCCTCCAACAATGCAGCGCTCCCTCAGTACTGCCTCTCCGACAGTGCGGCCCTCCCTCAGTACTGCCCCTCCGACAGTGCAGCGCTCCCTCAGTACTGCCTCTCCGACAGTGCGGCCCTCCCTCAGTACTGCCCCTCCGACAGTGCAGCGCTCCCTCAGTACTGCCTCTCCGACAGTGCGGCCCTCCCTCAGTACTGCCCCTCCGACAGTGCAGCGCTCCCTCAGTACTGCCTCTCCGACAGTGCAGCGCTCCCTCGGTACTGCCCCTCCGACAGTGCAGCGCTCCCTCAGTACTGCCTCTCCAACAGTGCAGCACTCCCTCAGTACTGCCCCTCCGACAGTGCAGCGCTCCCTCAGTACTGCCCCTCCGACAGTGCAGCACTCCCTCAGTACTGCCTCTCCGACAGTGCGGCCCTCCCTCAGCACTGCCCCTCCGACAGTGCGGCCCTCCCTCAGTACTGCCCCTCCGACAGTGCAGCACTCCCTCAGTACTGCCCCTCCGACAGTGCAGCGCTCCCTCGGTACTGCACTGGAATGTTCGCCTGGATTATTGACTTATGTCCCTGGAGTGGGATTTGAACCCATGACCTTCTGACTCAGAGGCGAGTGTGCTATCCACTGAGCCCCGGCTGACTGATGAACGAATAATCATAGTGCACAGCTGAATTTCTGATACATGCTCCCAGCGGGTGAGGCTCCCAGTGGGTGAGCTGGCAGTGGGTGAGGCTGGCAGTGGGTGAGGCTGGCAGTGGGTGAGACCCACCGACTGCCGCACTGATTCGGAGTCGGACCCTCCCAGACGCCGCCCAGCTGTAGTGTGACTGCAATGACATTTCCCATGGGATTATCAGAGGTCAGAGTGCCACTGGTCACTGCCCAGAGTCCAAGGGGTTGAAGATGATCTTGGGGGGTAATGCAATGGGGGTGATAGTGAATCGTAAGCCTGTTTCACATTGAAGTCCATGCACTCGAGTATTGGGTGGGGTGTAAAACAAACATTCCATTGGCTTTTGCCCACTTTGCACTTTTGTCAACGACCAATTTCACCCCGAAAATGTTCCTGTTTCCTGACGTCAGCGATGAAATATAGAAACCGTAACCTACATCATTATTCTGAGTTTAAGGATCTGACTGCTTACATTGACTGTTTACTTTTGGTTTTAGGATCTTAAATTCCAAGAAAACAGAAAACAAGCCGACAAGTTTTCCATTGAACATCATTCACAAATTCTTTGCTCTCGTTTTCCAAACAAGGCCATTTGTCAAGACGATTGTGAGCCCCTTAGATCGCTCGGCTCCCCGCGATATGATTCTGACACCAGCTCCGGGGTAAAGGTCCCAATTGCAGCACTCCTGTGACCGGCCAGAAATGTACATCAGGTAACAGTCTGCACTGCGGAAAACCCTGGAACGTCCTGGATATTTAATTCTGCAGGTCGGGCTACAAGCTGGGAAATTTCATTCGTCGAAGCCCAGCAGAGTGCGGACGTTTCTTACTTCCTCGTTTCCCAGGAAGAACCTCAGAATATAACTAGAGAACCTGGGAATTTAACTAGAGAACCTGGGAATATAACTAGAGAACCTGGAATATAAGTAGAGAACCACGGAATATAACTAGCGAACCTGGGAATATAAGTAGAGAACCTGGGAATATAACTCGTGAACCTGGGAATATAACACGAGAACCTGGGAATATAAGTAGAGAACCACGGAATATAACTAGAGAATCTGGGAATATAATTAGAGAACCTGGCAATATAACTAGAGGACCTCGGAATATAACTAGAGAACTTGGAATATACTGAGAGAACCTGGGAATATAACTAGAGAACTTGGAATATAACTAGAGAATCTGGGAATATAACTAGAGAACCTGGGAATATAACTCGAGTACCTGGGAATATAACTCGAGAACCTGGGAATATAAGTAGAGAACCACGGAATATAACTAGCGAACCTGGGAATATAACTAGAGAACCTCAGAATATAACTAGAGAACCTGGGAATATAACTAGAGAACACTGGAATATAACTAGAGAACCCTGGAATATAACTAGAGAACCCTGGAATATAACTAGAGAACCTCAGAATATAACTAGAGAACCTGGGAATATAACTAGAGAACCTCGGAATATAACTAGAGAACCTGGAATATAACTGGAGAACCCTTGAATATAACTAGAAAACCCTGGAATATAACTAGAGAACCTGGAATATAACTAGAGAACCCGGGAATATAACTAGAGAACCTGGGAATATAACTAGAGAACCTCAGAATATAACTAGAGAACCTGGGAATATAACTAGAGAACCCTGGAATATACCCAGAGAACCATGGAATATAACTAGAGAACCTGGGAATATAACTAGAGAACCTGGGAATATAACCAGAGAACCCTGGAATATAACTAGAGAACCTCGGAATATAACTAGAGAACCTGGGAATATAACGAGAGAACCCTGGGATATAACTAGAGAACCTGGGAATATAACTAGAGAACCTCGGAATATAACTAGAGAACCTGGGAATATGACTACAGAACCCGGGAATATAACTAGAGAACCCAGGAATAAAACTAGAGAACCTGGGAATATAACTAGAGACCCTGGGAATATAACTAGAGAACCTGGGAATATAACTAGAGAACCCTGGAATATAACTAGAGAAACTGGGAATATAACCAGAGAACCTGGGAATATAACTAGAGAACCCTGGAATATAACTAGAGAACCTGGGAATATAACTAGAGAACCCTGGAATATAACCGGAGAACCTGGGAATATAACTAGAGAACCTTGGAATATAATTAGAGAACCTCAGAATATAACTAGAGAACCCTGGAATATAACTGGAGAACCTGGGAATATAACTAGAGAACCTCGGAATATAATTAGAGAACCTCAGAATATAACTAGAGAACTGGGAATATAACTAGAGAACCTGGGAATATAACTAGAGAACCCTGGAATATAGCTAGAGAACCTGGGAATATAACTAGAGAACCTCGGAATATAATTAGAGAACTTTAGAATATAACTAGAGAACCTCGGAATATAACTAGAGAACCTCAGAACATAACTAGAGAACCTGGGAATATAACTAGAGAACCTGGGAATATAACTAGAGAACCTGGAAATATAACTAGAGAACCTCAGAATATAACTGGAGAATCTGGAATATAACTAGAGAACCTGGAATATAACTAGATAACCACGGAATATAACTAGAGAACCTGGGAATATAACTAGAGAACCTGGGAATATAACGAGAGAACCAGGGAATATAACTAGAGAACCTGGGAATATAACTAGAGAACCTGGAATATAACTGGAGAACCTGGAATATAACTGGAGAACCTGGAATATAACTAGATAACCACGGAATATAACTAGAGAACCTGGGAATATAACTAGAGAACCTGGGAATATAACTAGAGAACCAGGGAATATAACTAGAGAACCTGGGAATATAACTAGAGAACCTGGGAATATAACTAGAGAACCTCAGAATATAACTGGAGAATCTGGAATATAACTAGAGAACCTGGAATATAACTAGATAACCACGGAATATAACTAGGGAACCTGGGAATATAACTAGAGAACCTGGGAATATAACTAGAGAACCAGGGAATATAACTAGAGAACCCTGGAATATAACTGGAGAAACTGGGAATATAACTAGAGAACCTGGAATATAACTGGAGAACCTGGGAATATAACTAGAGAACCTGGGAATATAACTAAAGAACCTCGGAATATAAGTAGAGAACCTGGGAATATAACTAGAGAACCTGGGAATATAACTAGAGAACCTGGGAATATAACCAGAGAACCTCAGAATATAACAAGAGAACCTGGGAATATAACTAGAGAACCCTGGAATATAACGAGAGAACCTGGGAATATAACTAGGGAACCTGGGAATATAACCAGAGAACCTCGGAATGTAACTAGAGAACCTGGGAATATAACTAGAGAACCCGGGAATATAACAAGAGAACCTGGGAATATAACTAGAGAACCCTGGAATATAACCGGAGAACCTGGGAATATAACTAGAGAACCTTGGAATATAATTAGAGAACCTCAGAATATAACTAGAGAACCCTGGAATATAACTAGAGAACCTGGGAATATAATTAGAGAACCTCAGAATATAACTATAGAACCTGGGAATATAACTAGAGAACCTGGGAATATAACTAGAGAACCCTGGAATATAGCTAGAGAACCTGGGAATATAACTAGAGAACCTCGGAATATAATTAGAGAACTTTAGAATATAACTAGAGAACCCTGGAATATAACTAGAGAACCTGGGAATATAATTAGAGAACCTCAGAATATAACTAGAGAACCTGGAATATAACTAGAGAACCTCAGAATATAACTCGAGAACATCGGAATATAACTAGAGAACCTGGGAATATAACTAGAGAACCTCAGAATATAACTAGAGAACCTGGAAATATAACTAGAGAACCTCAGAATATAACAGGAGAACATCGGAATATAACTAGATAACCACGGAATATAACTAGAGAACCTGGGAATATAACTGGAGAACCTGGGAATATAATTAGAGAACCTCAGAATATAACTATAGAACCTGGGAATATAACTAGAGAACCTGGGAATATAACTAGAGAACCCTGGAATATAGCTAGAGAACCTGGGAATATAACTAGAGAACCTCGGAATATAATTAGAGAACTTTAGAATATAACTAGAGAACCCTGGAATATAACTAGAGAACCTGGGAATATAATTAGAGAACCTCAGAATATAACTAGAGAACCTGGAATATAACTAGAGAACCTCAGAATATAACTAGAGAACATCGGAATATAACTAGAGAACCTGGGAATATAACTAGAGAACCTCAGAATATAACTAGAGAACCTGGAAATATAACTAGAGAACCTCAGAATATAACTGGAGAACATCGGAATATAACTAGATAACCACGGAATATAACTAGAGAACCTGGGAATATAACTAGAGAACCTCAGAATATAACTGGAGAACCACGGAATATAACTAGAGAACCTGGGAATATAACTAGAGAACCAGGGAATATAACTAGAGAACCTGGGAATATAACTAGAGAACCTGGAATATAACTGGAGAACCTGGGAATATAACTAGAGAACCTGGGAATATAACTAAAGAACCTCGGAATATAAGTAGAGAACCTGGGAATATAACTAGAGAACCTGGGAATATAACTAGAGAACCCTGGAATATAACGAAAGAACCTGGGAATATAACTAGGGAACCTGGGAATATAACCAGAGAACCTCGGAATATAACCAGAGAACCTGGGAATATAACCAGAGAACCTCAGAATATAACAAGAGAACCTGGGAATATAACTAGAGAACCCTGGAATATAACGAGAGAACCTGGGAATATAACTAGGGAACCTGGGAATATAACCAGAGAACCTCGGAATATAACAAGAGAACCTGGGAATATAACTAGGGAACCCTGGAATATAACTGGAGAACCTGGGAATATAACTAGAGAACCCTGGAATATAACTAGAGAACCTGGGAATATAACTAGAGAACCCTGGAATATAACCGGAGAACCTGGGAATATAACTAGAGAACCTTGGAATATAATTAGAGAACCTCAGAATATAACTGGAGAACCCTGGAATATAACTGGAGAACCTGGGAATAAAGTTAGAGAACCTCGGAATATAATTAGAGAACCTCAGAATATAACTAGAGAACTGGGAATATAACTAGAGAACCTGGGAATATAACTAGAGAACCCTGGAATATAACTAGAGAACCTGGGAATATAGCTAGAGAACCTGGGAATATAACTAGAGAACCTCGGAATATAATTAGAGAACTTTAGAATATAACTAGAGAACCTCGGAATATAACTAGAGAACCTCAGAACATAACTAGAGAACCTGGGAATATAACTAGAGAACCTGGGAATATAATTAGAGAACCTCAGAATATAACTAGAGAACCTGGAATATAACTAGAGAACCTCAGAATATAACTAGAGAACATCGGAATATAACTAGAGAACCTGGGAATATAACTAGAGAACCTGGGAATATAACTAGAGAACCTCAGAATATAACTAGAGAACCTGGAAATATAACTAGAGAACCTCAGAATATAACTGGAGAATCTGGAATATAACTAGAGAACCTGGAATATAACTAGATAACCACGGAATATAACTAGAGAACCTGGGAATATAACTAGAGAACCTGGGAATATAACTAGAGAACCAGGGAATATAACTAGAGAACCTGGGAATATAACTAGAGAACCTGGAATATAACTGGAGAACCTGGGAATATAACTAGAGAACATGGGACTATAAGTAGAGAACCTCGGAATATAACTAGAGAACCTGGGAATATAACTGGAGAACCCTGGAATATAACTAGAGAACCTCGGAATATAACTAGAGAATCTGGGAATATAACTAGAGAACCTGAGAATATAACTACAGAACCTGGGAATATAACTAGAGAACCTGGGAATATAACTAGAGAACCTGGGAATATAACTACAGAACCTGGGAATATAACTAGAGAACCTGGGAATATAACTAGAGAACCTGGGAATATAACTATAGAACCTGGGAATATAACTAGAGAACCCTGGAATATAACTAGAGAACCTCGGAATATAACTAGAGAATCTGGGAATATAACTAGAGAACCTCAGAATATAACTAGAGAACCTCGGAATATAACTAGAAAACCTCAGAATATAACAAGAGAACCTGGGAATATAACTAGAGAACCTGGGAATATAACTAGAGAACCTGGGAATATAACTAGAGAACCTCGGCATATAACTAGAGAAGCTCGGAATATAACTAGAGAACCTGGGAATATAACTAGAGATCCTGGGAATATAACTACAGAACCTGGGAATATAACTAGAGAACCTGGGAATATAACTAGAGAACCTGGGAATATAACTAGAGAACCTGGGAATATAACTAGAAAACCTCAGAATATGACTAGAGAACCTGTATATAACTAGAGAACCTGGGAATATAACTAGAAAACCTCAGAATATGACTAGAGAACCTGTATATAACTAGAGAACCTGGGAATATAACTAGAGATCCTGGGAATATAACTACAGAACCTGGGAATATAACTAAAGAACCTGGGAATATAACTAGAGAACCTGGGAATATAACTACAGAACCTGGGAATATAACTAGAGAATCTGGGAATATAACTAGAGAACCTCAGAATATAACTAGAGAACCTCGGAATATAACTAGAAAACCTCAGAATATAACAAGAGAACCTGGGAATATAACTAGAGAACCTGGGAATATAACTAGAAAACCTCAGAATATGACTAGAGAACCTGTATATAACTAGAGAACCTGGGAATATAACTGGAGAAGTTGGGAATATAACTAGTGAACCTGGGAATATAACTAGAGAACCTGGGAATATAACTAGAGAACCTAGGAATATAACTAGAGGGCCCTGGAATATAACTAGAGAACCTCAGAACATAACTAGAGAATCTGGGAATATAACTAGAGAACCTGGGAATATAACTACAGAACCTGGGAATATAACTAGAGAACCCTGGAATATAACTAGAGAACCTCGGAATATAACTAGAGAATCTGGGAATATAACTAGAGAACCTCAGAATATAACTAGAGAACCTGGAATATAACTAGAGAACCTCGGAATATAACTAGAAAACCTCAGAATATAACAAGAGAACCTGGGAATATAACTAGAGAACCTGGGAATATAACTAGAAAACCTCAGAATATTACTAGAGAAGCTGTATATAACTAGAGAACCTGGGAATATAACTGGAGAAGTTGGGAATATAGCTAGTGAACCTGGGAATATAACTAGAGAACCTAGGAATATAACTAGAGAACCTCAGAACATAACTAGAGAACCTGGGAATATAACTAGAGAACCTGGGAATATAACGAGAGAACCTCAGAATATAACTAGAGAACCTGGGAATATAACTAGAGAACCTGGGAATATAACTAGAGAACCTGGGAATATAACTAGAGAACCTCGGAATATAACTAGGGAAACTCAGAATATAACTAGAGAACCTGGGAATATAACTAGAGAACCCAGGAATATAACTAGAGAACCTGGGAATATAACTAGGGAAACTCAGAATATAACTAGAGAACCTGGGAATATAACTAGAGAACCTCGGAATATAACTAGGGAAACTCAGAATATTACTAGAGAACCTGGGAATATAACTAGAGAACCTGGGAATATAACTAGACAACCCGGGAATATAACTAGAGAACCTGGGAATATAACTAGAGAACCTGGGAATATAACTAGAGAACCCGGGAATATAACTAGAGAACCTGGGAATATAACTAGGGAAACTCAGAATATAACTAGAGAACCCGGGAATATAACTAGAGAACCTGGGAATATAACTAGAGAACCCGGGAATATAACTAGAGAACCTGGGAATATAACTAGAGAACCCGGGAATATAACTAGAGAACCTGGGAATATAACTAGAGAACCTGGGAATATAACTAGAGAACCCGGGAATATAACTAGAGAACCTGGCAATATAACTAGAGAACCTGGGAATATAACTAGAGAACCTGGGAATATAACTAGAGAACCTGGGAATATATCTAGAGAACCTGCTGTTGTTTTCCTTGGAGCAGAGAAAAAAGACAGCCTCACATTTCTCCAGCGCCTTTCACCACCTCAATTCAATTCAATTTTATTTGTCATATATGCAGCAGATGTGTGTACGACACAATGAAATGTTGATTTTTACGAGTCCTCCCAACATTGGACTAAATATGGCATAGCAATAATAAAAATACTAATAAAAATACAGTAATAATAAATAAAACAACAGTAATAAATTATTCGTTCATGATTCTTATGGCCTGGGGGTAGAGGCTGTTTTGAAACCTGCTGGTATGAGACCGTATACTTCGGTATCTCTTACTGGACGGGAGCAGGGCGAAGAGGTTGTGGCTGGGGTGGCTCGTGTCTTTGATGATTCTCAGGGCCTTCCCCCGTCACCTCTCGGGGTAGATATCCTGCACAGCAGGTAGTTTAATTCCTATAGTGTGTTGTGCAGCTTTCACCACCATCTGTAGAGCCTTGCAGTCTGTGGCAGTGCAGTTGCCATACCAGGTAGTGATGCAGCCGGACAGGATACTCTCGATGGTGCACCGGTAGAAGTTGGTGAGAATCTGGGGGACCATTCCAAATTTCTTCAGTCTCCTAAGGAAGAACAGGCGTTGGCATGCCTTCTTGGTTATGACGTCGATGTGATGGGACCACGTTAACTCCTCCGTAATGAATACACCCAGGAATTTGAAGCTGCTGACCCTCTCCACCTCAGCCCCTTCGATATAGATTGGGGTGTGTCCCTCCCCCTGCCACTTCCTGTAGTCCACGATCATCTCCTTTGTTTTGCTGATGTTGAGGGAGAGGTTGTTGTACTTGCACCATTCTACTAGGGCTCTTACCTCCTCCCTGTAGCCTGTCTCATCGCCATCTGTGATCAGGCCTACAATGGTAAACAGGACATCCCAAAGCACTTTACAGCCAATGAAGTACTTTTGGAGTGTGGCCACTGTTGTAATGTAGGTTAAGGGGAGATTTAATAGAGGTGTTCAAAATCATGAAGGGTTCTGATAGAGTAAATAAGGAGAAACTGTTTCCAGTGGCAGGAGGGTCGGTAACCAGAGGACACAGATTGAAGGTGATTGGCAAAAGAACCAGAGGGGAGATGAGGAGAATGTTTTTACGCAGCGAGTTGTTGTGATCTGGAATGCGCTGCCTGAAAGGGCGGTGGAAGCAGATTCAATAGTGACTTTCAAAAGGGAATTGGATAAATACTTGAAAAGGAAAAATTTGTAGGGCTATGGGAAAAGAGCAGGGGGGAGTGGGACTAATGGGAGAGCTCTTTCAAAGAGCCGGCACAGGCACGATGGGCCGAATGGCCTCCTCCTGTGCTGTGTCATTCCATGATTCTAGGATTGTAGAGTGGCCAAACGTTCAGCTTCCACGCACTGACCTTATGCCTGTTCATTTTAGTAGATGGTAAATCGTGGGTTGGGGTGGTGGGATTTCCCGATTCCTGCGCTGAGAGCGAAGGAAGCGGGAAAGCGACCTGAGAGACGGTCTGTAATGGGACACTGTTCACGGACCATCTACCACAGGGGAGCTCAGCACTGACACTAGCACTTAGAGTACAGAAGCAGATAGAACTTGCATTTCTATAGCGCCTTTCACAACCTCAGGACGCCCCAAAGTGCTTTACAGCCAATGAAGTACTTTTAAAGTGTCGTCACTGTTGTACTGTACGAAGATTTGCACACACCAAGATCCCACAACAGCAACGTGATAATGACAAGAAATTTGATTTACTGATCTTGATTGAGGGATAAATATTGGCCAGGACACCGGGGAGTCTTGAAATAGTGGCCATGGGATCTGTTACATCCACCTCAGGGGGCAGACGGGGCCTCGGTTTAACATCCCACTGAAAGGTGACACCTCCCTCGGTGCTGCACTGGAAGTGTCAGCCTAGGTTTTCTGCTCCAGTCTCTGGAGTACGACATGAAACCACAACCTTCTGACTCAGAGACGAGAGTGCTGCCCACTGAGCCAGATGACAATACAGTGCTGGTGATTTCGGTAGTTTCCCGGGGTGTTGTTGATGGCGCCACGCCCATTAAGCAGGAGACTCTAGAAGCTTAAATCTCTCTCTCCAGTTACCCAGACAATAGCATCCAATGACTGTCCTCTATCTGTTAATAACTCATCTGTGTACAAACGAACGTCTTGGGGGCACCTACTGCACATTCCTCGGTTCAAACCAGACAGGGCCTCAATACCAAAAGGCACAGCAGCTTCTGTTCCTGAGTGGTGGCCCAGATCTCTTTATGGCAAACATTGAACTGGACAGCAAAGTGAATCAGGACCCCGCCTTAACAAAGTGCACAACCTAACCATCGGCCTGTTGGAGCAAGCTTAATCACGCTTAAAAGCAGGAGATTGACTTAAACTTTGCTGCCACAATGCAGCTAGAGAAACTGAGAGAATCTACTGCATTCTGCCATCCCAACTCGAGCAGCCTGAAGATCTCAAATCCCTTCTATCTCCGCTCATAATTCTTGTGAGTCCGTTACAGGAGCCGCTCAACATAATGTCATTGGAAAGAAGTGCCAACCAATCTCATAAGCACATAAGGACTAGGAGCAGGAGTAGGCCATTCGGCCCCTCGAGCCTGCTCCGCCATTCAATAAGAGCATGGCTGATCTTCGACCTCAACTCCACTTTCCCGTCCGATCCCCATATCCCTTGATTACCCCTAGAGTCCATCTCCTGTACCTTTGCCAAGGATGTCTCTGGAATGTTCTGTGGCTCCTCCTGTCCTGCCCTTTGATGGTCCAGTTCCTCACTAACCTGCTTGGCTCCTTTTCCCCCCCAGCTCTAATTTTGAACATGTTGACAAACCCCATTCCGTCCCACCACTGCCTTGAATGGACTCTATCCCTCTCCAGACATCAATATCGTCCCTGGTCCTGACAGTATCCACTCTACTGACCTTGAGATGTTTGCCTATCAGAACTTGCCCCATCTTATGCCGGCTCGTCAGATTCTCCAACTCATAGTTCACCTCTTCCTCTCCGTGGAAATTTCCTTATGTTGATTGATGTAAGAAAACTACTAGGCATTTGGTCTAAGCGTTAAACAAAGCTTTAATCAACTGTTTTACAACATGGAGGTCTAGTTGTGTCCTTCACTAGTTCCTGTTAAGATTGTCCTGCGCAAGCTGGGCCCATGACCGAGTATTTATACTCTCCCTGGACAGCGCCACCCGCAGGCCGCTCGGTATTATTTCATAAGTCTTTCATGAATGACTGAATCATGTCATTGATTATATTCCTTAGGAAGATAATCCTTCTTATCCTTCATATGCCCTATTGTCCTTCAATCTAAGATGCTGTTAACTCTTAAATTATCCATCAGCTTGAAAGTTTTCACCTAATCCACTCAGTCTGTTTTTTGATTCTCTCTCCCACCATTGATTTCCTTGCCTTTGTTCTACAGCTCTGGCCTCTGGAATATTGTTATATTTGTCATCACTTTGCATTGCTAAGTAGCTTTTGACAGGCCAACAAGTTACCACCGTATGGTCAAAGTTACGTTTAAGGCTATGTAATCCCTCTTGTATCGTTCTCCCTGTGCTGTAGTCGCTGGTTCGTCCTCTGATCTGTCTTCCATTTAGAAGTTCCCAGGGTTCTGCCGTCTCTCCTGCTCTGTTCCTTCTCCATATCAACAAACTTCTCCACTCATCATCCAACCCTGTCTGCTCTACAGTTAATGGTTCCACCCTACATTGACCAGCTTCCTGCAGTCCCCGTGCACTCAGTGTACATTGTCTTCATTGTCCAATTGACCCATTACATCTTGATCTACTTTTCCATGTTAAATGGAGGCCTGGCCTCCCTCAGGTGGACTGGAAAGACCATCTCTGGCCCCAAGTGAAGGGAAGCTCAGAGAGCTCACTGTGTCCTAGCTAGCATTCCCTCTTCAGCGGACAGGAGCAACACAGAAAAAACCCAGACTAACTGCTCGTCCAGCCCACTGCTGTTTGTGGGATCTTGCTGTGTACAAAATGGCTACTGCACTCGCAGTCGTTACAGTCCAAAGTCATTCCATGTTCTTGAAGAGTTTGAGATCTTTCTGAGAGATGGGAAGAAGCTCTGTGCAAATGTAAATCTCACTTTGAACTCAAGAACCAGTGACCTGCAGTTCTGACACAATCAGCAAAGTTGGGCAGTCAGGGATGTGTGACGTGCTGAATGATGAGGCAATATAATTGATTCAAAGCTTAGCCTCGGCAATCCTCCATCTTTGAATCTTTCAATTATTGCTTTTTGCCGAAACATTCCCTCTGCCCCCTAAAAATACTTGCAACTCCCCACGTGCAGAAAGTCCCAAATAAACCACAAGGAAAGAGATTTTCTCAGAACACGGGCGGTTTAAAGTAAAGGTCTGCACAGTGGCATTAAGAGCCGATTTCTCACTTGAATGAGTTGTTGTGACGAGGAGATTCCACTCTCCTTCCTCAGTCTGACTCTCATTTCTTCTATCAGAAGAGGAGTCTCCTGTCCAAGGGCTTCCCCGGCCCCCTCCCGGCCAGCCCACAAAAACTCTACGATTTTTGGTGGTTGCAGTCTGAGAAAATGGGGCCAACCACTTCCCTTTTATCTGAAACTCTTTCTCCAAACTCTGAAAAGCTCGTCAAAGAAGATATCTGACAACAATATTGCAGTTTCCTGTCAACCTGGCAGTGTACTTATATCAAATTATCACCATAAATCAATATTTATATCAATTTATTAATTCATTCTTGGGATGTGGGCGTCGCTGGTAAGGCCAGCATTTATTGCCCATCCCTAGGTGCCCCTTGAGAAGGTGGTGGTGAGCCGCCTTCTTGAACTGCTGCAGTCCGTGTGGTGAAGGTGCTCCCACAGTGCTGTTAGGGAGGGAGTTCCAGGATTTTGACCCAGCGACGATGAAGGAACGGCCGATATATTTCTAAGCCAGGATGGTGTGTGACTTGGAGGGGAACTTGGAGGTGGTGGTGTTCCCATGCGCCTGCTGCCCTTGTCCTTCTAGGTGGAAGAGGTCGCGGGTTTGGGAGGTGCTGCCGAAGGAGCCTTGGCGAGTTGCTGCAGTGCATCTTGTAGATGGTATACACTGCAGCCACGGTATGCCGGTGGTGGAGGGAGTGAATGTTGAAGGTGGTGGATGGGGTGCCAATCAAGCGGGCTGCTTTGTCCTAGATGGTGTCGAGCTTCTTGAGTGTTGTTGCAGCTGCACTCATCCAGGCAAGTGGAGAGTATTCCATCACACTCCTTACTTGTGCCTTGTAGATGGTAGAAAGGCTTTGGGGAGTCGGGAGGTGAGACACTCGCCACAGAATACCCAGCCTCTGACCTGCTCTTGTTGCCATAGTATTTATGTGGCTGGTCCAGTTAAATTTCTGGTCAATGGTTACCCCCAGGATGTTGATGGTGGGGGATTTGGCGATGGTAATGCCATTGAATGTCAAGGGGCAGTGGTTAAACTCTCGCTTGTTGGAGATGCCTGGCACTTGTGTGGCGCGAATTTTACCTGACACTTATCAGCCCAAGCTTGAATGTTGTCCAGGTCTTGATGCATGCAGGCATGGACTGCTTCATTATCTGAGGAGTTGTGAATGGCGCTGAACAGCCAGAAGATGTAGGTAGAGTTTTAAATGAATTTTTTGCATCTGTGTTCATTATGGAGAAGGACGATGTAGGCATAGAAATCAGGCAGGGGGATTGTGATATACTTGAACATGTTAGCATCGAGAGGGAGGAGGTACTAGTGGTTTTAGCAGGCTTAAAAGTGGATAAATCCCCGGGCCCGGACGAGATGTATCCCAGGCTGCTGTGTGAGGCAAAGGGGGAGATTGCAGGGGCTCTGACACAAATTTTCAAAACCTCTCTGGCCACAGGGGATGTGCCAGAGGACTGGAGAACAGCTAACGTAGTACCATTATTCAAGAAGGGTAGTAGGGATAAACCAGGGAATTACAGGCCAGTGAGCCTAACATCAGTGGTAGGGAAATTATTGGAAAAAATTCTGAGGGACAGAATTAGTCTCCACTTGGAGAGGCAAGGATTAATCAGGGATTGTCAGCACGGCTTTGTCAAGGGAAGATCATGTCTGACCAATGTGGGGCAGTAATGAGGAGGAGGAGTATGAGGAGGAGGAGGAAGAGGAAGAGGAAGAGCAGGCGGAGGAGGGTAGCCTCAGTCTGCAGGACGATATAGATGGGTTGGGCAGATGGGTGGAACAGTGGCTAATGGAATTTAACCCTGAAAAGTGTGAGGTGATGCTTGTGCAGGGTCCGAGGGAAGGTAATGAATTGACGCGTTCGCCTATAAAGGGCATCTGTCACTTGCCGGATTCTGTAGCGGCTGGTCCGGATTCCTCCTGGTCCTCGCCTCCGGTGGCACTGGCACTGAACAGGGGTCCTGGTCGCCATGCTGCTGGAGTTCACCCTCACAGCAACCTCCCTCCAAGATCGTCGATAAGCCTTCTGATTCGGCCTCTTGCCATTATCCGGATACAGGACCTCTCGACGGTGTTCAACTGCAGCCACCAAGTGGTCCAGAGCCTCAGTGCTGAAGCGCTCTGCTCTCTGCCTAACCTTCTCCATGATGAACAAGTTTGTACCGCCAGACAAGGGCGAGCGCCGAATCTGAGGCCTACAGGGCGTTGGGTGTTGAAGCTCAGGCTGACTGACCCACCCCTTTAAGAGCCGGCCGGCGCCTGGAGGTCTCATGCTTTCCCGTAATTGAGTTCACCTGCGCTGCGCCCGTCCGCGTCGAAATTGAGTAGCGCCTGACCTTTTGTGCCTTAAGAGCACCGTGCAATGGCTGATTTAGCGCCTCAATCCCCTTTGGGGGCGATGCAACCCAATATCGCGGCAGGCGGCGATAAGTTTCGTCTGGCTATAAACTTTGCGCATCGCCAGTTCTAACGCCTCAAGCGGGGCTATGCCCAATTTCTAGGCCTATGACTCTATGACTCTATGAACACTGTGCAGTCATCAGCGAACATCCCCATTTCTGACCTTATGATGGTGGGAAGGTCATTGATGAAGCAGCTGAAGATGGTTGGGCCTAGGACGCTGCCCTGAGGAACTCCTGCAGCAATGTCCTGGGGCTGTGATGATTGACCTCCAACAACTACAACCATCTTCCTTTGTGCTAGGTATGACTCCAGCCAGTGGAACGTTTTCCCCCCCAGATTCCCATTGACTTCAGTTTTACTAGGGCTTCTTGATGCCACATCCGGTCAAATGCTGCCTTGATGTCAAGGGCAGGCACTCTCACCTCACCTCTGGAATTCAGCTCCTTTGTCCATGTTTGGACCAAGGCTATAATTATGACAACAAATCAATATTTATATATAAAAATAAACACCTGCCATTTATATCTAATAAGAATCTATTGCTGGTTTGCCCGTCCACTTCATGTCCACTCATTAGTTCTTTGTGGCTGTGTCTTTTTTTAGAAATGTGGTTTGGTTGTGGCGGGAATCCTCAAGAACAAAAGTGATATCTGACTGTACAAAAAACCCTGGCACCCCCAAAAACCAATTTTCATTTTAAAACTTAGTTTTACAAACAACTGGACTTTTCATAAAACTCGCTGTTGTAGGAGGGCCAGGACGCCCTATAAAAGTCACCAACAAGGTCAGTAAGCTGCACTGTCCCATCTGGTTCCAGCAACTCGATCAGAACCCAAGATTCAATTGTCAAAATCACTGAGGTAAGTCTGAATTTCTATGTACTACTTATTCAATCTATGTGTGATGTGACAGTGGTCTAACCTCTGAAAAGACTTGCATTTCTCCAGCGCCTTTCACCACCTCCAGACGTCCCAAAGCGCTTTACAGCCAATGAAGTACTTTTTGAAGTGTGGTCACTGTTTTAATGTAGGAAACGCGGCAGCCAATTTGTGCACAGCAAGTTCCCACAAACAGCAATGTGATAATGACCGGATAATGGCCTAGAAATTCAGTGGGCTGTGCCACCCATTAGCGCCTTAAGAGGGCGCTAAGTGGGTCGCAAGCCACTGGCCACGCCTCCCGCTAAGTTCAACGGGACGCTAGTGGTGGCGCTAGCCGTTAGCGCTGCGCCGCTACCAATCACATCATCGGTGTGCGCAGCGCCCCACTAATGTCCCGGCCACGATATTTAGAAGCGCCCCCTGATTTAACGCCGGACGCTATGAGCGACCGGTTCAGGGGGGCCTACCTGCAGCGGAAGAGGCGCAAATTAAAGGAGAGGTGCGGACACGGCCTTTTTGTTACTGGCCGCCTGCCAGCACCTCTCCGCGCTGCCGTCCCCGGCCTCCTGAACAGCCCCCCCGCGGAGTGCCAGCTGCGTTCCAAGAGCCCGGCACTTCTCCTCGGTGCCGGGCTCTTTTCCCGGCACTCGCGATCCTCAGGGGCCCAGCTGGGCCCCAGGTCGCGCTGCACAATGCCCCTCCCCTTTAAGTAGGGGAGGAAGGCCTGCAGTACCGCAGCGAGACGTGCCGCAGCGTGTGGCGCTGCGGCACGTTGCACAGCGATATTCAGTTGCAGCGCCACAAGAGGGATGAGGGGCGCCTCCAGTAGCGCCGCGCTTCCCTCTGGGGCGCTCCAACTGAATTTCCGGCGGGTGGCCACAATTGCTTCCGGGGCGCTACTTTTAGTGCCCTGGCGAGGCTGGCGCCCCAAAGGGGGCTATAATGAAGTTCTAGGCCAATGTGTTTTAGTGATGTTGGTTGAGGGATAAATATTCAAATTAAGAAAGGCTGTGAGATCTTTAATGTCTCACATGAAAGAAGGCACCTCCAACAGTGCAGCGCTCCCACAGTACTGCCCCTCCGACAGTGCAGCGCTCCCTCAGTACGGCCCTTCCGACAGTGCAGCACTTTCTCAGTACTGGCCCTCTGACAGTGGCGAGATCCCTCAGTACTGCCCCTCCGACAGTGCAGCACTCACTCAGTACTGCCCCTCCGACAGTGCGGCGCTCCCTCAGTACTGCCCTTCCGACAGTGCGGCGCTCCCTCAGTACTGTCCCTCCGACAGTGCAGTGCTCCCTCAGTACTGCCCCTCTGACAGTGGAGAACTCCCTCAGTACTGCCCCTCCGATAGTGCGGCGCTCCCTCAGTACTGCCCCTCCGACAGTGCGGCGCTCCCTCAGTACCGCCCCTCCGACAGTTTGGTGCTCCCTCATTACTGCCCCTCCGACAGTGCGGCGCTCCCCCAGTACTGCCCCTCCGACAGTGCGGCGCTCCCTCAGTACTGCCCCACCGACAGTGCAGCACTCACTCAATACTGCCCCTCCAACAGTGCGGCGCTCCCTCAGTACTGCCCTTCCGACACTGCGGCGTTCCCTCAGTACTGTGCCTCCGACAGTGCGGCGCTCCCTCAGTACTGCCCCTCCGACAGTGCAGTGCTCCCTCAGTACTGTCCCTCCGACAGTGCGGCGCTCCCTCAGTACTGCACCTCCGACAGTGCAGCGCTCCCTCAGTACTGCCCCTCCAACAGTGCAGTGCTCCCTCAGTACTGCCCTCCAACAGTGCAGTGCTCCCTCAGTACTGCCCTCTGACAGTGGAGAGCTCCCTCAGTACTGCCCCTCCGACAGTGCGACGCTCCCTCAGTACTGCCCATCTGACAGTGCGGTGCTCCCTCAGTACTGCTCCTCTGACAGCGCGGCGCTCCCTCAGTAATGCCCCTCCAACAGTGCAGCGCTCCCTCAGTACTGCCCCTCCGACAGTGCAGCGCTCCATCAGTACTGCCCCTCCGACAGTGCAGCGCTCCCTCAGTACTGCCCCTCCGACAGTGTGGCGCTCCCTCAGTACTGCCCCTCCGACAGTGCGGCACTCCCTCAGTACTGCCCCTCCAACAGTGCAGCGCTCCCTCAGTACTGCCGCTCCTAGAGTGCAGCGCTCCCTCAGTACTGCCCTTCCGACAGTGCGGCACTCCCTCAGTACTGCCCCTCCAACAGTGCAGCGCTCCCTCAGTACTGCCGCTCCTAGAGTGCAGCGCTCCCTCAGTACTGCCCTTCCGACAGTGCGGCTTTCCCTCAGTACTGTCCCTCCGACAGTGCGGCACTCTCTCAGTACTGCCCCTCTGACAGTGGAGAGCTCCCTCAGTACTGCCCCTCCGACAATGCGGCGCTCCCTCAGTACTGCCCCTCTGACAGTGCAGTGCTCCCTCAGTACTGCCCCTCCGACAGTGCGGCGCTCCCTCAGTACTCCACCTCCGACATTGCAGCGCTCACTCAGTACTGCCCCTCCGACAGTGCAGCACTCACTCAGTACTGCCCCTCCGACATTGCGGCACTCCCTCAGTACTGCCCCTCCAGCAGTGCAGCGCTCCCTCAGTACTGACCCTCCGACAGTGCGGCACGCCCTCAGTACTGCCCCTCCGACAGTGCAGCGCTCCCTCAGTACGGCCCTTCCAACAGTGCGGCACTCTCACAGTACTGCCCGTCTGACAGTGGAGAGCTCCCTCAGTACTGCCCCTCCGACAGTGCGGCGCTCCCTCAGTACTGCCCCTCTGACAGTGCGGTGCTCCCTCAGTACTGCCGCTCCGACAGTGCGGCACTCTCTCAGTACTGCCGCTCTGACAGTGGAGAGCTCCCTCAGTCCTGCCCCACCAACAGTGCGGCGCTCCCTCAGTACTGCCCCTCTGACCGTGCGGTGCTCCCTCAGTACTGCCCCTCCGACAGTGCGGCGCTCCCTCAGTACTGCCCCTCTAACAGTGCAGTGCTCCCTCAGTACTGCTCCTCTGACAGTGTGGTGATCCCTCAGTACTGCCCCTCTGACAGTGCGGCGCTCCCTGAGTACTGCACCTCCGACATTGCAGCGCTCACTCAGTACTGCCCCTCCGACAGTGCAGCGCTCCCTCAGTACGGCCCTTCCGACAGAGCGGCACTCTCTCAGTACTGCCCCTCTGACAGTGGAGAGCTCCCTCAGTACTGCCCCTCCGACAGTGCAGCGCTCCCTCAGTACTGCCCCTCTGACAGTGCGGTGCTCCCTCAGTACTGTCCCTCCGACAGTGCGGCGCTCCCTCAGTACTGCCCCTCCAACAGTGCAGCACTCCCTCAGTACTGCCCCTCTGACAGTGCAGCGCTCCCTCAGTACTGCCCCTCCGACAGTGCGGCGCTCCCTCAGTACTGCCCCTCTGACAGTTCGGTGCTCCCTCAGTACGGCCCTTCCGACAGTGCGGCACTCTCTCAGTACAGCCCCTCTGACAGTGGAGAGCTCCCTCAGTACTGCCCCTCCGACAGTGCAGCGCTCCCTCAGTACTGCCCCTCTGACAATGCGGTGCTCCCTCAGTACTGCCCCTCTGACAGTGTAGCGCTCCCTCAGAACTGCCCCTCCGACAGTGTGGCGCTCCCTCAGTACTGCCCCTCCGACAGTGCGGCACTTCCTCAGTACTGCCCCACGACAGTGCGGCGCACCCTCAGTACAGCCCCTCCGACAGTGCGGCGCTCCCTCAGTACTGCACCTCCGACAGTGCTGTAGTTTCCAAAAGTTCTTTATAATAATTTTTCCGTGACTGCACAAACCACTCTGGGTACAGGTAGACTGTGTATCAGTAAAACAGGTTTATTAAGCATTAAACATCCAGTCTTGTTCGTTTGAGCCTTGGCGTTCCTTCCGAGCGACTGTGGCGCAGTCTCTTTATTCTCTTGCTGTGTTCTGTTGACTGAAGCTCGCTTCTGTGGGTTCTTGCTGTGTTCTGTTGACTGAAGCTCGCTTCTCTGGGTTCTTGCTGTGTTCTGTTGACTGAAGTTCCTTCAACTCTGATTACATGGTGCGCGCTGCCTTCAGTGTTCAATATCTGTATCTTTATACCCTTTCTCTCCCTTTGCCTACGTGACAGTAATCAGCTCTCTGACACCTGGTAAATGTCCCTCCTTTCCTTGTCAGTCACCTCATGACATTTTATGACCTTGTTGATTCCACTAGGTCTCCCTTTGTGCATAAGAAAGTGCCCTTATCTTTAGATGTTCTCTTTTCAAAGACCATTTCTCAAGATGTTGTCTGTCTGCCCATCTTATAGTAGTATCACTAAGGGATGCCTTCAGTCCCTATCTCTCTTCTCTAACTCTTATCTCTTTTCCATAACATTACCGAATACCACATCCCTGACAGTCTCCGTAGGTTTAGCACTACATTTCATTACTTCAATAATTGAAAACAGCAGTTTCAGTCAGGTTGGCATAATTTTCCCATCCTGACTTGTTCTCAGCCATTCACCATTTTATACAGGCTTTTAGGCTTTTAACATGCAATTTCACATATTATAGTTATATAAAAATGATTCTAGAATCTTAATAATGTTTACTAAATCATACAGATACACCCTATCCTACAAATCACTACCTTGAGGGCGAGGCATTTGTTGATGCCTCAAAACTAAACTCTTACATATTGGATTAGTTCTCTTTTGTTTGTGTAAACCTAAGGTATTTTGGGTTGTGGTCATATGTAAACGTGATTGGTTATTAGACATCAGGTGTTTCAGGTAGCAAGTGTATCGGAGTAAGCATATTAGTACTATGAGTTGGGCTATGGCCAGTACATGGGAAATTATTCTAATCCAAAGAGAAATTTCCATATTTGTTCCTATATCCCACCAGTGGGCCTGAATCTCGATGTCTGGCATTTCCTCGGCTATGTCTTTATTTCCTTGCACCAACGTATAATAATGGCGTTGAGAGGTGCTCACTTGACTTATTAGCTCGGTTAATGCTTCAGGTAACTCAGGGGTGTCATATCCGAATCTTGTGACATAATCTTCTAGATTTATTTTTAAATCATCTTCCACTTGTAGTACTTTGTGGCCATGTGAGGCTTTTACAAGGAGAATTCATCCTTCTCTTCCCGTAGTCTTTGTAGGGGTAATACAGTAGGTCCCTGGGGTTATTGAACATTCAAGTGTTCCATGACTAGAGGAGTTTTCTAAAGTGCTAAAACAATACCTTCCTTCTCATACGTGGGCTGTTCTAGTTCTTACATCTGAGGGGCCTGTCACTTCCATGGTACAGTTTAACCTTTCTTCATTCCAACCATACCCACAGGTATCCTTTGAATGTTCATATAAACTGTATGGACAGACAAAGGCATCTTCATTTGTATTGCATCCCTGGAGTTTTGGTTCAATCCATGTTAGTTTTCCAATTGTACTAACCACTGTGGTGCCATGAGAAATCGGATAATAGTATTCCCTTGTACTACGCCTATATTTTCAATCCTAAATAAGGGGTTGGGTCTAGTTCGATTCATTAGACTAGGAATTTGTAGTATTAGTCCCATCAACCTTTATAGATATGTGAAGAGAAAAAGATTGGTGAAGTCAAGCGTAGGTCCCTTGCAGTCAGAATCAGGGGAATTTATAATGGGGAACAAAGAAATGGCAGACCAACTAAATACATATTTTGGTTCTGTCTTCACAAAGGAGGACACAAATAACCTTCCAGAGATGCCGGGGAACATAGAGTCTGATGAAAGGGAGGAACTGAAAGAAATCAGTATTTGTAGGGAAATGGTGTTAGGGAAATTGATGGGATTGAAGGCCGATAAATCCCCAGGGCCTGATAATCTACATCCTAGGGTACTTAAGGAAGTGGCCCTAGAAATAGTAGATGCATTGCTGATCATCTTCCAACATTCGATGGAATCTGGAACAGTACCCATGGATTGGAGGGTAGCTAATGTTACCCCACTATTCAAAAAAGGTGGTAGAGAGAAAACGGGGAATTACAGACCGGTAAGCCTGACATCGGTAGTGGGGAAAATGCTAGAGTCCATTATAAAAGATGTAATAGCAAAGCACTTGGAAAACAGTGACAGGATCGAACAAAGTCAACAAAAGGTAAATCGTGCTTGACTAATCTACTGGACTTTTTTGAGGATGTAACTGGTAAAATAGATAAGGGAGAACCAGTGGATGTGGTGTATCTGGACTTTCAGAAGGCCTTCGATAAGGTCCCTCACAGGAGATTAGCGTGTAAAGTTAAGGCACATGGGATTGGGGGCAAGGTATTGACTTGGATAGAGAACTGGTTGGCAGACAGAAAGCAAAGAGTTGGAATAAACGGGTCTTTTTCTGAGTGGCAGGCAGTGACTAGTGGGGTGCCGCAGGGATCAGTCCTTGGACCCCAGCTATTCACAATATATATTAATGATCTAGACAAGGGAACTAGATGTAATATCTCCAAATTTGCAGACAACACAAAGCTGGGTGGGCATGTGTGCTGTGAGGAGAATGTCGAGAAACTCCAGGATGATTTGGACATGTTGGGTGATTGGGCAGAAACATGGCAGATGCAATATAACGTGGATAAATGTGAGGTTGTCCACTTTGGTGGCAGAAACAGGAAGGCAGATTATTATCTAAATGGCAATAGATTGGGAGAAGGGTAAGTGCAACG
Organism: Somniosus microcephalus; assembly: GCF_052327205.1. Taxonomy (NCBI): domain Eukaryota; kingdom Metazoa; phylum Chordata; class Chondrichthyes; order Squaliformes; family Somniosidae; genus Somniosus; species Somniosus microcephalus. The sequence continues at coordinate 47,781,259 of NC_141008.1, forward strand.
AGACCTGGGTGTCCTTGTGCACCAGTCGCTGAAGGTAAGCATGCAGGTGCAGCAGGCGGTTAAGAAGGCAAATGGTATGTTGGCCTTCATTGCGAGAGGGTTTGAGTACAGGAACAAGGATGTCTTGCTGCAGTTGTACAGGGCCTTGGTGAGACCACATCTTGAGTATTGTGTGCAGTTTTGGTCGCCTTATCTGAGGAAGGATGTTCTTGCCATGGAAGGAGTGCAGCGAAGATTCACCAGGCTGATACCTGGGATGGCAGGAATGACGTATGAGGAGAGATTGGGTCGATTGGGCTTGTACTCGCTGGAATTTAGAAGAATAAGAGGTGATCTCATTGAAACTTATAAAATTCTGACAGGACTGGACAGACTAGATGCAGGAAGGATGTTCCCGATGGTCGGGGAGTCCAGAACCAGGGGACACAGTCTAAGGATAAGGGGTAAGCCATTTAGGACAGAAATGAGGAGGAATTTCTTCACCCAGAGAGTGGTGAATCTGTGGAATTCTCTACCACAGAAGGCAGTGGAGGCCAGTTCATTAAATAGATTCAAGAAGGAGTTGGATATATTTCTTAAGGCTAAAGGGATCAAGGGATATGGGGAGAAAGCAGGGACTGGGTACTGAATTTGGATGATCAGCCATGATCGCATTGAATGGCGGAGCAGGCTCGAGGGGCCGAATGGCCTACTCCTGCTCCTATCTTCTATGTTTCTATGTTTGACTCCCTACCTCGTGGCTTTTGTGTTTGACAGGGTGGATCCTAATCAAACTCCTGGTCTTACATAGTTCTGCATCATCGTAATAACTGGATAGCCCTGATAAGTGACCCAAGTGGGGAGACATCTCTGATTGATGGTCTGAAGGTTTTCCCTAGTTTGTTCAATCAACCAATTCCCTTACATAACGCATACGTCATTATGGGCTGCTTGATCAGAGGCATTTCTGTTTTCTCTAATCAGATCATTAATTCTTTTGGCATGATCCTCTATTTCATGCATGATGTCCCGCAGGTGTATGGTCATTACCTGATCCGCCCTTAACTCCTCGCTTACTATGTTGTTTTCCCTACTCGGTATCTCCTTCAACTTTTCCCTTACTGTTTGTAATTGTTTTTGTAAATCTGCGGAGTCCATTGAGTTAATTACCGATGTTACTGTGTTGAAACCTGTGAGTCCATTGTTTATCAATCCTCTTTCCTGTCTACTCTTTCCCTGGCTGCTTTCTTTAGTGATACGAAGCTCGTGACGGAAGGTCCCTTCTGTTTTCTCTATGCTTATAGATAAGGTCGCCTTTTCCCAGTACTGATTAAAAACCTGCTGCAGCATTCTCTGAGTTAGTTGTGCTGTTTTTGTCAGGGCACCACTTTGGTAATATTAGTTCTGTTAAATTTAGGATAACAGGGGCCACTTCCGGTATTACTTGATGATACACTGCTTTATAGGTGGGTATAATTACAAGACCGTTCCCAGGCCCCGGTGTTAGTTGAGGACATTGTTCTTCGGGTGCACCCTCTCGTGGTTCTGAATGACTTGCTTTCTCATAGGGTGTGAGCTTAACACGATAGACATACCCATCGTCCCTTACGCATCCAGTTACCGCATTTTTGAATTCTATTATGCTGTTATCTTTATTCCCAGAATCCCTATAATTTCCCTAACATTTAAAGGTTATCATAAAGGGTTTATTTTCTGCCGCGGTGATCTTTATATCGTCTCTGGGAATCTCATATCCTGCTGAGGTAATCTTTACATTATATTCGGGAGTAGGAGGCCAATCGTCATCCTGATTTTTAAAGCCCATGATAATATTCGACCCAATACTAGAATACTGAGCGGAATGTTTCTTCCACCACCGAGGCCAGTATAATTGTATATATCCCTTACTTTCCGAAACTACTGGTCCCTGATTTGATTCTTGTACCTGTTCCCAGATTCCATTCTTTTTCTTCAGGAATTTCCACATATTTGGGCCTTTCCTGTTCCTTATCCCGCACCTGATACACACACCATATCCTTCTTTTATTTCCCAATTATACACCTCTCCTTGTAATGTACCACAACTCGTTACGTATGGTGTTGTTATATTATCTGTTGTACTATTTCTGATCCAAACTGGAACATCCCCCCCATACGTCTCGGATGATCCGTTAGAGTTCTTTGATTGTTTATGTCCGCCAACAATTCGAGGTTCCGTTCCATAGATGGGGAATGGGGTGCATTCGCCTCCTTCGTCCAGTGTACAGATGTTAATGGTAATTTCAAAAGTTTTTGTTACCTCCGGAGAGCTCACTGCACACCCAATTATCAGGATCAGCATACAGAGCCACATCTTTAATCTGTGGGTAAACCAAAATGTAACATCTTAATTCTTAACAGTTTTCATCTGATTGATATGGAACCATTTCAGTTTAGGTTCTCCCTTCGGACCATATGGGACATTCAGTAGATACACAGCTGGATTTAATTTATCTACTATGGTATGAGGGCCCGTCCATTTTATCTCGAATGAGTGTTCTGTTGGAGAGAAATTTTGTAATATTACTCGGTCTCCAACATCATACTCAAATGGTTTTACCCTCTTATCATAATATCGCTTGATTTGTTCACGCGATTTGCCTATGTTAATGGCCACCAGCCTGTTCACCTCGTCCCTATGATCTATCAAGGTTTGTAACCATTTTTGGCTACATGGTTGTAGTTTTAATGGTGTGTTATTTCCCAATGTTACATGTCCTGGTATCCGCATTTGTCTCCCAGTCATAGCCTCATATGGACTTACCCTCGTAGTCCCGTGTGGGGTAGAGCGTATTGCCATTAGACACAAAGGCAGCATGTCAGTCCACTGAGTGGGGTGTTCTGTACACAACTTCTGCAACATTGTCTTTAAAGTTCGATTTCCCCTCTCCACGATCCCTGATGATTGTGGATGGTGTGCAATGTGCAATTTATGTTTGATCTGTAACATTTCTAGCAGAGTTGTGAAAACTGCCCCCGTGAAGTGTGGACCCTGATCGCTGTACACTTGTAATGGCAATCCCCACCTACAGAACACCTCACTCAGGAGAATTCGAGCTGTGCTGTGGGAAAAGCCTCTATCCATTTAGTGAACTGATCGATTACCACAAGTGCGTACTCTATAATACAAATGAGTTTTGCTCATCAGATGGTAAATCTTTATTACATTCTGGTCTCCTCCGTAAGCTATGGAAAGTGCTCCAGGACTGAGTCGCCCCCTTGTCACGTGGGTAAGGTAGCTTGGATTTTGTTAGTGGACCAATAAATTCAATCTGTAAGTGTGTCCATGGTCCCTCGGGAGGGGACTGTGACCTAAGTAAAGCACGATTTGAAGATGAAGGGGTGTTTGTCTGTAGGCATGGCAGGCAGCGATTAACATATAGTTCCACATACTGTTCTATTCCAGGCCACCAGCAAACGGGTAATAACTTTTGTAGTGTCGAGACCGCTGAGTAATGTCCCGCCGTCGGGTGAGAATGAAGGAGAGCTAGAATGTCTTCCTTTAACTGAGGAGGAATACAAACTACTAGGTCTCCCTCTTTATTGCCGATCATTAGTAGGGAGGGTTTTTATCTACACCTTGTTGCATTACAGTGGAGTCTGCTCATTGGGTGGGTGCTGGTAGCGGGCATCCCTGTTGAGGCCAGGCTATTACCTGTGTATAAGGAGCATATGATTCCTGTAGGGCCAAAAGATCAATGGTTTTAGTCTTAGTCACCGCCCCCACTATGGGTGTCTGAGTATCATTCATCACCCACCAGGGTAGTAACTTTCCGTTCTCGGCCGCCTCCTTAGCAAAGCGATCGGCCATTTGGTTACCTCGGGAATGGGGGGATGCATCTTTCTGATGGGCTGCTACCTTACCCACGTGACAAGGGGCGACTCGTTCCTGGAGCACTTTCCATAGCTTACGGAGGAGACCAGAATGTAATAAAGATTTACCATCTGATAAGCAAAACTCATTTTTGTATTATAGAGGGGAAGAGCCATAACTGTTACAAACGTAAGTGCTGTCGGACCAGATATTTGTTTCATCCATAGTCGTGTAATGTACGGCTAGAATTACAGCAATCAGTTCTGCCTGTTGTGAGGAGTGGACAGGAACTTGAAATCCCTCTGACCAATCAGGAGTGTCGATATCAATAAGGGCCACATCCAGTTCTAGGATGGCCATCTACATAGTATGATGACCCGTCAACGCACACAGTTCGAGCACCGGGTATGGCGTTAGCCTTTACTGGGTTTGGTTCCATATCTAGCACTGGTAATGGACACTGGTGTGGGCTTCCCTCATAGGCTAGCATACCAGGTAACAGCGTGGTTCATTTAGGCGTAATGTCCAGGTCACGCTGAAACAATTCGAGTGTCCATTTACTTATTTGCTGAGAGGATACCTTGGTCTCACTTGGTTTTAACAGCAGATTATGGGGCGTGTGTGGTGAATGCAAAATGACTTTCTGCAGTCCGGTAATGTAGGTGAAATGATTGATTGCCTGGAATGTGGCCAACAGATGGCGTTCACATGCTGAGAAAGTACTTTCTACCCCTCGTAGGATACGCGAGGCATACACGATAGGGTGCAGTGTCTCGCTGATTGCCTGTTTCTGACTCAAAACGGCAGTTAGGCTGGTACTTCAAGGTGAAAGGGCTGACCGTGATCCGGGGAGATGAGAGCAGTTGCCTGTATCGTGGCTTGTTTCAAAGCACTAATCGCAGCAGTATGGTGGTCTTCCCATACGGGATGTAACTCTTCCGTATCTCCCTTTGAAAGATCAGACAAAGGTTTAGCCAAGTCTGCAAAGTTCGGAATAAAATTTCGCTGGTGTCAGACCAAATCTAAAAAGGATCGCAATGCGGTCCTTGAAACTGGTAACAGGAGTAGCTGAATAGTCTCTATCTTCTTGTGGTCCGGACTAAGGCCAGTCGCTGAAATTTTTACTCCCAGAAAGGTAACCTCATCTTTTGCCAGCTGAACCTTTTTTGGATTTATTTTACCTTTTGTACTAGTCCTATCAGCTCATCTAGGAGTTCCAGGTGTTCTTCCATTGTTTCAGTAGCCAAAAGTAGATCGCCAACATACTGTAGAAGGGCTGAAGGTTTAGAAAAGTCTTTAACTGCTTGTGCCATATACTGATGAAAGATTGATGGCGAGTTATGAAACCCTTGTGGTAAACATGTAAATGTATAGCCCTGCCCTTCAAATGTGAAAGCAAATTTATACTGGTTCTCCTGAGCAACTGGAATACTCCAAAAGACATTCGCTATGTCTAATAGCAAAATACTGCAGATGTTGGAAATCCGAAATAACAACAGAAAATGCTGGAAAAACTCAGCAGGTCAGGCAACATCCGTGGAGAGAAATTTGAGTTGACGTTTCGGGTTTGACCCTTCTTCAAAACTGGAGAGAAAAGGAACTAGATCGAAGGCAGGGCTGCGATCGGACAAAAGAATAAAAGAACCAAAAGAAGTAAAAGAGATTAGAAGCTAGACGAGATGGTAATATGCTGGGATTAGGTGTAAAGTGTACTGGCAGGGCAAAAGATAGGCCTCTTGTACTGTTCCACGGAAGCTCAACGTAAACTCGAGGAACAGCACCTCATCTTCCGATTAGGCACTCTGCAGCCTTCTGGTCTCAATATCGAGTTCAACAATTTCAGATCATAACCTCGGCCCCTATTTCATTTCTACTTATATTTTTCCACTCCTTTCCTCTCCCCCCCCCCCCCCCACTTTCCTTTTGTTTCTCTCTCACACCTGGCAGCTATCTTTTGCCCTGCCAGTACACTTTACACCTAATCCCAGCATATTACCATCTCGTCTAGCTTCTAATCTCTTTTACTTCTTTTGGTTCTTTTATTCTTTTGTCCGATCGCAGCCCTGCCTTCGATCTAGTTCCTTTTCTCTCCAGTTTTGAAGAAGGGTCAAACCCGAAACGTCAACTCAAATTTCTCTCCACGGATGTTGCCTGACCTGCTGAGTTTTTCCAGCATTTTCTGTTGTTATTTCGCTATGTCTAAGGTGGAGAAGACAGTGGCCTTGGGGGGGGGTATGGATGTCAGTAGCGAAGGGGCTTGACTAATAGCCAGGCTTTGACGTGGGGAAGCTTTATTTAAGGCATGGTAATCAATAGTAAGCCTCCAAGATTCATTCGGCTTCCTAACTGGCCATCCAGGGGAATTGGTAGTAAAAGAACCCTTGCGCAGTACTCCGTGTTCTTCCAATGAGGCAATGACTGTTCGCAAATACGGAATACTTTCTCGGGGAATCGGATTTTTTTACATGCGCGATGGGGTGGCCCATTAATTCGCGTCTCCCTTTCCATCCTCCCGCAGTCGTGTTTAGATTTAGCAAAGGCTGCTGCATGTTTGTTCACTAAGGAGTTAACAGCAGGCAGAGAATGTGTTGGCAGTGCGATCTGCGCAGGCTTCTTTATAGCAAACACCGAGTGAGCGTCAGAGATTTGAACTACATCTCCCGGTTTAGACTCAACCCAGAAACAATTCTGATTGTAATCTATAATGGCTGTCATTCCCCTTAGGGTATCATTCCCAAGTATCCCCATTCTGTTTGTCATACACATGTACAATGGATTGGTAATTTTTACGGGAAATTCCTCGAGGGAAATATGAAGTTCCTCCCCTGGATATACGGGTGCTTGTGCCCCGTGATTCCCGTTATGACAAATCTACTTTTGCCTATATCCAGTTGGCGTTCCGGGTCTGGGGAATGCAGGATTGTAACAGATGACCCAGTGTCTATTAGCATAGTCTGCTGTCAGCCCCCAGGCAGCAAAGCTGAGACCACTGGTCGACCATGGCCGTCTCGTCTGAACCCCACTTCGGACTAGGCCAGTGGGGCCGGATCCCACATTGTGGGCCATTGTGTTGTTGCAGTAGTGGGAGTGGGAATAATGAGCTCAAAGGGGGAGTCGGATTCGAACTCATAGCAGGGATCACAGGACTCCCCGACATCTGGGTTCTGGTAAGTGTCTGCATCATACATGACATTCTCTCAATTCGTGAGTCCATGGTGTCCAACTTGCTATCCACTGGATGAGGTGAACGGGACGGACCATATCGCGGGTAATTATTGTCATTCCTCCCACCTCCCGAGCCTGTTGGTCTCGGACTTCGACAATCTTTCGCAAAGTGTCCCATCTTGCCGCCGTTGTAACACATGAACGATTGTCTACGGGGGTTTGATACTGGAGAAGCATGGGGTCCCTCAACTACACTTACTGGCGTTTCTGTTGTTGATGCCTAGACCTGAATTTTAGCAAAGGCCTATGCAGAAGTAGCATCTCTTAAAAGGGCTGTCAATTGCAAGTTGTGTCTGACAGTGTGCCCTAAAGCTGCTCGCAGTGAGGTCTGAATATTCTTTAAATATATTTTCTTAAATGCCGCTTCATCCTTCTCGTTCAATGCATCAGCATTGGGGCGTGCTTGCGTCATTTCATAGTGTACAACCGATCTCCGAAAGCAGCAGGGGTCTCATGAGGCCCTTGTTGGGTTTGGTTTAATTTCTGGACCAACTCAATAGTATCCGAGCCTAAAGCTGTTTGTATATATGTGATTAAGATATTCAGGGTGTTCCCCATATTAAAGGCCAAGAAGGGGAGACTAGTCCATATGTCCGGAGTCAGGGCAGACAGTGCAACATTCTTCATGTCATTGTCCTCAGAATTAGGATGGTAATTCCGGAATGCCACTATATGTTGCCTTAGCTCTACAGAGCATGTTTGTGGGTTAACTGGTCCAAATTGTTGGACACATGCCTGTAGTTCTACATAATTTAGGGGCTGGGACCTTTCAGAAGTACCTGCCCACAGTATCTCTGGAGGTGCCACTGGTTGTGCTCCTACTGGTGACTGGACCGCCTCAACAGCTGGTGGCGTGTTAGGAATCACTTGGGTACGAGTCAGGACATTAACCGGAGCTCGAACGGGTGCAAGTTTGTCCGATGAGGTCTTGATGATATTGTTATTAGTATAGGCTGGCAGTCTTTCAGCCAGGTCGATGGTGGCATATGAGACGGGAACCTCAAGGGAAGGAAATATCAAGGGAGAATATAGCTCCCTGCTTAACCCCTCGCATTGTTTATCATAACTCGTGGGGGGGGGGTCTACTCCCGTGACTGCCGCAATTACAGCCCGTTGTTTACCCAACTGATTGTCTAACAGTTGTATAATATTCTGACATTGCTTGCGGTCTAACTCCCTGTGGGGGCGCTGAAGAGCCTCTCTCAGGGTCCCTCGTGAATCATTTAGTTGGTTGATCAGGCGGGTCATTATCCTTTGTTAAGAGGCCTATTTGGCTTTTAGCCTCCTCAAGATTCTGTATTGCAGCACCGGCATGAACTGCATTAATACACTGCTGTTGGATTATCGTTGTTGCAGCCCCGATTTGTCCTTGAAGGACTTCTTGTTTATTGTTTAATTCTACAGCTTCTTTTTCCCATTTTAATTTCTCACCCTGTAATGTTAGATTCTCTTGTATAAGCCGTAGTTTGTCTTTTTCTAATTTATCCTGATCCTCTTCCATCTCTAGGAAGCTTTCTTTATCTTGTCCTACACAATACACTGCGGCATAGGCCATTAGCTGCGCTGCCCTATCCGGCTTCCACTTCTTTTCCTTAACTTGTCTTTCAATGAACGCCACAACATTCTCGAAAAGTACCTTCGCTTCCTTTGTTAGACATTCTACTAACGTCTGTAACTGTGCCTCATCGCACTTCTTCATTAACTTCACTTTATAGTCTACAAGAAAATTCTCACTCGACATTCTGCTGTACGTTAAAGAGACAGACATGAATCAGTCATTCATGAAAGAAAGACTTATGAAATAATACTGAGCGGCCTGCGGGTGGCGCTGTCCAGGCAGAGTATAAATACTCGGGCATGGGCCCAGCTTGCTCAGGACATTCTTAACAGGAACTAGTGAAGGACACAACTAGACCTCCATGTTGTAAAACAGTTGATTAAAGCCTTGTTTAACGCTTAGACCAAGTGCCTAGTAGTTTTCTTACGTCAGACTCTATCTGTTAGAAAACCTAACTTTTCACGAGGATCCTTGTTGATCAGATGAAAATCCAAGCGCCTGCTTTATGCACAATAGACCTGGTTTCAGTTAATAGTCACATATCCCTGTTCGGGCACCAAACTGTAGTTTCCAAAAGCTCTTTATAATAATGTGTCGGTGACTACACAAACCACTCTGGGTCCAGGTACACTGTGTATCAGTAAAACAGGTTTATTAAGCATTAAACATCCAGTCTTGTTCGTTTGAGCCTCGGCGTTCCTTCCGAGCGACTGTGGCGCAGTCTCTTTATTCTCTTGTTGTGTTCTGTTGACTGAAGCTCGCTTCTCTGGGTTCTTGCTGTGTTTTGTTGACTGAAGCTCGCTTCTCTGGGTTCTTGCTGTGTTCTGTTGACTGAAGCTCCTTCAACTCTGATTACATGGTGCGTGCTGCCTTCAGTGTTCAATATCTGTATCTTTATATCCTTTCTCTCCCTTTGCCTACGTGACAGTAATCAGCTCTCTGACACCTGGTAAATGTCCCTCCTTTCCTTGTCAGTCACCTCATGACATTTTATGACCTTGTTGGTTCCACTAGGTCTCCCTTTGTGCATAACAAAGTGCCCTTATCTTTAGATGTTCTCTTTTCAAAGACCATTTCTCAAGATGTTGTCTAAACAGTCTGCCCATCTTATAGTGGTATCACTAAGGGATGCCTCCAGTCCCTATCTCTCTTCTCTAACTCTTATCTCTTTTCCATAACATTACCGAATACCACATCCCTGACAGTCTCCGTAGACTTAGCACTACATTTCATTACTTCAGTAATTGAAAACACAGCAGTTTCAGTTAGGTTAGCATAATTTTCCCATCCTGCCTTGTTCTCAGCCATTTGCCATTTTATACAGGCTTTTAGGCTTTTAACATACAATTTCACATCGTATAGTTATACAAAAATGATTCTAGAATCTTAATAATGTTTACTAAATCATACAGATACACCCTATCCTACACTGCAGCACTCCCTCGGTACTGCCCCTCCGACAGTGCAGCGTACCCTCAGTACTGCCCCTCCGACAGTGCAGTGCTCCCTCAGTACTGCCCCTGCGACAGTGCAGCGCTCCCTCGGTACTGCCCCTCCGACAGTGCAGCACTCCCTCAGTACTGCCCCTCCGACAGTGCAGCGCTCCCTCAGTACTGCCCCTCCAACTGTGCGGCGCTCCCTCAGTACTGCCCCTCCGACAGTTCGGCCTTCCCTCAGTGCTGCCCCTCCGACAGTTCGGCCTTCCCTCAGTACTGCCCCTCCAACAGTGCGGCGCTCCCTCAGTACTGCCCCTCCGACAGTGCAGCGCTCCCTCAGTACTGCCCCTCCGACAGTGCGGTGCTCCCTCAGTACTGCCCCTCCGACAGTGCGGCGCTCCCTCAGTACTGCCCCTCCGACAGTGCGGCGCTCCCTCAGTACTGCCCCTCCGACAGTGCGGCGCTCCCTCAGTACTGCCCCTCCAACAGTGCGACGCTCCCTCAGTACTGCCCCTCCGACAGTGCGGCGCTCCCTCAGTACTGCCCCTCCGACAGTGCGGCGCTCCCTCAGTACTGCCCCTCCGACAATGCGGCGCTCCCTCAGTACTGCCCCTCCGACAATGCGGCGCTCCCTCAGTACGGCCCCTCCGACAGTGCGGCGCTCCCTCAGTACTGCCCCTCCGACAGTGCGGCGCTCCCTCAGTACTGCCCCTCCGACAGTGCAGCGCTTCCTCAGTACTGCCCCTCCGACAGTGCGGCGCTCCCTCAGTACGGCCCCTCCGACAGTGCGGCGCTCCCTCGGTACTGCCCCTGACAGTGCGGCGCTCCCTCAGTACGGCCCCTGCGACAGTGCGGCGCTCCCTCAGTACGGCCCCTCCGACAGTGCGGCGCTCCCTCAGTACTGCCCCTCCGACAGTGCGGCGCTCCCTCAGTACTAGGAGTGTCAGCCTAGATTATGTTCTCAAGTTTCATGGAAAGGGAATTGAACCCATAACCTTCTGATTCAGTGGCACGAGTGTTCCCCAGTGAGTCACGGTTGACACTAACTGGAGGGTGATTGGTAGCATGTCAGGTGCAGGGTAATGCTTGATCTCTTTCTGTCACTCCTGACCAACCTTTGATGTTTACAGATTGGATTGATGGCGCGACTCTTATTGTTGGTGCTCTCGGTTACTCTCTTCGCCATCCCATCTTCGACTGATTCCAGCACCCTCAACATCACCTTCCAAAGGAGCCTGAAACTGTCCAGGAAAATCCTGCAGGATGTCCGAGATTTACTTACAAAATATGTAAGAATCACAATTATCTTGACATTCAGAGTGGGAGGTTTGAAGCCCAGGGCAGCTGATGGTGGGCTCCAGATTTAGGTTGCGATCGCTCAGTGGATATGGGATTGGTCGAGTAGTCTTAAGCTCAATGGAATTTCGAAAATTAAATTCAATAAATCTGGTAATTTTTAGGTTGAAAGCAGAAAAAGTGAGCATGAATTTGCCGGATTGTTGTACAACCCCAACTGGTTCACCGATGTCCTTCACCCCTGCCTAGCCCGGCCTACACGTGACTCCAGTCCCACACAGGCAGTCAAGTCTTAATGCTCTCCAGCAAGCCACGAGTTATAGAACAATCGCTATGAAGCAAGAAAAGGCCGAGACCCACCATCCCTTGATCGGGTCGAGAGAGAGAGAAACTGTTCCCTCAAGTGAGGGAGTCCAGAACAAGGGGGCAGAAACTTAAAATTAGAGCCAGGCCGTTCAGGGGTGATGTCAGGAAGCACTTCTTCACACAAAGGGTGGTGGAAATCTGGAACTCTCTCCCCCAAAAGGCTGTTGAGGCTGGGGCTCAATTGGAGCTTTCCAGACTGAGATTGATAGATTTTTGTTGGGTCAGGGGGTCGAGGGATACGGAGCAATGGCGGGGAAATGGGGTTGAGGTGCAGATCAGGCAGGATCTGACTGAATGGTGGAACAGGCTCGAGCGGCTGAATGGCCTCCTCCTGTTCCTGTGTTCTAAATTTGGAGGAATAACAAGAACTATTTTCTAACCAGATCTTGTTTTTTGATTTAAGAAACACGAGAAAATTGGAAACCCTTCTTTTGAAGATTACAACATGATCTTGAGCAGCTTGCCATGTACCAGTATTGTGTACAGCTACTGGCTGCATATGCAGGTGGGGACTAATTCCATTCTGTTCATTCATTGATAATCCCCCCACACTGCCCCTGCCCCCCACCATGGCCAGCCAGCCGCCCCCTCCCCCCAATCACCCCTTGCTGTTACCCTACCCCCAATCACCCCTTGCTGTTACCCCTACTCCCCAATCACAGCTTGCTGTTACCCCCACTCCCCAATCACCCCTTGCTGTTACCCCCACTCCCCAATCACCCCTTGCTGTTACCCCTACTCCCCAATCACAGCTTGCTGTTACCCCCACTCCCCAATCACCCCTTGCTGTTACCCCACTCCAAATCACCCCTTGCTGTTACCCCCACTCCCCAATCACCCCTTGCTGTTACCCCTCCCCCCAATCACCCCTTGCTGTTACCCCACTCCAAATCACCCCTTGCTGTTACCCCCACTCCCCAATCACCCCTTGCTGTTACCCCTCCCCAATCACCCCTTGCTGTTACCCCTCCCCATCACCCCTTGCTGTTACCCCACTCCCAATCACCCCTTGAGTTACCCCTCCCCCCAATCACCCCTTGCTGTTACCCCTACTCCCCAATCACAGCTTGCTGTTACCCCACTCCCCAATCACCCCTTGCTGTTACCCCACTCCCAATCACCCCTTGCTGTTACCCCACTCCCCAATCACCCCTTGCTGTTACCCCACTCCCAATCACCCCTTGCTGTTACCCCTCCCCAATCACCCCTTGCTGTTACCCCTACCCCCATCACCCCTTGCTGTTACCCCTCCCCAATCACCCCTTGCTGTTACCCCTCCCCAATCACCCCTTGCTGTTACCCCTCCCCAATCACCCCTTGCTGTTACCCCTCCCCAATCACCCCTTGCTGTTACCCCTACCCCCATCACCCCTTGCTGTTACCCCTCCCCCCAATCACAGCTTGCTGTTACCCCACTCCCCAATCACCCCTTGCTGTTACCCCACTCCCAATCACCCCTTGCCGTTACCCCACTCCCCAATCACCCCTTGCTGTTACCCCACTCCAAATCACCCCTTGCTGTTACCCCACTCCCAATCACCCCTTGCCGTTACCCCACTCCCCAATCACCCCTTGCTGTTACCCCTCCCCAATCACCCCTTGCTGTTACCCCACTCCCAATCACAGCTTGCTGTTACCCCACTCCCCATCACCCCTTGCTGTTACCCCACTCCCAATCACCCCTTGCTGTTACCCCTCCCCTTGCTGTTACCCCTCCCCAATCACCCCTTGCTGTTACCCCACTCCCCAATCACCCCTTGCTGTTACCCCTCCCCAATCACCCCTTGCTGTTACCCCACTCCCAATCACCCCTTGCCGTTACCCCACTCCCCAATCACCCCTTGCTGTTACCCCTACTCCCCCATCACCCCTTGCTGTTACCCCACTCCCAATCACCCCTTGCTGTTACCCCACTCCCCAATCACCCCTTGCTGTTACCCCACTCCCCAATCACCCCTTGCTGTTACCCCGCTCCCCAATCACCCCTTGCCGTTACCCCGCTCCCCAATCACCCCTTGCTGTTACCCCACTCCCCAATCACCCCTTGCTGTTACCCCGCTCCCCAATCACCCCTTGCTGTTACCCCACTCCCCAATCACCCCTTGCTGTTACCCCACTCCCCTGTCACCCCTTGCTGTTATCCCTACTCCCCAATCACCCCTTGCTGTTACCCCACCCCATCACCCCTTGCTGTTACCCCACTCCCCCAATCACCCCTTGCTGTTACCCCTCCCCATCACCCCTTGCTGTTACCCCACCCCCAATCACCCCTTGCTGTTACCCCACTCCCCCAATCACCCCTTGCTGTTACCCCACTCCCCCATCACCCCTTGCTGTTACCCCACCCCATCACCCCTTGCTGTTACCCCACTCCTCCCTTGCTATTACCCCACTCCCCCAATCACCCCTTGCTGTTACCCCACCCCATCACCCCTTGCTGTTACCCCTACTCCCCAATCACCCCTTGCCGTTACCCCTCCCCCAATCACCCCTTGCTGTTACCCCTCCCCCAATCACCCCTTGCTGTTACCCCTCCCCCATCACCCCTTGCCGTTACCCCTCCCCAATCACCCCTTGCTGTTACCCCTCCCCCATCACCCCTTGCCGTTACCCCTCCCCAATCACCCCTTGCTGTTACCCCTCCCCCATCACCCCTTGCCGTTACCCCTCCCCCAATCACCGCTATCTATTGTTGTTTGCAGGATGTGGAACGATTAATGCTAAATGTCAAGGATCTCTACATTTTTTGGATCCACGTGGATTTTAAACGGATCGACGAACTTCAAGACTGTCAGGAATCCACCGTGAGCAAGTCCATGGAAGTGGTTTCTCTGGATCTCCGAGATTTAATCTCTCAGCTCAGCTCCCAGGTACAGACACTGGGGGTGTGGGAGGGGAATATCTGAACGACCTCCTGAGGCTGCGTTAGACGCAGAGCGTTACTTGGCGAGAGTGGGGGTGGCCAATAGGGCCACAGCCTGCGACCCGCGAGTCTCCGCTCCCCGACTCATTTACCCCGAGAGTTTCCGCTTTGTTTAGCTTTCAGACAACTTAATAGATGCACCGTTTACTAATTACTGGAGCACGATCCTCTGGCTCAGTGCCTGCCAACGGCCCAGGTTCAATCCCCGCTCCAGGCCGTCTGCCGTGGCGACTGGAGGCTGGAACTCTGGCCCAACATCCAGCAGAATCCTTACATTCAGTAGGTGTGGGTGACCCCCCTCCGCCTGTCACCCATAAACCCCTCCCACCGTATAGGACTAACCCCCTCCCCTATCGGTTGGGGTAAAGATGGTCACTGCCGTGAAAGGAGCGATCATGCTGCGGCCTGTTGACCAGCCACGAATCCGCCCACTGCTTCACACTGTTCTCCAATGGGAATGATAGACAGTAATAATTACTCCATTTTATTAAGGTCACCGGTACAAATGTGTGGAGCCTACACACGCCCACGCCCACTTGTACCTCGAAATTGCAATGGGGGTACAAATAACAACAACAACAACAGCCTGCATTTATCCAGTGCCTTTAACGTGCCACAGGGGCGTAAATCAGACAAAATTTGACACCGAGCCACATCAGGAGATATGAGCGCTGGTGACCCAAAGCTTGGTCAGAGGTCGGTTTAAAGGAGTGTTTTAAAGGAAGAGAGAGAGAGGCGGAGAGGTTTAGGGAGGGAATTCCAGAGCTCGGGGCCCAGGCAGCTATAGGCACGGCCACCAATGGTGGGGTGATGAACAGTGGGGATGGGCAAAAGGCCAGAATTGGAGGAGCACGGAGATCTCGGGGGGGGGGGTTGTAGGCAATGTTCCCTGTAATTTTGTTTGGCGCCATGCGCGGTTTCTCTCATTGAAACGTTGGCAAGCCGGCCGCACGGGGTTCCCGGAGCGCTGCGCGGCCGCACGGGGTTCCCGGAGCGCTGCGCGGCCGCACGGGGTCCCCGGAGCGCTGTGCGGCCGCTCGGGGTCCCTGGAGCGCTGCGCGGCCGCACGGGGTTCCCGGAGCGCTGCGCGGCCATGCAGCGTACTGGGAACATTGGTTGTAGGGCTGGAGGAGGTTACAAAGGTAGGGAGGGAGGGGCGAGGCCCTGGAGGGATATATACATCATAGGACCCTGATCTGCTGCCCTTGTCCTTCTAGGTAGAGGTCGCGGGTTTGGGAGGTGCTGCCGAAGAAGCCTTGGCGAGTTGCTGCAGTGCATCTTGTAGATGGTACACACTGCAGCCACGGTACGCCGGTGGTGGAGGGAGTGAATGTTTAAGGTGGTGGATGGGGTGCCAATCAAGCGGGTTGCTTTGTCCTGGATGGTGTCGAGCTTCTTGGGTGTTGTTGGAGCTGCACTCATCCAGGCAAGTGGAGGGTATTCCATCACTCTCCTTACTTGTACCTTGTGGATGGTGGAAAGGCTTTGGGGAGTCAGGAGGTGAGACACTTGCCGCAGAATATCTGGAAGAAGAGCGCAAAATAAAATATTCCTCACAGCTAAAGCCAGCAATGAGCAACAGCCCTGAGATGTTGAAAAATGTAGTTAAATGTCTAGAATTACACAGAATGTACAGCTCAGAATCAGGCCATTTGGCCCAGCTGGTCCGTGCCGGTGTTTATGCTCCACACGAGCCTCCTCCCACCCTCGTCATCTCACCCCATCACCATATCCTTCTATTCCCTTCTCCCTCATGTGTTTATCCAGCTTCCCCTTAAATTAATCTATACTATTCGCCTCAACCACTCCCTGTGGTAGCGAGTTCCACATTCTCGCCACTCTCTGGGTAAAGAAGTTTCTCCTGAATTCCCGATTGGATTTATTAGTGACTCTCTTATATTGATGGCCCCTAGTTCTGGTCTCCCCCACAAGTGGAAACATCTTCTCTACGTCCACCCAATCGAACCCCTTCATAACTTTAAAGACCTCCATTAGGTCACCCTTCAGCCTTCTTATTTCTAGAGAAAAGAGCCCCCGCCTGTTCAGTATTTCCTGACAGTTATAACATCTCAGTTCTGGTATCATTCTTGTAAATCTTTTTTGCACCTTCTCCAGTGCCTCTACATCGTTTTTATAATATGGAGACCAGAACAACACACAGTGCTCCAAGTGTGGTCTAACCAAGGTTCGATACAAGTTTAGCATAACCTCTCTGGGTTTCAATTCTATCCCTCTAGAAATAAACCCTAGTGCCTGGTTTGCTTTAACCTGCGTCGCAACATTTAGTGAGTTGTGAATCGGTACTCCCCGATCCCTCAGCTTCTCTCCCCCATTCAGACTCTTTATTATTTGTGTGTTTCCAGATCTTGGCCCTGAACAGCACCTCCCCCGATCCCCCGGACCTGACTCTCTCCCGCAACATCCTGTATCCAGGTTACGATTGGCACAGCAAGCTGCAAGGCTACATCATCTTCAGGGACCTGGAGATCTATCTGAACAAAGTGGTTCGCGACTTCACGCTCTTGAAGAGCAAGTACCGGGAGTAAAGGAGAGCTTGCTCTGTGCAGCCTGAAAGAGATTGAAAGTTTGAAAGAGATTGAATTAAAACTGTTACAAAACCTATTGCACTGGATCATCAATAAATGTTTACAGCCTATCTGATATTGTCTGTACTATTTCAGTGTCTGTCATTGAGATGAAAATCTTCTGTAACATTTTAAATAGAATTCAAGTCTTGCACTAGACAGAAGATGCTTTATTTTAATGGCCCAGAAATTCGGGTCGGAGGCTTCCCGCGGGTGCAAGCCCCCGACCTGCACTTACCTTGCACGCCAGCCTTTGAGCTGTGGGCCCCCGTGGGATTCCGATCCTGGGCCTCCTCCAACTGCCGACGTGCAGTGCTTGCGTATCCCAGGGGCGCAGTTAGTTCGATGCGTCCCCTGGGATCACGTGGGCCATGGAGAGCCAATGGTAGCAGGGAATGCTTCATTCATAAGTTTGACAGGAAGAGCTGCCAAAACTATAAATACTATAAGCCCCAAAACATCACTAAAACTTCAAATACATTTTTTAAAAATAACATTTTTAAAATAACTATAAATTACATGAAATAACTACTTTAAACAATTTAAATTTTTGAAAAAATTAATTACATTTTCTAACGGGGCTAAAAATAAACTTACCTTTCTTTAAAGTATTTAAAAATAATAAACCTGTGGAAAAAATGTTTTAATTTTAATTAATTCACCACTTACCTTGTTAAAAGCAGGCCTTGCGCCTGCTTTTTAAAAGTGTAACTGCTGGAGACTTACCCTCCCGGGAAAACCTGGAAAAAAAACGTAAGTTCGATGCGCACGCGCTGCCTCTCCCGCGCATGCGCCCCACCTCTCAACCCCTTCTTTCAGGGGAACGGAAGTGCCGGTTTCCCGCGCATGTGCAGTGCATGCACGAAACCGGCACTTTTGTTGGGCCTACGCGCGAGTACCCAGCGCGTACTCACCCGTGGAGACCCGAATTTCTAGGATAGATTCTTGGCAAGTGAATATTTATTGCCCGTCTACAGTTGCCCTGAGGGGCCCTTAACGATCAACCAAGTTGCTGTGGGACTGGAGTCATCTATAGGCCCAGACCGGGTAAGGACGACCCCCCCGACCCTCCCGACCCCCCGATTGCCCCGACGCCCCCGACCCCTCCCAACCCCCCGAATCGCCCCGACCCTCCCGACCCCTCCGACCTCCTGACCCCTCCCGGAACCCCTGATCGTCCCGACCCCCGGCCCCTCCCGACCCCCAACCCCCCGACCTCCTGACCCCCCGACCCTCCCGGAACCCCCGATCCTCCCGACCCCCGGCCCCTCCCGACCCCCAACCCCCCGACCTCCTGACCCCCCGACACTCCCAACCCCCCCCCCGATCATAGAAACATAGAAGATAGGAGCAGGAGTAGGCTATTCGGCCCCTCGAGCCTGTTCCGCCATTCAATGAGATCATGGTTGGTCATCCAAATTCAGTACCCTGTACAGCCTTCTCCCCATATCCCTTGATCCCTTTAGCCCTAAGAAATATATCTAACTCCTTCTTGAATATATTTAATGAACTGGCCTCCACCGCCTTCTGTGGTAGAGAATTCCACAGGTTCTCTGGGTGAAGAAATTCCTCATCTCAGTCCTAAATGGCTTACCCCTTATCCTTAGACTGTGACCCCTGGTTCTGGACTCCCCGGCCATCGGGAACATCCTTCCTACATCTAGTCTGTCTAGTCCTGTTAGAATTTTATAAGTTTTATAATGGCCTACTCCTGCTCCTATCTTCTATGTTTCTATGTAGGTATTGGAAGAAGAGCAGGGGAGTTCTCCCCGGTGTCCTGGCCAATATTTATCCCTCAACCAACATTACCAAAAAACAGATTACCTGATCACTATCTTAGTGCAGCTCATGGGATCTTGCTGTGCGCAACTTGGCTGCTGTGTTTGCTCCGTTACAACAGTGACTGTACTTCATTGGTCGCAGTTTGGGATTGGGATGTCCTGAGGTGGTGAAAGGTCAGTCTTTCTATAGTGATCTGGGTTGTTATGGTTGGGGTTGTCCACCGGGTGGTGCTGTAGCCAATGCTGCTGCTAAGGTTGGGGGTTTTACTTCCTGTTAAGGTCAGCAAAGGTCGAATGCCAGGATGCAGGCCTGATGTATGTGTTTCCCAGTTGTTAATAAAGTACTCGTGTTAATTCTACGATATCGCCTCTGAGTCCTTGTTCCACTTAATCGATTTATCACATTTGGCGACGAGGTAACTAAAGGACCCCGAATAATGAAGAAAAATCTGCCGGGACGTTTAAATAACAAAATTACGAGCTACGGTTAGCTACCAGTTGGAAGAGAGCTTGGCTGCCACAGTAGGAACGGTCTCCGCTTTTGATATTCAAGCACAAACTTGGGAGGAATACTGTGAAGTGTTGGGTTATTTTTTCAAAGCAAATGAAATAAATGATGCCGGAAAAAGGAAAGCCATTCTGCTTAGTTCAGTGGGAAGCCAGACCTACAGTTTGATGAGGAATCTGCTCAGTCCTGAAAAGCCTGGAGACAAATCATTTGGTGAATTAGTGGCCTTGCTAAAAGGACATTTCAACCCTAAGCCCAGTGAGATTGTACAGCGGTTCAAGTTTAATTCAAGGAACAGAAAAGAGGGAGAGAGCGTAATGGACTATGTAGCGGTGTTGCGTAAATTAGCACAAGATTGCAATTATGGGAACAACCTGAAGGAAATGCTGTGAGATAGGCTAGTTTGCGGAATTATGGACGACCGAATGCAGCGGAGATTATTATCCGAGACTGGGCTTACTTATGAAAAAGCATTGGAACTTGCTCTAGCCATAGAGACAGTGAACCGAGATGTCAAAGAAATACAGGGTTCGGACAGGGCTAATGCTAAGCAAGTTGCAGGTCAGGTTGTTGTGCACAAGTTAAACATGCGTCAGAACCCACAATGTGAGCATGTGAAGGCATGTTATAGAGGCAAGGGCGATCACCTGGCGAGTGAATGCCGGTTTCTGGAGGAAAAGTGCTACAAGTGTGGGAAACAAGGACACATTAAACGAGCATGCAGGGCAAAATCACCTGTGGAGGAATCCAAACCAATGGGGGAGGAAAGCAAAACCAAGGAAGAGAAGTGAAAAAACATGGAGCACACCACATCAGCGGGGGAGCTGAGGAAGAAGAGGACATGTTCATAATGTATAGCATGTTAGAGAACATTCCAAAAGTGGCTCCTATCACATTGCAACTGACAGTAAATGACTCTAAGGTGAACTTTGAAGTGGATACAGGGTGCGGCATGACCATAATGAACAAGGCAGAGTACTCAAAATTGTGGAACCGTGCAAAAGTTCCAGACTTAAAGCCTTGCTCCCTGCATCTTAAAACATATACAGGTGAACGAGTAGCGACATTAGGTACAACTAAGGTAACTGTGCAACACAGGGACACAGTGGAACAGCTACCTGTAGTTATGGTATCGGGTACCGGACCAAACCTGTTAGGTCGGGGCTGGATAAAAGAACTTAAATTAGACTGGGGAGCAGTACATCAAATAGATGCTGGCAAACAGTTGACTTTGCAAGAAATGTTGAGTGAACATGAGAATGTGTTCAAGGAGGAACTTGGCACATTTAATGGCCCCCCAGCTAAGATTTATGTAGACAAGGAGGCACCGCCAAGGTTTTTTAAACAACGACCAGTGCCTTATGCCATGAAGCCAAAGGTAGAGGCTGAGCTTGACCGTCTATTGAGAGAGAACATACTGGAGCCAGTGAAATGTTCGAAATGGGCAGCTCCCATAGTACCCGTTTTAAAACCGGACAATTCGGTAAGACTCTGTGGAGACTATAAATTGATAGTCAATCGGGTGTCCAAACTAGAGCAGTATCCTATTCCCAAAACAGAGGATCTCTTTGCAAACCTGGCTGGAGGAAAGAAATTCACAAAGTTGGATATGAGTCATGTCTACTTGCAGATCACACTGGATGACGAATCAAAGATGTATGTCACCATAAATACACACAAGGGCTTGTTTACATATAATCGCTTACCATTTGGTGTCTCATCTAGTCCAGCTATCTTCCAGAGGACAATTGAAGGTGTACTGCAAGAGATTCCACATGTTTCCATCTATCTGGATGACATTCTGGTGACGGGAAGAACCGACCAGGAGCATCTGAGCACTCTGAGAGAGGTACTACAGAGATTGGAGAGGGCAGGGTTCCGGCTCAAGAGGAGTAAGTGCACTTTCCTGGGGAATGAGGCAGTGTTCCTGGGACACAGAGTGGACGCCACCGGGCTCCATCCACTAAAGGAGAAGGTACAAGCACTGCAGGACGCCCCTGCTCCTACAAATGTGGCTGAGTTAAAAGCTTACCTGGGACTGTTGAACTATTATAACAGGTTTTTACCAAACTTGTCAACAGTGTTAGCACCTCTTCACAAACTACTGCGCAAGGAGACACAGTGGCAGTGGGGAGAGGAGCAGGGGGTTTCATTTGAACAGTCCAAGAAACTAATGCTGTCGTCGGATGTGCTGGTTCACTACAATGCAGAGAAAGACATCATTCTCTCTTGTGACGCTTCACTTACAGGGTGGGGGCAGTTCTTTCACACTGCATGGAAGATGGAACTGAAAGACTAATAGGGTTTATGTCCCGAACTCTTAACACCAGCGGAAAAAAACTATTCCCAGTTAGACAAAGAGGGGTTAGCAGTAATGTTTGGGTTACAGAGGTTCCACAAGTACATATATGGCAGGAAGTTCACCATATGCACCGATCATAAGCCTCTTCTCTCTCTTTTCAATGAAATGAAAGCAGTTCCACAGATGGTGTCACCCCGGATCCAGAGGTGGGCCGTGACATTGAGTGCCTATGAGTATGTCATCATCTACAAGGCGGGCAAGTACCAAGGGAACGCAGATGCCTTGAGCCGTCTTCCACTGCCAGGCACACCTATCCGTGCAGCTCCAGAGGACAGAGTGTTGATGTTGGAGGACACTGACATGGCACTTGTGACTGCAGAGCGGTGGCATAGTGGTTCTGTCACTAGACTAGTAAGCCAGAGGCTCAGTCAAATGCTCTGAGGATATGGGTTCAAATCCCACCACGGCAGCTGGTGGAATTTAAATTCAATTCAATTTAATTCTGGAATTAAATGTTAGTCTTAGTAATGGCGACCATGATACCATTGTCGATTGTTGCAAAAACCCATCTGGTTCACTAATGTCCTTTAGGGAAGGAAATCTGCCGTCCTTACCTGGTCTGGCCTACATGTGACTCCAGACCCACAGCAATGTGGTTGACTCTTAATGCCCTCTGAAATGGCCGAGCAAGCCACTCAGTTGTAAACAACCGCTACGAAAAACAATAAGAATAAAACCGGACGGACCACCCGGCATCGACCTCGGCACCGGAAATGACAACGACAATGGCAAACCCAGCCCTGTCGACCCTGCAAAGTCCTCCTTACCAACATCTGGGGGCTTGTGCCAAAATTGGGAGAGCTGTCCCACAGACTAGTCAAGCAACAGCCTGACACAGTCATAATTACCGAATCATATCTTACAACCAATGTCCCAGACACCACCATCACCATCCCTGGGTATGTCCTGTCCCACCGGCAGGACAGACCCACCAGTAGGTGCTGGCACCGTGGTATACAGTCGGGAGGGAGTAGCCCTGGGAGTCCTCAACATTGACTCAGGACCCCATGAGGTCTCATGGCATCAAGTCAAACATGGGCAAGGAAACCTCCTGCTAATTACCACCTACCGCCCTCCCTCAGCTGATGAATCAGTACGCCTTCATGTTGAACACCAATTAGAAGAAGCACTGAGAGTAGCAAAGGTACAAAATGTCCTCTGGGTGGGGGACTTCAATGTCCATCACCAAGAGTGGCTCGGTAGCACCACAACTGACCGAGCTGGCCGAGTCCTAAAGGACATAGCTGCCAGACTGGGTCTGCGACAGGTGGTGAGGGAACCAACAAGAGGGAAAAACCTACTTGATCTCGTCCTCACCAATCTACCTGTTGCAGATGCATCTGTCCATGACAGCATTGGTGGAAGTGACCACCGCACAGTCCTTGTGGAGACGAAGTCCCGTCTTCATGTTGAGGATACCCTCCACCGTGTTGTGTGGCACTACCACCGTGCTAAATGGGACAGATTTCGAACAGATCTGGCAACTCAAAACTGGGCATCCATGAGGCGCTGTGGGCCATCAGCAGCAGCAGAATTGTATTCAACCACAATCTGTAATCTCATGGCCCGGCATATCCCTCACTCTACCATTACCATCAAGCCAGGAGATCAACCCTCTTTTAACAAAGAGTGCAGGAGAGCATGCTGGGAACAGCACCAGGCATACCAAAAAATGAGGTGTCAACCTGGTGAGGCTACAACACAGGACTACTTGCGTGCCAAACAACGGAAGCAACATGCGATAGACAGAGCTAAGCGATCTCACAACCATCGGATCAAATCAAAGCACTGCAGTCCTGCCACATCCAGTCATGAGTGGTGGTGGACAATTAAACAGTTAACAGGAGGAGGAGGCTCCAAAAATATCCCCATCCTCAATGATGGTGGAGCCCAGCACGTGAGTGCAAAAGACAAGGCTGAAGCATTTGCAACTATCTTCAGCCAGAAGTGCCGAGTGGATGATCCATCTCGGCCTCCTCCTGAGGTCCCCAGCATCACAGATGCCAGTCTTCAGCCCATTCAATTCACTCCACGTGATGTCAAGAAACGGCTGAAGACACTGGATACTGCAAAGGCTATGGGCCCTGAAAACATTCTGGCAATAGTACTGAAGACTTGTGCTCCAGAACTAGCTGTGCCCTGTAATGATATCAGCAAATAGAGATGGTATTTGCCTGTTTGATTATGATGCCTTAATAGCATGTTTGCATGTATTGGTTGCTTGTGCCTGACCAGCAGAGGGCATGTGACCGAGAGACAAGCAGTTTGTTTTAGTTTCAGTTTCGTTCTAGATGCATCACAAGCATCGTGTCTCCTGTAAAAGCTGTATAAAAGAGTTGAACAAGCTTTAGATTAAAAGTCATTCTCTTTCATAAATGTCTCGTCATTGAACCCACAAAGAAATCAATACATGGTGTCAGAAGTGATTGAAAGAGATGAAGAGAAAAAATCTGAAGTTAAATCAGCTCTCCACAGATTAGCAAGCCAAAAGAGAACATCGTTACTTACCATTAGAGAATAGCTAACGAAGTGAAAAATGGCAGGTTTACTCCCACCGGCGACGCTTCAGTTGACAGGTAATGTGGCTGAAAATTGGAGAAGGTTCAAACAACGTGTGGGGTTGTATTTATCAGCAATCGGAGCTGACGAGAAAAGTAATAAAAGGAAATCGTCACTGTTCTTACATGTCGTGGGTGATGAAGCGCTGGAGGTGTACAATAACTTCACATTCGCTGCTAATGGAGACAAAATGAAGCTAGATAAAATAATGGAACAGTTTGAGGCCTACTGCATACCTAAACGTAACGTGACATTTGAGAGGCACAGATTTTTCACATGTGTTCAGAAAACAGGTGAGACTATTGATCAGTATGTGACTGAACTGAGAAACAGAAGCAAATCATGTGAATTTGGGGGACTGACAGACTCGCTGATAAAAGACAGACTGGTGTGTGGTATTCCAGATAATGGTCTAAGGGAAAGACTGCTAAGAGAGCAAGATCTAGACCTGGGAAAAGCCATAGCACTGTGTAGGGCTACAGAGACTGTGAAGTTGCAGGCAAAGGAGCTGTTCAGTGACAATAGCTGCAACGTGGATGCAGTGAGAATGAACGGACATAAACCGTTTAACAAAAAGAGCGCCAATGTGAAAAAAGAGGCGTGGCCAGCGAACGAAAATGAAAGGGACAATCGAAAGACATGTAGTCGATGCGGTACACAGCATCCACCAAAAAAGTGTCCAGCATATGGTAAAACATGCAATAGTTGCAACAAGAACAACCATTATGCCCGTTGCTGTAAGAACCAAGTGCAACAAAGCAAGGTCCATGCAGTAGATGAAAGCGACATAGAGGAGTTCTATGTAGATGTTGTGTCTGAAAACAAAAAAGAAGAAAGAGACTGGATGTTGACACTAAAAGTGAATGACATACACATTCCATTTAAATTGGATACTGGAGCACAAGTTAATGTGATATCAGAGACTGATTTTAAGAAAATTAGACCCAGACCAAAGATACATGGAATAAAAGTGAAAGTGACAGGATACTCAGGTACTGAAATACCAGTGAAAGGAAGATGCATTGTCAAAGTGACACACAAGGACAGAGAGCACACGTTAGCATTAATCATGGTGCCAAAGGAGGTGCAAGTCATACTAGGTTTAAAAGCCTGTGAGAGACTGAACCTGGTAAAGAGAGTCCTCGTTGTGGAAAGCGAAGGAGAGACAGTCTATGATGAACTCATGAAAGAGTACAAAGACCTATTTAAGGGTCTAGGCTGCATTCCAGGAGAACACACGATCAGAGTAGATAAAAGTATGACACCGGTCATACATCCATGCAGAAAAGTTCCGTTTGCTCTTCAAAAGCAACTGAAGGCAGAGTTGGACAGGATGGAAAGCCTGAACGTGATTCAGAAGATAGATGAGCCAACTGAGTGGGTGAGTTCCCTCGTCGTAGTGGACAAAAAGAATGGAAAGCTCAGAATTTGCCTGGATCCAAGGGATCTAAACAGAGCAATAAAGAGAGAGCACTTCAAGCTTCCTACACGTGAGGAAATCATGGCACAGTTTGCAAATGCAAAATATTTCAGCAAGTTAGATGCATCATCAGGATTTTGGCAGATGAAGCTGGACGAAGCAAGTTCAAGACTGTGCACGTTCAACAGTCCATTTGGCAGATACAGATTCCTAAGGTTACCATTTGGCATTGCCTCAGCTCCTGAAGTGTATCACAAGACTATCCATATGATCTATGAGCACCTGGAGGGAGTTGATACATCAATGGATGACATCATAGTATGGGGAACCACGAGAACTGAGCATGACGAGAGACTGAAAAAAGTGCTGGAAGCAACAAGGAAAACAAACCTGAAGCTGAATAGAGAGAAATGCCAGCTCGGGGTGACAGAACTGACATTCGTGGGAGATATCCTTAGCGGTGAGGGCGTCAGACCAGATCCCAGAAAGGTGTCCGCCATTGAGAATATGCCAAAGCCACAATGCAAAAAGGACGTGCAGAGGTTTAATGGAATGATCAACTACATGGGGAAATTCATATCCAACCTCTCAGAAAAGATGGCGCCACTGAGACGACTAACTGAAAAGAACATAGAATGGGAATGGAATCATGAGCATGAGAAGTCATGGAGCGATCTAAAGAAACTGCTCACAGAGGAACCAGTTCTGAGGTTTTATGACCCAGCGAGACCCATCAAGATATCATCAGATGCATCACAGAGTGGGCTCGGTGCCGTTCTTCTGCAAAAATATGACTACTGGCAACCTATTGCATATGCATCGCGCTCAATGACAGACGCGGAGACGCGATATGCTCAAATAGAAAAGGAGCTGCTCAGCATCACATACGCCTGTGAAAGATTTCACCAGTTTGTGGCAGGACAAGCAATCAGTGTAGAGACTGACCATAAGCCCTTGATTGCACTGTCCCAAAAGCCACTAAATAGCTGTCCGCTTAGAATACAAAGAATGATGATCAGGCTGCAACGCTATACACTGAATGTTGCGTACACACCGGGTAAGCTGATGTATACAGCAGACACGTTGTCCAGAGCTGTAGACCCAAGTGAGCCCGCAAACACCACAATGGATGAAAAAGTGAACGCCTACGTGGACATGATCACAAGTGCACTGCCCATAGCAGATGCAAAAATGGAGCTCATAAAGACTGAGACAAACAAAGATGAAACAATGAGACGACTGAGGAAAAGCATCTTGGATGGATGGCCCAACATGAAGCAAGACTGCTCACCTGACATAGCAGAGTACTGGAACTGCAGGGTAGAACTATCAGTGGTTGAAGACATCATCTACAAAGGAAGTAAAATAGTTATCCCAAAGAGTCTGAGAAAAGAGATGCTAAAAAGGATCCATGGAGGACATCTGGGAATCGAAAAGTGTAAGAAAAGAGCACGAGAGGTGATGTACTGGCCACGAATCAACCAAGATGTGACAAATGAGGTGTCAAACTGCACAATATGCCTGAAATATCGAGCAAGCAATCCGGTAGAACCACTAAAGCCACACCCAGCGCCAGACAGACCTTACCAGAAGGTAGGCGCTGACCTATTCGTATGTCAAGGGAAGGACTATCTTGTAGTCACAGACTATTATTCCCTGTATCCAGAGGTTAGTAGACTGTACACCACCACTGCAGATGCTGTGATAAGATGTATGAAAGCCATATTCTCCAGACATGGCGTGGCAAGCGAGGTCTTCACAGACAACGGACCCCAGTTTTACAATGCAAGTTTCCGACACTTTGCCAAAGAGTGGGACTTTGTTCACACAACGTCAAGTCCTCACTTTCCACAGTCCAATGGACTAGTGGAAAAATCGGTCCAGACAGTGAAAAGACTGATGTACAAGGCAAAAGACAGTGGAACTGACTTCTACCAGAGCATGCTTGTATACCGCACAACGCCGCTCGAGTGTGGTAAGTCACCAGCCCAACTCCTTATGGGACGTCGGCTAAGGTCAAACCTACCCATCCCGGAGAACCTCCTGAAAACAAAAGAGGGGGAGAAAGTGAAGAAGTTCAAAGAACAGAAAGAAAAGCAAAAGTACTACTATGACAGAGGAACACAAAACCTACCTGAACTCCACACTGGTGACCAAGTAAGGTTGAAAGACAAAACAAACACATGGACTCAGAAGGGAACTGTCCTGAGTGAAGTTCAACCAAGATCATACACCATTCAGACAGATGAGGGTGCTGTTCTGAGAAGAAATCATCGAGATCTTCTCATGGGACCAGCCACAGCAGGTCAAGAGACTGATACTGTTGAACAACCTGATCACACAGCTGAGAACACATCATCTGAGGCAACAACTCAGATTCAAGGACAATCAATCAGAAAATCCTCAAGACACGTGAAGCCTCCTGAGAGACTCATTGAGCAAATTTAAGGACTATTGTTATAGAAGGAAGTAATGTTATCTTATTCTTTCTTCAAGTTCTAGTGTATTGACATATTTCATGTGAACACACAAAGCAAGGTTAAAAAACCTTGATCATGATAATGATAATGTAAGTTCATTAAGTGTTACAGTTAAAATGCAGATTAATACAAAGAAAACATGTTGTTAGTTAAAAGTAAAATACTTTTGTTTTAAGAAAATGAGATGTAATGATATCAGCAAATAGAGATGGTATTTGCCTGTTCGATTATGATGCCTTAATAGCATGTTTGCATGTATTGATTGCTTGTGCCTGACCAGCAGAGGGCATGTGACCGAGAGACAAGCAGTTTGTTTTAGTTTCAGTTTCGTTCTAGATGCATCACAAGCATCGTGTCTCCTGTAAAAGCTGTATAAAAGAGTTGAACAAGCTTTAGATTAAAAGTCATTCTCTTTCATAAATGTCTCGTCATTGAACCCACAAAGAAATCAATACATGCCCCTAGCCAAGCTGTTCCAGTACAGCTACAACACTGGCATCTACCCGGCAATGTGGAAAATTGCCCAAGTATGTCCTGTCTACAAAAAGCAGGACAAATCTGACCCGGCCAATTACCGTCCCATCAGTCTACTCTCAATCATCAGCAAAGTGATGGAAGGTGTCGTCGACAGTGCTATCAAGCGGCACTTACTCAGCAATAACCTGCTAACTGATGCCCAGTTTGGGTTCCGCCAGGGCCACTCAGCTCCTGACCTCATTACAGCCTTGGTCCAAACATGAACAAAAGAGCTGAGCTCAAGAGGTGAGGTGAGAGTGACTGCCCTTGACATCAAGGCAGCATTTGATCGAGTGTGGCATCAAGGAGCCCTAGCAAAACTGAAGTCAATGGGAATCAAGGGGAAAACTCTCCATTGGTTTGAATCATACCTAGCACAAAGGAAGTTGGCTGTGGTTGTTGGAGGTCATTCATCTCAATCACATGACATCACTGCAGGAGTTCCTCAGGACAGTGTCCTAGGCCAAACCATCTTCAGCTGTTTCATCAATGACCTTCCCTCCATCATAAGGTCAGAAGTGGGGATGTTCACTGATGATTGCACAGTGTTCAGCACCATTCGAGACTCGTCAGATACTGACGCAGTCCGTGTCCATGTGCAGCAAGACCTGGACAACATTCAGACTTGGGCTGACAAGTGGCAAGTGGCAAGTAACATTCACACCACACAAGTGCCAGGCAATGACCATCTCCAACAGGCGAGACTCTAATCATCTCCCCTTGACATTCAATGGCATTACCATTGCTGAATCCCCCACTATCAACATCCTGGGGGTTACCATTGATCAGAAACTGAACTGGACCAGCCATATAAATACTGTGGCTACAAGAGCAGGCCAGAGGCTGGGAATTCTGCGGTGAGTGTCTCACCTCCTGACTCCCCAAAGCCTTTCCACCATCTACAAGGCACAAGTCAGGAGTGTGATGGAATACTCTCCACTTGCCTGGATGAGTGCAGCTCCAACAACACTCAAGAAGCTCGACACCATTCAGGATAAAGCAGCCCGCTTGACTGGTACTCCATCCACCACCTTCAACATTCTCTCCCTCCACCACCGGCGCACTGTGGCTGCAGTGTGTACCATTTACAAGAAGCACTGCAGCAACTCGCCAAAGCTCCTTCAACAGCACCTTCCAAACCCGCGACCTCTACCACGTAGAAGGACAAGGGCAGCAGACGCATGGGAACATCACCACCTACAAGTTCCCCTCCAAGCCACACACCATCCTGACTTGGACCTGTATCGCCGTTCCTTCACTGTCGCTGGGCCAAAATCCTGGAACTCCCTTCCGAACAGCATTGTGGGTGTACCTACACCATATGGACTGCAGCGGTTCAAGGAGGCGGCTCACCACCATCTTCTCAAGGGCAATTAGGGATGGGCACTAAATTCAGGCCTAGCCAGCGACGCCCACATCCCATCAATGAATAAAAATAAATAAAAAAAGCATGGACAGGTAAAGATCTAGTACTGTCTAGAGTTCGAGAATATGTGGTGAGGGGATGGCCACAGCATCCGGAAGGGGCTGACTTCACACCCTACAGTGTCAGGAAAACAGAGCTGAGTGTGCAGGATGGTTGCGTGTTGTGGGGAGCACGAGTGATTATTCCACAGCCAGCACGACAGTCTATCCTAGAGCAACTACATCAGTGTCATCCTGAGGTCTTGTGTATGAAAGCCTTGGCTAGGAGTTACTTGTGGTGGCCAAAGCTAGATGAGGAGATAGAAAATCTAGTCAAGACATGCAGCACTTGTCAGGAACACCGGAAGGCACCAGCAGCGGCTCCTCTCCACCCCTGGGAGTGGCCGGATAAACCATGGAGAAGATTGCACTTGGATTATGCGGGTCCATTCATGGGGAAGATGTTCCTCATAATCATTGATGCACATTCCAAATGGATGGATATTTATCCTGTAAATTCTGCTTCCGCCACTACTACTATAGACTGCCTGCGTCAGAGCTTCAGTAATCAAGGGCTACCGGAGATCGTGGTAAGTGACAATGCCACTTGTTTTGTGAGTACAGAGACAAAAGAGTTCTTGAGAAAAAATGGCACAGTGCAGGTGACCTTGGCTCCATATCATCCGTCCTCAAATGGACTTGCGGAGAGAGCCGTACAAACATTTAAAGAGATGATGAAAAAAAGTGCAGAAGGGAGTTTAGCAGCCAAAATGTCACGGGTTCTGTTCAGCTACAGAATAACACCTCAATCCACCACAGGACTCTCTCCTGCTGAGATGTTATTAGGTCGTAGACTACGCTCCACTCTTGACCTTGTCCACCCGGACCTAAAAAGGAAAATGGAAAACAGACAAAACAAACAAAAAGAGAACCATGACAAAAGAACAAAGAGCCGAAGTTTTGGAGAAGGAGATGCGGTCCTTACCAGGAATTTCAGTTATGGACTAAAGTGGATTCCTGGCTTCATAGACTCAATGACCAGTCCAGTATCATACAAGGTCATGTTGGGAGATGGTAGGGTAGTACGCAGACATGTAGATCAGATACTTCTCAGACATGGGGAAATTGAAATGAAGGTTCCAGATGCAATGACTGAGGACAGGTTTACCCCCAGTTATCCAAGTGCATCTGTGGTGCCACCACCAGGGACAGAGAAAATTCCACAGGAACCCATTCGTCAAGAGGGAACCATCGGTGCAGAGTCAGATACTCCGAGCACTGCTCAGGAGCAGCTGGTGGCTTCACCACAAACAAGCAGGGACTTTACTGTTAGGCGTTCACAAAGGCCTCGCAAGCCACCAGAGAGATTGATACTGACCTGTTAGATTCGTCAAGTATGGAACATGGTGAATGGAGACTTCTTATGTGACCCTTAGGAATGGTTGTTTGTTAAGAAATTCATACTGAAATCTTAAGGGGGGAGGGATATAGTGATCTGGGTTGTTATGGTTGGGGTTGTCCACCGGGTGGTGCTGTAGCCAATGCTGCTGCTAAGATCAGGGGGTTTTACTTCCTGTTAAGGTCAGTAAAGGTCGAATGCCAGGATGCAGGCCTGATGTGTGTGTTTCCCTGTTGTTAATAAAGTACTCGTGTTAATTCTACGATATCGCCTCTTTGAGTCCTTGTTCCACTTAATGGATTTATCACACTTTCTTTCTTTCATTCTGAGCTTCAGTATCTTTGTTAATACCTGGCCGTTTCTGCCAGCAGATATGGCGGAGTTTGATCAAATCATGGCGACTATGTGGAACCCTTTGAACATAATCGACAGCCAACACCATGGGCGCTGATGGTGAGAGAATTCAATGTGAAGCAGCGCCTCCTGTAGGCAGCTCGGAGATTATTTTCCAACAGGATAAGGATAAGGGGTAAGCCATTTAGGACAGAGATGAGGAGGAATTTCTTCACCCAGAGAGTGGTGAACCTGTGGAATTCTCTGCCAAAGAAGGTAGTTGAGGCCAATTCATTAAATATTTTCAAGAAGGAGTTGGATATATTTCTTAAGGCTAAAGGGATCAAGGGATATGGGGAGAAAGCAGGGACAGGATACTGAATTTGGATGATCAGCCATGATCGCATTGAATGGCGGAGCAGGCTCGAGGGGCCGATTGGCCTACTCCTGCTCCTATCTTCTATGTTTCTATAGGCCCCCTGTGGCAAAGGGTCAAACCCCACGGGACATGGGCTCAAAACGAGGGAGTCAAGGAAAGGTTTTTCACCCAATGGGGAAGCGAGTTGTGGAATTACTAATCAGGGTCAAGGGGCAATTGTTTCTGCAGAGAGGAGGTGTTGAGGGATGTGGGGAGAAGGTGGGATTTGGAAAAGGGCTTGTTAGGAACGTCTCAGTGATTTGTGCATCTTGTTGATCTGTTTTTAAGAGTGAGCACAGCTGCTCACTGCTGCTCAATATCGTCTCTGGTTTTCCGCGACCTGACCCCATTAAAATAGTTGCTCTTTGCATCTGTTCCAAATGTAAAACTTCATTCCCAACAAGTTCCACAGTGGAGTTTGAGATCTCCTTTTATTATCACACATTTCACAGCATTTAAAATATACACAGATATTGTTTAAATTCTCCGTGATTCCCACTGACCCCAGGCAGTGTGCGAAGGATTAACTCCAGCACGACAGAGCCTTGCGATCAACCCCTGCCTTCCCTGGGCTGGCCAGCACCAATCAATCTCAAACACTGGCCACAATCTGGCTGCATTTCAGAATCGCATTTTGTGTTTAAAACTCCAGGAGTCAGGGAGCACGGAGAGGGGTCAGGGGGCACGGAGAAGGGTCGGGGGGCATGGAGAGGGTTCGGGGGGCACGGAGAGGGGTCGGGGCACGGAGAGGGGTCGGGGGGCACGGAGAGGGGTCAGGGGGCACGGAGAGGGGTCAGGGGGCATGGAGAGGGGTTGGGGGGAACGGAGAGGGGTTGGGGGGAACGGAGAGGGGTCGGGGGGTCGGAGAAGGATCGGGGGGTCGGAGAGGGATCGGGGATTCAGAGAGGGGTCGGGGGGTCGGAGAGGGGTCGGGGTCGGGGGGTCGGTGGCACAGAGAGGGGTCGGAGGGCACAGAGAGGGGTCAGAGAGGGGTTGGGGGGTTGGAGAGGGGTCGGGGGCACGGAGAGGGATCGGGGGGAGTGGAGAGGGGTCGGGGGCACGGAGAGGGGTCGGGTGGTGCGGAGAGCGGTCGGGGGGGCATGGAGCAGGGTCGGGGTGTCGGAGAGGGGTCGGGGGGGTGAGAGTCGGGACTCCATTCATTCAGCGACTGGTGCTGCAGTGAGTCCTGGTGAATTGGCCTCAGCCACCTCCTCTCACACCGAGACCACTGACCCTCTCAGTGGGGTCGTATGTCATAATCTCGCTGCTGTCGTAAAATGACAATGAGAGAAAAAGAGATCGAACGGGACCTCGACTTAAATGGGCAAGTATCTAACGGCATTGTGTGAAATTCCTTGGATCGGCACCTTCACTAAAACAGAGCACGGAATCTCAGACCAGTCGGTGTCCCAGGGCGAAGTTTCAGGACCACTGTTCCCACTGATGGAATTACAGAGCTTTAACCCGTCAGGTGTATAGACTGGCTCGGGCCTGCTCCCCTCCTCCCAGGGCGCATCGAGCTGCCCAGCAAGAAAAAGATACTTAAATAACACTGACGTACAGCACTGGTTCATTGAGTCATTATCAAACGCTTTTACTGGACTCACTGCAGCACAGTCAATGGGGTAGATTTGGAATTTGCACAGTAAAGGGTGATAGCGAATCAGCAGCCCCCTTTACATTTTTATTCCCAATCCCTCCACTCCCCCCAATCCCTCCACTCCCCCCAATCCCTCCACTCCCCCCAATCCCTCCACTCTCCCCCAATCCCTCCACTCCCCCCAATCCCTCCACTCTCCCCAATCCCTCCACTCCCAATCCCTCCACTCTCCCCCAATCCCTCCACTCTCCCCCAATCCCTCCACTCTCCCCCAATCCCTCCACTCTCCCCCAATCCCTCCACTCCCCCCAATCCCTCCACTCCCCCCAATCCCTCCACTCTCCCCCAATCCCTTCACTCCCCCCAATCCCTCCACTCCCCCCAATCCCTCCACTCTCCCCCAATCCCTCCACTCTCCCCCAATGTTTCAAAAGTCTTGTCCTGAAGTACTCTCAACAATCCTACTGTCAAGACTGGGAGACTTGTTGCGATGACCACGTCAGGTTCAGGGTTGAGTCCTAGTCTTTCCACTTCACTTGCCATGTTGGGCCCCTGAACTCTCAGTTCATAACAGCTCTGTGCATGAGTGTGGCCTTTCACGGCTCACAACTCGTTTCTCATTAGTTGCTCTGGCTCGGTTCCTCGGTGGGGATCTCCTCACAGTGCTGGTGTTGGTCCTGATGGTCACCTTGGTCCTGTTCAGGAGGGTTGTCCCTTTGGTTGGGACCGGGCACCATACCCAGTCTGTTTTCTGTATCCTCTGCCATGTTCACCACCAGCTTGCGAAGGATGGGAGTGGTTGGGATAAGTGGCTTCTTGGTCAAGGTGGCGTTGCCCACTGCTTGGCACTGTTGGGTGGCATTGGCTGGCATGGCAGGGAATCTGGAGGGAGGAATCCCCTTGGGTATCTTCACCCCATCTGCGGAGGCTGCCGCAATCTCCAGTGACTGGCGTTTGAAGTTCCTGTCCAGGGCGGCTAGCTTGCGATGGGCTTTGGAGACATTCTCTCCCCGGGATCTGGGTCTCAACTCCTCTTTGGGACTCGACCGCTGTCTCTGAAAGCTACCAAACCTTTTCAGCATTGCCTGGACGGTCCCGGCTCCGATTCCTTCCGCTGGGCTCCCCCAAGTCCTGGAGGACCTCTTCGCTTCTCCGGCCATTACATAGACTGTCGCCACTTTCTGATCGCTGGCAGCGGCTTTGGGGTCAGCAGAGGTCGCTGGCAGATCCACTCCCTCCGGAACCGGAGGGGCTTTCTTGGCGCTGGACAAGGTCCGCCTGCGGTCTCCAGCTCTGGCCCTGGCTGAGGGTTTGCTGGGGCGAGGGGAAGCCTCGGTCTCCGGGTAAACACCGGCCAGGTTAGTGCACTCGTAAGGTTGGCAGACGGCAGCGGGGCTGTCACTGGGCCCAGGGTCCGACTGGATAGGCGACAGTTTACTGAGCGTCCACGACAGCTTCCTTTTCTTCTGCGGGTTGGTGGTTGGGTCGACCCTGCTCTCGGGCACAGATCCGCGCCTCATTTCGGGGCCAAATTTGGTCCCTTCCGCAAACGAGACGGAGGGCCGCTTGGCCTTGGCGATGCTGGAGGTTCTGGGAATGGACAGTGGCTGCAGCCCGTCTTCACTGCTCAACTCCGAGGGTTCCGCCGGGAAATAGTTGCACCTGGAACTCAACTCCTGAAATCCTCCCGAGGGAACCAGGAAACCATTTCCTGAAACAAAGGGAGGAAAAAATATTAAAATAAACATCTCATGTTCTTAAATCTTTGCTAGTTTATTCCCCCACCCTCACCCCTGAAGGTGCTGACTCTCACTGGGGTACAGTTCCTGAAGGCGCTGACTCTCACTGGGGTACAGTTCCTGAAGGTGCTGACTCTCACTGGGGTACAGTTCCTGAAGGCGCTGACTCTCACTGGGGTACAGTTCCTGAAGGTGCTGACTCTCACTAGGGTATAGTTCCTGAAGGAGCTGACTCTCACTGGGGCACAGTTCCTGAAGGTGCTGACTCTCACTGGGGCACAGTTCCTGAAGGTGCTGACTCTCACTGGGGTACAGTTCCTGAAGGTGCTGACTCTCACTGGGGTACAGTTCCTGAAGGTGCTGACTCTCACTGGGGTACAGTTCCTGAAGGTGCTGACTCTCACTGGGGTACAGTTCCTGAAGGTGCTGACTCTCACTGGGGCACAGTTCCTGAAGGTGCTGACTCTCACTGGGGTACAGTCCCTGAAGGTGCTGACTCTCACTGGGGTACAGTTCCTGAAGGTGCTGACTCTCACTGGGGTACAGTTCCTGAAGGTGCTGACTCTCACTGGGGTACAGTTCCTGAAGGTGCTGACTCTCACTGGGGTACAGTTCCTGAAGGTGCTGACTCTCACTGGGGTACAGTTCCTGAAGGCGCTGACTCTCACTAGGGTATAGTTCCTGAAGGAGCTGACTCTCACTGGGGCACAGTTCCTGAAGGTGCTGACTCTCACTGGTGTACAGTTCCTGAAGGTGCTGACTCTCACTGGGGTACAGTTCCTGAAGGCGCTGACTCTCACTCGGGTACAGTTCCTGAAGGTGCTGACTCTCACTGGGGTACAGTTCCTGAAGGTGCTGACTCTCACTGGGGTACAGTTCCTGAAGGTGCTGACTCTCACTGGGGTACAGTTCCTGAAGGTGCTGACTCTCACTGGGGTACAGTTCCTGAAGGTGCTGACTCTCACTGGGGTACAGTTCCTGAAGGTGCTCTCACTGGGGTACAGTTCCTGAAGGTGCCGACTCTCACTGGGGTACAGTTCCTGAAGGTGCTGACTCTCACTGGGGTACAGTTCCTGAAGGTGCTGACTCTCACTGGGGTACAGTTCCTGAAGGAGCTGACTCTCACTGGGGTACAGTTCCTGAAGGTGCTGACTCTCTCTGGGGTACAGTTCCTGAAGGTGCTGACTCTCACTGGGATACAGTTCCTGAAGGTGCTGACTCTCACTGGGGTACAGTTCCTGAAGGTGCTGACTCTCACTGGGGTACAGTTCCTGAAAGTGCCGACTCTCACTGGGGTACAGTTCCTGAAGGTGCTGACTCTCCCTGGGGTACAGTTCCTGAAGGTGCTGATTCTCACTGGGCTACAGTTCCTGAAGGTGCTGACTCTCACTGGGGTACAGTTCCTGAAGGTGCTGACTCTCACTGGGGTACAGTTCCTGAAGGTGCTGACTCTCACTGGGGTACAGTTCCTGAAGGTGCTGACTCTCACTGGGGTACAGTCCCTGAAAGTGCCGACTCTCACTGGGGTACAGTTCCTGAAGGTGCTGACTCTCACTGGGGTACAGTTCCTGAAGGTGCTGACTCTCACTGGGGTACAGTTCCTGAAAGTGCCGACTCTCACTGGGGTACAGTTCCTGAAGGTGCTGACTCTCACTGGGGTACAGTTCCTGAAGGTGCTGACTCTCACTGGGGTACAGTTCCTGAAGGTGCTGACTCTCACTGGGTTACAGTTCCTGAAGGTGCTGACTCTCACTGGGGTACAGTTCCTGAAGGTGCTGACTCTCCCTGGGGTACAGTTCCTGAAGGTGCTGACTCTCACTGGGGTACAGTTCCTGAAGGTGCTGACTCTCCCTGGGGTACAGTTCCTGAAGGTGCTGACTCTCACTGGGGTACAGTTCCTGAAGGTGCTGACTCTCCCTGGGGTACAGTTCCTGAAGGTGCTGACTCTCCCTGGGGTACAGTTCCTGAAGGTGCTGACTCTCCCTGGGGTACAGTTCCTGAAGGTGCCGACTCTCACTGGGGTACAGTTCCTGAAGGTACTGACTCTCACTGGGGTACAGTTCCTGAAGGTGCCGACTCTCACTGGGGTACAGTTCCTGAAGGTGCTGACTCTCACTGGGGTACAGTTCCTGAAGGTGCTGACTCTCACTGGGGTACAGTTCCTGAAGGTGCTGACTCTCACTGGGGTACAGTTCCCGAAGGTGCTGACTCTCACTGGGGTACAGTTCCCGAAGGTGCTGACTCTCACTGGGGTACGGTTCCTGAAGGTGCTGACTCTCACTGGGGTACAGCTCCCCTCATTGTTTAACCTGTGCTCACGCCATCACCACAAGGAACAACTTGTCTCAATCATCTTTGTATAATCTGGAGCTTCACCTCGCAATCTCCTTTTCACAGGAAACAAATCCAATTTCCTTATTCATGTTTTATAATTGTGATTCCTAATTCCAGGGATTATCTTTTCTACCCCCTGGACCCTCTCGAGGGGATGAATATTGTGCCTGTGATTAGGTGACTAGACCTGTCAGTGAGGGGGTGCGCAGTGCTCCCATTACGAGGTAGGGTTCGAGTTCAGCGTTGCCGCTGTGTGTTCCAGAGTTTGCTGCCCCCTCCGTCTCTCCTCACCTTCCTGAGGGGGTACACAGTACACGGGCTCCTCATTGTCCGTCTCAAAGGAGGAGAAAGACACGGAGTCCCAGCCTGCGGAGGGAGAGTCGATGAAACTGCAATTAAAACTGACGTCCGCATCATGGTGAGAAACTGCAGGGGAAAGAGAGCCAGAGTTACACATGTTTCACACTGCACCGTGCGCCAGCGCAGTGACACGCTCGCTCGCTGCACTGTGCGACACGCTCGCTCGCCAGCAGTGACATGCTCACTCGCTGCGCTGTGCGACACACTCACTCGCTGCGCCATGCGTCAGTGCAGTGACACGCTCGCTCGCTGCCTTGTGCGACACGCTCGCTCGCCAGCAGTGACACGCTCATTCGCTGCGCTGTGCGACACGCTCGCTCGCCAGCAGTGACACGCTTGCTCGCTGCCTTGTGCGACACGCTCGCTCGCCAGCAGTGACACACTCACTCGCTGCGCTGTGCGACGCGCTCGCTCGCCAGCAGTGACACGCTCACTCGCTGCGCTGTGCGACACACTCACTCGCTGCGCCATGCGTCAGCGCAGTGACACGCTCGCTCGCCAGCAGTGACACGCTCACTTGCTGCGCTGTGCGACACGCTCGCTCGCCAGCAGTGACACGCTCACTCGCTGCCTTGTGCGACACGCTTGCTCGCCAGCAGTGACACGCTCACTCGCTGCGCTGTGCGACACGCTCGCTCGCTGCGCTGTACGACACGCTCGCTTGCCAGCAGTGGGTATAAATCCCTCCGTTTGCTGTTTTTAGTGAACTGGTTTACAGTTTCCTGTGGAATTCCCTCGTGCGCTGTTTTAACAAAGACATGAAGCCATTTCCTGTTTTGCTTCTGTGTATTTGAACAGATTTAGAGCTGATCAGTGTGAAACAATCCACTCCGCTTCACACCAGAAATTTATTTCATTTTTAACATCTGTTCAATGGAGAAGAGCGAACAATTGTGCCTCTGGAATAGCAGCTCCAGAAAAACCAACTGTATTTGATCATCATCCAGTTTCCCTCCTTGGAAACTCAGCCTCTTTTCTCTTTCAGTGTTTCAAACGAGCAGAAGGTGCAAAGAAAGAAAGACTTCCATTGATATAGCGCCTAGCACGGCGCCGACCTGAGCGGGGGCAGGGGAAAACCCCCAAAAAACAAGGAGTGACCTCACAGGACAGCAGGTAGGTGATTGGTTGGTGAGCTGTTTTGTTCTTTGGGTCAGGTAAGTGGATTAAATTCAGAACTGGGAGAGTATTAACTACTATAACTTTATTGAATTAATAACTTAAACTAAATTAACTAATTAAAACTAAAATTTAAAATCAAAAATAATCATTTGAATAAATACTGTAACTAATTATATAAATAAAATAAGGTTGATAGAGACGGCAGGGCAGCTGGTGTGTGGTAACTGCAGCATGTGGGAGTTGGTGGAGAGCATCGCGACCCTGAGTAACCACGTCTGCGGTAAGTGGCTGCAGCTCGAGGGGCTTCTGCCGGAGTCCGAGCTGCAGACAGTGCGGGGCATCAGGGAGGTGGTGAGTTATGTGGACACTGTTCCAGGAGGCAGTCACACCCCTTAGGTTAAGCAGTACTTTAGAGTTAGTCAATGGTCAGGGACAGGAGGGTGTGACTGTGAGTCAGGAAGGTATGGGGACCCAGGATGTAGTGATGGGGGAGCCTCAGCCCTGGACCTTGTCCAACGGGTACAAGGTACTTGCTGCCTGTATAGATGAGAACAAGGACAGCAGGGAGGATGGGCAAACTGACCATGACACCGTGGTACAGGGGGCCATCCAAGTGGGAGGAGTAAAAAGGAATGCGGTAGTGGTAGGGGACAGTATAGTCAGGGGGATAGATACTGCTCTCTGCAGCCGCGACAGGGAGTTCCGAAGGCTGTGTTGCCTGCCCAGTGCCAGGGTTAAAGACATCTCCTCGCAGCAGGAAAAGAACTTGGAGTGGGAGGGGGAGGATCCAGTTGTCATGGTCCACGTAGGAACCAATGACATAGGTAGAACTAGGAATGAAGTTCTGCTGAGGGAGTTTGAGGAACTAGGATCCAAATTAAAAAGCAGAACCTCAAAGGTAATAATCTCTGGATTGTTACCTGAGTCACACGCAAATTGGCATAGAGACAAACAGATTAGAGGTTTAAATGCGTGGCTCAAAGAGTGGTGTGGGAGGAAGGGGTTTCAGTCCATGGGGCACTGGCACCAGTACTGGGGAAAGAGGGAGCTGTTCCGATGGGACAGGCTCTACTTAAACCAGGCTGGGACCAATGTCCTGGCGAATCGAATAACTAGGGCAGTAGACAGGGCTTTAAGCTAATGAAGGGGTTGGGGGGAGGATTCAGGAAAAAGTAAATTTAAAAGCAGCGAGAGAAATGTCAAGGCTCTAGAGCAGAGTAGATTAGATAAGGGGGAACCAGTGGATGTGTATTTGGATTTTCAGAAGGCATTTGATAAGGTGCCACTCAAGAGGTTATTAAACAAAATGAGGGCTCATGTGATTGGGGGTAATATACTAGCATGGACTGAGGATTGGTTAACAGACAGAAAACAGAGAGTAGGAATAAACAAGTCATTTTCGGGTTGGCAGGCTGTAACTAGTGGGGTACCGCAAGGATCAGTGCTTGGGCCTCAGCTATTCACAATCTACATCAATGATTTGGATGAGGGGACCAAATGTAATATATTCAAGTTTGCTGATGATACAAAGCTGGGTGGGAATGTAAGTTGTGAGGAGGATGCAAGGAGGCTTCAAGGGGATATAGACAAGCTAAGTGAGTGGGCAAGAACATGGCAAATGGAATATAATGTGGAGAAATGTGAAGTTATCCACTTTAGTAGGAAAAATAGAAAAGCAGAGTATCTTTTAAATGTTGAGAGATTGGGAAATGTTGGTGCTCAGAGGGACCTGGGTGTCCTTGTACACGAATCACTGAAAGTTAACAAGCAGGTACAGCAAGCAATTAGGAAAGCAAATGGTATGTTGGCCTTTATTACAAGAGGATTTGAGTATAAGTGTAAAGATGTCTTACTGCAATTATATAGGGCCCTGGTGAGACCACACCTGGAGTATTGCGTACAGTTTTGGTCTCCTTACCTAAGGAAGGATGTACTTGCCATAGAGGGAGTGCAACAAAGGTTCACCAGACTGGTTCCTGGGATGGGGGGATTGTCCCATGAGGAGTTTAGAAGATTGAGAGGTGATCTCATTGAAACATACAAAATTCTTACAGGGCTTGACAGGGTAGATGCAGGGAGGATGTTTCCCCTGGCTGGGGAGTCTAGAACCAGGGGTCACAGTCTCAGAATAAGGGGTCGGCCATTTAGGGCTGAGATGAGGAGAAATTTCTTCACTCAGAGGGAGGTGAATCTTTGGAATTCTCAACCCCAGAGGGCTGTGGAGGCTCAGTCGTTGAGTATATTCAAGACAGAGATTGATAGATTTTTGGATATTAAGGGAATCAAGGGATATGGGGATAGGGCAGGAAAGTGGAGATAAGGTAGAAGATCAGCCATGATCTTATTGAATGGCAGAGCAGGTTCGAAGGGCCGAATGGCCGACTCCTGCTCCTAATTCTTATGTTCACATCCTCAGGACGCCCCAAAGCACTTTACAGCCAATTAATTACTTTTTGAAGTGCAGTCACTGTTGTAATGTAGAAACACGGCAGCCAAATAGAGCACAGCAAGCTCCCACAAACAGCAATGTGATAATGACCAGATAATCTGTTTCTGCTATGTTGGTTAAAGGATAAATATTGGCCAGGACACCAGGGAGAACTCCCTCTGCTCTTCTTCGAAATAGTGCCGTGGGATCTTTTAGCTGGGTGTTGGAGAGTCTGGGAGTGAGCTGGGATTTAAAAAATAAAAGAAATGATGGAGCAGGTTGTTTCGTCTTCCCAAGTTCTGAACAGACAAGATAATAAATGGTGGCAGTGATTTTAACCCTTCCCGCCCGCTTAGGGTCGCCAACTCTAGGTGGACATATTCCTGGAGGTTCCATCACATGACCTCCCGCCTCCAACTGCCCCGCCCCCACACTCCCGCCATTGGTCGCCTGACACATCCATCCTCGGAGCCCCGCCCCCCACACTCC
This sequence comes from Somniosus microcephalus, assembly GCF_052327205.1. Taxonomy (NCBI): domain Eukaryota; kingdom Metazoa; phylum Chordata; class Chondrichthyes; order Squaliformes; family Somniosidae; genus Somniosus; species Somniosus microcephalus. The sequence goes on from NC_141008.1 coordinate 47,823,729, forward strand.
CGCCATTGGTTGCCCAATAACACAGGATATACGGCACAGAAACAGGCCATTCGGCCCAACCAGTCCATGCCGGCGTTTATGCTCCACTCGAGCCTCCTCCCATCTTTCCTCATCTAAATCTATCAACATAACCCTCTATTCCCTTCTCCCGCATATGATTATCTAACTGCCGCTATTTGATCCACATTCTCACCACCCTCTGGGTAAAGAAGTTTCTTCTGAATTCCCTATTGGATTTCTTGGTGACTATCTTATATTGATGGCCTCTAGTTTTGCTCTTCCCCACAAGTGGAAACATTCTCTCTGTATCCACTCTATCAAAACCTTTCATAATTTTAAAGACCTCTATTAGGTCACCCCTCAGCCTTCTTTTTTCAAGAGAAAAGAGACCCAGCCTGTTCATCCTTTCCTGATAGGTATACCCTCGCATTTCTGGTATCATCCTTGTAAATCTTCTCTGACCCTCTCCAGTGCCTCTATATCCTTTTTATAATATGGCGACCAGAACTGTACGCAGTACTCCAAGTGTGGTCTAACCAAGGTTCGATACAGGTTTAGCATAACTTCCCTACTTTTCAATGCTATCCCTCTAGAAATAAACCCTAGTGCTTGGTTTGCTTTTTTCATGGCCTTGCTAACCTGTGTCGCAACTTTTAGTGATTTGTGTATTTGTACTCCGAGATCCCTTTGTTCCTCTACCCCACCCAGACTCGCACCCTCCAAGTGATAAGTGACCTCCCTATTCTTCCTGCCAAAATGTAACACCTCACATTTATCTGTGTTGAACTTCATTTGCCAATTATATGCCCATTCTGCAAGTTTATTAATGTCCTCCTGTAATTTGTTACTGTCCTCCTCAGTATTGACTATCCCCCCCCCCAATTTAGAAATTGTGTTTCTGATTGCAAAGTCTAAATCGTTAATATAAATTGTGAACAGCAGTGGTCCCAGCACTGATCCTTGTGGAACACCACTACCCACCTTCTGCCACTCTGAATAGTTACCCTTTACCCCTACTCTCTGCTTTCTGTCCTGAAGCCAGCCAGCTATCCATTCTGCTACTTGTCCCCTGACTCCGCATTCTCTGACCTTGTTCATCAGTCTATTATGGGGTACCTTATCGAAGGCCTTTTGAAAATCTAGATAAATTACATCTACTGCATTACCCTTGTCTACTCTCTCTGTCACCTCTTCAAATAATTCAATGAGGTTGACCTTCCCTTTTGAAATCCATGCTGACTATTCATAAAAACATGAGAACTAGGAGCAGGAGTCAGCCATACGGCCCCTCGAGCCTGCTCTGCCATTCAATAAGATCATGGCTGATCATCGACCTCAACTCCACTTTCCTGCCCGATCTCCATATTCCATGATTCCCCTAGAGTCCAAAAATCTATCGATCTCAGCCTTGAATATACTCAAAGACTCAGCATTCACAGCCCTCTGGGGCAGAGAATTCCAAAGATTCACAACCCTTTGAGTGAAGAAATTCCTCCTCATCTCAGTCTTAAATGGCCGACCCCTTATCCTGAGACTATGCCCTCCAGTTCTAGACACTCCAGTCAGGGGAAACAGCCTCTCAGCATCTACCCTGTCAATCCCCTTCAGAATCTTGTATGTTTCAATGAGATCACCTCTCATTCTTCTAAACTCCAGAGAGTATCGGCCCATTCTACACAAGCACTCATCATAGGACAATGCTCTCATCCCAGGAATCAATCTAGTGAACCTTCGTTGCACCATCTCCAAGGCAAGTATATCCTTCCTTAGATAAGGAGACCAGATTGTGCACAGTACTCCAGGTGTGGTCTCACCAAGGCCCTGTACAATTGTAGCAAGACTTCCTTACTCTTATACTCCAACCCTCTAGCAATAAAGGCCAACATGCCATTTGCCTTCCTTATTGCTTGCTGTACCTGCATGCTAGCTTTCTGTGTTTCTTGCACGAGGACACCCAAATCTCTCTGAACACCAACATTTGAAAGTTTCTCACCATTTAAAAAATATTCTGTTTTTCTATTCTTCCTACCACAGTGAATAACCTCACATTTCCCTACATTATACTCCATCTGCCACCTTACTGCCCACTCACTCAGTCTATCTGCATCCCTTTGAAGACTCTTTGGGCTGGATTTTGTCAATGGGAAGCTTTTGGAGGCAGGACTGCTGCTTGCCGGCTTTCAATCCCGCCTCCATCAGCTTCTGGCCAACCAGCGGGATTTTCCCCTGATTGACCAGTGGGCTCAGCAGGCCAATTAAGGCCAATTAGGGGGAAGTCACTGACAGAGCACATCAATGTCTGACGTGCCATCTGTCAAGATTTTTTGAAAGAAGAAATGTCAGCGTTTGACAGCTCTGTAAAGCTGTCAAACACTGACATTCTGTGTAGTTTGATGAGTCTGTGTGTTCAGGACTCATCAAACCTTTCAAGTTTGCAGAAATCACCTGGCTGTTGGTTCGGAGGATCCAACAGCCAGTCTGTGAAATCTACAATGGAGATATCGGGACTTCGGCTCCACAGTGGCTGAAGACTGTAGGTAGAAACAAAGGTAAGTGAACATTTTCTAACACTTTACACTCACCTTACATACTTACCACTCCACACTTGCACCCATCACTCACCTCTACATCACACTTTCAGACCCCTCCGACCCCCGCAGATCTCCTACTCATCTCCTACACCTTGGCGAGGTCGGGAAGCCTGCACTTCGGAAGGAAAAATGGGGCTAATTCTATTTTCTGCCTGTTAGCTACCTGTTAACAGGCAGTTAATAGGGTTTAATCCCTTTCCCGCCTCGAGGAGATGGGACCCGGGGCAGGAAGGCTTCCCGCCTCCTGGCAAGAGGGCACGGAGGCGGGTTGGGAGCAGGCTTGCCATCCGCCCCCAAATTCTGCAACTTTACCGACAGTCCCACCTCCATACCCGCCTCCTCGGGGCTGACAAAATCCAGCCCTTTGTGTTCTCCTCACAGCTTACTGTCCCACCTAGCTTTGTATCATCAGCAAACTTAGATACATTACACTCGGTCCCTTCATCTAGGTCATTAATATAGATTGTAAATAGCTGAGGCCCGAACACCAATCCAGTGGCACCCCACTAGTTACAGCCTGCCAACCTGAAAAAGATCCGTTTATTCCTACTCTCTGTTTTCTGTCCATTAACCAATCCTCTATCCATGCTACTACATTACCCCCAACCCCATGAGCCCTAATCTTGTGTAATAACCTTTTATGTGGCACCTTATCGAATGCCTTTTGGAAATCCAAATATACTACATCCACTGGTTCCCCTTTATCTACCCTGCTAGTTACATCCTCAAAAAACTCTAATAATTAATTACTATGTTTTTGGTTTCTAGATGTTCTTCTATTCTCTCCTTTAGTAGGGATCCCATTATTTTTCCTACCACCGATGTTATAATTCCCTGGACACGTTCTATCCCCCTTCTTGAATATCGGTATTACGTTAGCTATCCGCCAGTCCTCTGGCACTACACCTTTTCTAATGAATTATTAAATATGTGTAGCAATGCCTCTGCTATTTCTTCCCTAGATTCTTTTAAAATGCGTGGATGCAATCCATCCAGACCAGGGGTTTTATCCTCTTTGAGTTTGATTAGTTTATTTAATATATCCTCACGGAGCCCCGCCCCGGCACGCCTGCCATTGGTCACCCGACACGTCAATCCTCACTGAGAGCCTCGCCTTCCCACAGCGATTGGTCGATGAATAGACTCATCACCTGATTGGATGATTCTTGACTGTTAGTCAAACAGCCTTTTCCCCATCTCCAATATTTTTTTAAAAAGTGTTCAAAAGGTTATGTGGTGCATTTTGGTTGGAGAAATCAGGAGGCCACAAGATTGAATGGGCCGGGGCTCTTTTCTCTAGAAAAGAGAAGGCTGAGGGGTGACCTGATCGAGGTCTTTAAAATTATGAAGGGGTTCGATTGGGTAGACATAGAGAAGATGTTTCCACTTGTGGGGGAGACCGGAACTAGGGGCCATCAATATAAGATAGTCACTAATAAATCCAATGGGGAATTCAGGAGAAACTTCTTTACCCAGAGAGTGGTGAGAATGTGGAACTCGCTACCACAGGGAGTGGTTCAGGCGAATAGTATAGATACATTTAAGGGGAAGCTGGATAAACACATGAGGGAGAAAGGAATCAAAGGACATGCTGATAGGGTGAGATGAAGAGGGGTGGGAGGAGGCTCGTGTGGAGCAGAAACACCGGCACGGACCAGTTGGGCCGAATGGCCTGTTTCTGGGCTGTAAATACTCTGTAATAGAATTTGTTGATTTTTCTCCCGGATTGTGTCCAGGAGATTAATCTTCAATTCCTGGAGACTCCAGCCCAATTCTGGAGGGTTGGAAACCCCTGTCCAGCGGGAAACGAACGGGTGAGCAGTTAAAATCTCCCCAATCCCCCGAACCCCCCTCCCCACATCACCCCCCGAACCCCCCCTCTCCACATCACCCCCGAACCCCCCCTCCCCACATCACCCCCCGAACCCCCCCTCCCCACATCACCCCCCGAACCCCCCTCCCCACATCACCCCCCGAACCCCCCTCCCCACATCACCCCCAAACCCCCCCTCCCCACATCACCCCGCGAACCCCCCTCCCCACATCAGCCCCCGAACCCCCCTCCCCACATCACCCCCCGAACCCCCCTCCCCACATCACCCCCGAACCCCCCCTCCCCACATCACCCCCGAACCCCCCCTCCCCACATCACCCCCGAACCCCCCCTCCCCACATCACCCCCCGAACCCCCCTCCCCACATCACCCCCCGAACCCCCATCCCCACGTCACCCCCCGAACCCCTCCCCACATCAGCCCCCGAACCCCCCTCCCCACATCAGCCCCCGAACCCCCCTCCCCACATCAGCCCCCGAACCCCCCTCCCCACATCAGCCCCCGAACCCCCCTCCCCACATCAGCCCCCGAACCCCCCTCCCCACATCACCCCCGAACCCCCCTCCCCACATCACCACCCGAACCCCCCTCCCCACATCACCCCCCGAACCCCCCTCCCCACATCACCCCCCGAACCCCCCTCCCCACATCACCCCCCGAACCCCCCTCCCCACATCACCCCCCGAACCCCCCTCCCCACATCACCCCCCGAACCCCCCTCCCCAAACCCCCCGAACCCCCCTCCCCACATCACCCCCCGAACCCCCCTCCCCACATCACCCCCCGAACCCCCCTCCCCACATCACCCCCCGAAACCCCCTCCCCACATCACCCCCCGAACCCCCCTCCCCACATCACCCCCCGAACCCCCCTCCCCAAACCCCCCGAACCCCCCTCCCCACATCACCCCCCGAACCCCCCTCCCCACATCACCCCCCGAAACCCCCTCCCCACATCACCCCCCGAACCCCCCTCCCCACATCACCCCCCGAACCACCCTCCCCACATCACCCCCCGAATCCCCCTATCACCCCCCGAACCCCCCTCCCCACATCACCGGCTGCACGCTTAAAGGGGACGTTGATCGGGACCTGACTCCAATTTTAACCGCAGCCTGTACCAGGGTCGGGGGTGAGCCAGGCCGAGCCGGGACTGGAGAAGATCAGGCCCAGAGAGGCCAAGATAAGGGAATCTCCATTTTAAAGTGCACCTCGGCCCTCAGCTCCCCGCTGAGCCAGGCTGACGGAGCAGTCACGGAGATCGACTCCATTATATTATAAGGTGCTGTCAGGAAAACCCTGATGGACAATCAACGTGTAGAATCTCCAGGATGTGATCTGGGACAGTATCTGTCAGTCACCCTGGAGATCAACAACTGCTTTTACCAGTTATCTACAAAAACCGAACTGGGATTATGATGGAAATCAGTAACTGATCCGATCACTGGGACACGTTCAATCTTACCCGTGATTTTTGGGAGCTTCTGATTTCCAAACGAGAAGCAAGGTACGGCGGAGCCCAGATTGGCCAGAACTCCCTGCACATGATGTTTCATCCTCGCTATCGGACCACTGTCTTCATCCACCATCCTGAACACAACAGATAGGAGCAAGACAGTAATATGAGTAACACACGGCCAGTACCAGCATCCCACGACCCACAGGATCGACACACGACCCACGGGATCGACACACGACCCCACAGGATCGACACACGACCCACGGGATCGACACTCGACCCACGGGATCGACACTCGACCCACGGGATCGACACACGACCCACGGGATCGACACTCGACCCACGGGATCGACACACGACCCACGGGATCGACACTCGACCCACGGGATCGACACTCGACCCACGGGATCGACACACGACCCACGGGATCGACACACGACCCCACAGGATCGACACACGACCCACGGGATCGACACTCGACCCACGGGATCGACACACGACCCACGGGATCGACACACGACCCACGGGATCGACACTCGACCCACGGGATCGACACACGACCCACGGGATCGACACTTGACCCCACAGGATCGACACATGACCCACGGGATCGACACTCGACCCACGGGATCGACACACGACCCACGGGATCGACACTCGACCCACGGGATCGACACACGACCCACGGGATCGACACTCGACCCACGGGATCGACACACGACCCACGGGATCGACACTCGACCCACGGGATCGACACTCGACCCACGGGATCAACACTCGACCCACAGGAGTAATGCAGAGGAGATTTACAAGAATGGTTCCAGGGATGAGAGAAGCTGGGGTTGTTCTCCTTCGAACAGAGAATATTAAGGGGAGATTTGATAGAGGCATACAAAACCATGCTGGGTTTTGATAGAGTAAATAAGGAGAAACTGTTTCCAGTGGCAGGAGGGTCGGTAACCAGAGGACACAGATTGAAGGTGATTGGCAAAAAAGAACCAGGGGGAGACGAGAATGTTTTAACGCAGCGAGTTGTTGTGATCGGGAATGCGCTGCCTGAAAGGATTCAATAGTAAATTTCAAAAGGGAATTGAAGAAATATTTAAGAAAGAAAGATTTGCAGGGCTCTGGGGAAAGAGTGGGGGGAGTGAGACAATTGGAGAGCTCTTTCAAAGAGCCGGCACAGGCACGATGGGCCAAATGGCCTCCTCCTGTGCCGTGTGATTCGATGAGTCCCTCGTGTTTCTCCAATCTCTACTAAAACCGCAGTTTATCTTTCGGTCTTCAGTTCTGGCGGAGTGCGTCACACTGCAAGACATTCCTCGCCACGGACACCGCCTCACCTGTTGCCGGCAATTCCTGTTCTGAATCCCGTGCGAGACCAGATTTGGGAATGTTTCCTGCCTCCCACTGCGCGAAGGTCTGCGCAACTTCCTCCGGCCTCCCCTCCACGGCCAGGGAAACATTCACCCAAAGGAACGCCAAGTCTCCAGACATTTCCTACCTGTTCTTGGGATCGTTCTTATCGTTTCCACAGCAACAACAGCAGAAAATGCAGAGAAGGACGAGGAGAGATACCACGACAGCAGCAATCACAACACCCGCCTTACCTGGAAAAACATCAAAAGAATCATGGTCGCCGGCGGACTCTGGCTGAAATACCAAGCAAGATCCCAAGACACTCCAGAAGCATCATGGTACTAGAGTGGGCAGAGAAACAGGCCCTTCGCCCCACTCGGATTGTTGGCCAGTATCCCAGTCCCATGGACACACCCTGTTCCCTGGTCCCATGACACCTCTTCCCTTCAAGCATCTAGTTAACCTATTCTTAAATGATCAGACACAGATTAACCCTTCCCCTCCTGGGTGGGAGGGTAGGTCAAAAGATAAGAGATTGCAGGAATAGGCAGAGTGAAGGTTAGAGAAATCTAATTTAATCCCACTCCCCATTCATATATCCCACCCAGTCCAATCCCACACTCCCCCTCACTCCCTGTAGCGTTTAATATCCCACCCAGTCTAATCCCACTCTCCCCCTCACTCCCCGTACCTTTTAATATCCCACCCAGTCTAATCCTACTCTCCCCCTCACTCCCTGTAGCGTTTAATATCCCACCCAGTCTAATCCCACTCTCCCCCTCACTCCCCGTACCCTTTAATATCCCACCCATTCTAATCCCACTCTCCCCCTCACTCCCCGTACCCTTTATTATCCCACCCAGTCTAATCCCACTCTCCCGCTCACACCCCGTACCCTTTAATATCCCACCCAGTCTAATCCCACTCTCCCGCTCACTCCCCGTACCCTTTAATATCCCACCCAGTCTAATCCCACTCTCCCCCTCACTCCCCGCATCCTTTAATATCCCACCCAGTCTAATCCCACTCTCCCCCTCACTCCCCGCACCCTTTAATATCCCACCCGGTCTAACCCCACTCTCCTGCTCACTCCCCGCATCCTTTAATATCCCACCCAGTCTAATCCCACTCTCCCCCTCACTCCCCGCACCCTTTAATATCCCACCCAGTCTAACCCCACTCTCCCTCTCACTCCCTGCACCCTTTAATATCCCACCCAGTCTAATCCCACTCTCCCCCTCACTCCCCGCACCCTTTAATATCCCACCCAGTCTAATCCCACTCTCCCCCTCACTCCCCGCACCCTTTAATATCCCACCCAGTCTAACCCCACTCTCCCTCTCACTCCCTGCACCCTTTAATATCCCACCCAGTCTAATCCCACTCTCCCCCTCACTCCCCGCACCCTTTAATATCCCACCCAGTCTAACCCCACTCTCCCCCTCACTCCCCGCACCCTTTAATATCCCACCCAGTCTAATCCCACTCTCCCCCTCACTCCCCGCACCCTTTAATATCCCACCCAGTCTAATCCCACTCTCCCGCTCACTCCCTGTCTATTTTCGGCACTGGGCAATGAGCAGGTGCAGGACCCCGGTCTGATTTCCCCTCCTCCGGGGGCATTGAGAGTAAGGGTAGTATCCCCTACTCTCATCGGAGCTGAGCTCCGCCAGTTCAGCCCCAAACTAGTCAGTGAGGTGCAGTGCCACTCCCGGGGGCCCATTCATTCACTGAACCACCGGAGTCTCAAAAATAGAGCGTTTAATGATGATTAAACTGGAACATTTGGGACACGGTAGATGCAGGAGTGAAAGCAGGCCCCATCACAGTGACCGATGGCGGTGAGGAATTACTCACTGAAGTGACAGGCTCCAGTCACACGATCACATGAAGCAGCCAGGCAGCGGCAGGACATCGAACAGTTCACTCCGTGAGAGCCATCCCAGCAGCTGGAATTGCAGCTGGAAAAACAACCAAAAACAGCACTGAAGGAAAGACTGGAAACAACGGAGAAATTCTGCTGTGTTTTGTAAGCACAGGGACTTGATAAACGAATTAACCCGTGAGACTGCTGATCACACAGTGATTCTGCACAGTTACAGCGAGTGATCCTTAACCTGAATAAACAGTGACTCTGTACACTTACAGTGACTGACCCTTACTCTGAATAAACAGTGACTCTGTACAGTTACACAGTGAGCGACCCTTAACCTGAATAAACAGTGACTCTGTACACTTAGTGAGTGATCCTTACCCTGAATAAACAGTGACTCTGTACAGTTACACACTGAGTGGCCCTTACCCTGAATAAACAGTGATTCTGTACAGTTACAGTGAGTGATCCTTAACCTCAATAAACAGCGACTCTGTACAGTTACAGTGAGTGACCCTTACCCTGAATAAACAGTGACTCTGTACGGTTACACAGTGAGTGACCCTTACCCTGAATAAACAGTGACTCTGTATAGTTACAGTGAGTGACCCTCACCCTGAATAAACAATGCCTCTGTACAGTTAGTGAGTGACCCTTACACTGAATAAACAATGACTCTGTACAGTTGCACAGCGAGTGACCCTTACCTTGAACAAACAGTGACTCTGTACAGTTACACAGTGAGTGACCCTAACCCTGAATAAACAGTGACTCTGTATAGTTACACAGAGGGTGATGCTCAGCCTGAATAAACAGTGATTCTGTACAGTTACACAGTGAGTGACACTTACCCTGAATAAACAGTGACTCTGTACAGTTACACAGTGAGTGACCCTTACCCCGAATAAACAGTGACTCGGTACAGTTACACAGTGAGTGAACCTTACCATGAATGAACAGGGACTCTGTACATTTACAGTGAGTGACCCTTACTCTGAATAAACAGTGATTCTGTACAGTTACAGTGAGTGACCCTTACTCTGAATAAACAGTGACTCTGTACAGTTACACAATGAGTGACCCTTACCCTGAATAAACAGTGACTCGGTACAGTTACAGTGAGTAACCCTTACCCTGAATCAACAGTGACTCTGTACAGTTACACAGGGAGTGAGCCTTACCCTGAATAAAGAGTGACTCCCTACAGTTACACAGTGAGTGAGCCTTACCCTGAATAAAGAGTGCCTCCCTACAGTTACATTGAGTGACCCTTACCCTGAATAAACAGTGACTCTGTACAGTTACACAGTGAGTGACCCTTACCCTGAATAAACAGTGACTCGGTACAGTTACACAGTGAGTGACTCTTACCCTGAATAAACAGTGACCGTAGAGTTACACAGTGAGTGATCATTACTTTGAATAAACAGTGACTCTGTACAGTTACACAGTGAGTGTCTCTGTACAGTTACAGTGAGTGAACCTTACCCTGTATAAACAGTAACTCTGCACAGTTACAGTGAGTGACCCTTACCCTGAATAAACAGTGACTCTGTACAGTTCCACAGTGAGTGATCCTTAACCTGAATAAACAGTGACTCTGTACAGTTAATGAGTGATCCTTAACCTGAATAAACAGTGACTCTGTACGGTTACACACTGAGTGACCCTTACCCTGAATAAACAGCGATTCTGTACAGTTACAGTGAGTGACCCTCACCCAGAATAAACAGTGAATCTGTACAGTTACAGTGAGTTACCCTTACCCTGAATAAACAGTGACTCTGTACAGTTACAGTGAGTGATCCTTAACCTGAATAAACAGTGACTGTATAATTACAGTGAGTGATCCTTACACTGAATAAAAAGTGACTCTGTACAGTTAATGAGTGACCCTCACCCTGAATAAACAGTGACTCTGTACAGTTACTGAGTGACCCTTACCCTGAATAAACAGTGACTCTGTACAGTTACACTGAGTGACCCTCACCTTGAATAAACAGTGAATTTGTACAGTTACAGTGAGTGATCCTTAAGCTGAATAAACAGTAACTCTCTACAGTTACAGGGAGTGACCCTTACCCTGAATAAACAGTGACTCTGTGCAGTTACACAGTGAGTGACCCTTACCCTGAATAAACAGTGACTCTGTACCGTTACACAGTGAGTGACCCTTACACTGAATAAACAGTGACTCTGTACAGTTACAGTGAGTGTTGCTTACCCTGAATAAACAGCGACTCTGTACAGTTATACAGTGAGTAACACTCACACTGTATAAACAGTGACTCTGTACAGTTACACAGTGAGTGACCCTTACCCTGAATAAACAGTGAATCTGTACAGTTGCACAGTGAGTGACCCTTACCCTGAGTAAACAGTGACTCTGTACAGTTACACAGCGAATGAACCTTATCCTGAAAAAACAGTGACTGTGCAGTAAATGAGTGACCCTCACCCTGAATAAACAGTGACTCTGTACAATTTCACAGTGAGTGACCCTTACCCTGAATAAACAGTGACTGTACAGTTACACAGTGAGTGACACTTACTCTGAATAAACAGGAACTCTGTACAGTTACAGTGAGTGACCCTTACCCTGAATAAACAGTGACTCTGTACAGTTACACAGTGAGTGACACTTACCCTGAATAAACAGTGACTCTGTACAGTTACACAGTGAGTGACACTTACCCTGAATAAACAGTGACTGTACAGTTACACAGTGATCATTACTTTGAAGAAACAGTGACTCTGTACAGTTACAGAGTGAGTGACCCTTACCCTGAATAAACAGTGACTCTGTACAGTTACACAGTGAGTGACCCTTGCCCTGTATAAACAGTGACTCTGTACAGTTACAGTGAGTGAACCTTACCCTGTATAAACAGTGACTCTGTACAGTTACACAGCAAGTGACCCTTACCCTGAATAAAAAGTGACTGTACCGCTACACAGTGAGTGACCCTTACCTTGAGTAAACAGTGACTCTGTACAGTTACAGTGAGTGGCCCTTACCCTGAATAAACAGTGACTCTGTACATTTACAGAGTGAATGAACCTTACCCTGAATAAACAGTGACTCTGTACAGTTACACAGTGAGCGACCCTTACCCTGAATAAACAGGGACTCTACGGCTACAGTGAGTGATCGTGACCCTGAATAAACAGCGACTCCGTACAGTTATAGTGAGTGACCCTTACCCAGAATAAACAGCGACTCTGTACAGTTACACAGTGAGTGACGCTTACCCTGAATAAATAGTGACTCTGTATAGTTACACAGTGAGTGACGCTTACCCTGAATAAACAGTAACTCTGTACGGTTACACAGTGAGTGACGCTTACCCTGAATAAACAGTAACTCTGCACAGTTACACAGTGAGTGACGCTTACCCTGAATAAATAGTGACTCTGTATAGTTACACAGTGAGCGACCCTTACTCTGAATAAACAGTAACTCTGTACGGTTACACAGTGAGTGACGCTTACCCTGAATAAACAGTGACTCTGTGCAGTAAATGAGTGACCCTTACCCTGAATAAAAAGCGACTCTGTACATTTTCACAGTGAGTGACCCTTACCCTGAATAAACAGTGACTCTGTACAATTACACAGTGAGTGAACCTTACCCTGAATAAACAATGACTCTGTACAGTTACACAGCGAGTGACCGTTAACCTGAATAAACAGTGACTCTGTACAGTTAGTGAGTGATCCTTAACCTGAATAAACAGTGACTCTGTACAATTACAGTGAGTGATCCTTACCCTGAATAAACAGTGACTCTGTACAGTTACACACTGAGTGGCCCTTACCCTGAATAAACAGTGATTATGTACAGTTACAGTGAGTGACCCTCACCCTGAATAAACAGTGAATCTGTACAGTTACAGTGAGTGATCCTTAACCTCAATAAACAGTGACTCTGCACGGTTACACAGTGAGTGACCATTACCCTGAATAAACAGTGACTCTGTATAGTTACAGTGAGTGACCCTCACCCTGAATAAACAATGCCTCTGTACAGTTAGTGAGTGACCCTTACCCTGAATAAACAGTGACTCTGTACAGTTACACAGTGAGTGAACCTTACCATGAATGAACAGGGAGTCTGTACATTTACAGTGAGTGACCCTTACTCTGAATAAACAGTGATTCTGTACAGTTACAGTGAGTGACCCTTACTCTGAATAAACAGTGACTCTGTACAGTTACACAATGAGTGACCCTTACCCTGAATAAACAGTGACTCGGTACAGTTACAGTGAGTAACCCTTACCCTGAATCAACAGTGACTCTGTACAGTTACACAGGGAGTGAGCCTTACCCTGAATAAAGAGTGACTCCCTACAGTTACACAGTGAGTGAGCCTTACCCTGAATAAAGAGTGCCTCCCTACAGTTACATTGAGTGACCCTTACCCTGAATAAACAGTGACTCTGTACAGTTGCACAGTGAGTGACTCTTACCCTGAATAAACAGTGATCGTAGAGTTACACAGTGAGTGATCATTACTTTGAATAAACAGTGACTCTGTACAGTTACACAGTGAGTGTCTCTGTACAGTTACAGTGAGTGAACCTTACCCTGTATAAACAGTAACTCTGCACAGTTACAGTGAGTGACCCTTACCCTGAATAAACAGTGACTCTGTACAGTTCCACAGTGAGTGATCCTTAACCTGAATAAACAGTGACTCTGTACAGTTAATGAGTGATCCTTAACCTGAATAAACAGTGACTCTGTACGGTTACACACTGAGTGACCCTTACCCTGAATAAACAGCGATTCTGTACAGTTACAGTGAGTGACCCTCACCCAGAATAAACAGTGAATCTGTACAGTTACAGTGAGTTACCATTACCCTGAATAAACAGTGACTCTGTACAGTTACAGTGAGTGATCCTTAACCTGAATAAACAGTGACTGTATAATTACAGTGAGTGATCCTTACACTGAATAAAAAGTGACTCTGTACAGTTAATGAGTGACCCTCACCCTGAATAAACAGTGACTCTGTACAGTTACTGAGTGACCCTTACCCTGAATAAACAGTGACTCTGTACAGTTACACAGTGAGTGACCCTTACCCTGAATAAACAGTGATTCTGTACAGTTACACTGAGTGACCCTCACCTTGAATAAACAGTGAATTTGTACAGTTACAGTGAGTGATCCTTAAGCTGAATAAACAGTAACTCTCTACAGTTACAGGGAGTGACCCTTACCCTGAATAAACAGTGACTCTGTGCAGTTACACAGTGAGTGACCCTTACCCTGAATAAACAGTGACTCTGTACCGTTACACAGTGAGTGACCCTTACACTGAATAAACAGTGACTCTGTACAGTTACAGTGAGTGTTGCTTACCCTGAATAAACAGTGACTCTGTACAGTTATACAGTGAGTAACACTCACACTGTATAAACAGTGACTCTGTACAGTTACACAGTGAGTGACCCTTACCCTGAGTAAACAGTGATTCTGTACAGTTACACAGTGAGTGACCCTTACCCTGAATAAACAGTGAATCTGTACAGTTACACAGTGAGTGACCCTTACCCTGAGTAAACAGTGACTCTGTACAGTTACACAGCGAATGAACCTTATCCTGAAAAAACAGTGACTGTGCAGTAAATGAGTGACCCTCACCCTGAATAAACAGTGACTCTGTACAATTTCACAGTGAGTGACCCTTACCCTGAATAAACAGTGACTGTACAGTTACACAGTGAGTGACACTTACTCTGAATAAACAGGAACTCTGTACAGTTACAGTGAGTGACCCTTACCCTGAATAAACAGTGACTCTGTACAGTTACACAGTGAGTGACACTTACCCTGAATAAACAGTGACTGTACAGTTACACAGTGATCATTACTTTGAAGAAACAGTGACTCTGTACAGTTACAGAGTGAGTGACCCTTACCCTGAATAAACAGTGACTCTGTACAGTTACACAGTGAGTGACCCTTGCCCTGTATAAACAGTGACTCTGTACAGTTACAGTGAGTGAACCTTACCCTGAATAAACAGTGACTCTGTACAGTTACACAGTGAGTGACCCTTGCCCTGTATAAACAGTGACTCTGTACAATTACAGTGAGTGATCCTTACCCTGAATAAACAGTGACTCTGTACAGTTACACACTGAGTGGCCCTTACCCTGAATAAACAGTGACTCTGTACAGTTACACAGTGAGTGACCCTTGCCCTGTATAAACAGTGATTATGTACAGTTACAGTGAGTGACCCTCACCCTGAATAAACAGTGACTCTGTATAGTTACAGTGAGTGACCCTCACCCTGAATAAACAATGCCTCTGTACAGTTAGTGAGTGACCCTTACCCTGAATAAACAGTGACTCTGTACAGTTACACAGTGAGTGAACCTTACCATGAATGAACAGGGACTCTGTACATTTACAGTGAGTGACCCTTACTCTGAATAAACAGTGATTCTGTACAGTTACAGTGAGTGACCCTTACTCTGAATAAACAGTGACTCTGTACAGTTACACAATGAGTGACCCTTACCCTGAATAAACAGTGACTCGGTACAGTTACAGTGAGTAACCCTTACCCTGAATCAACAGTGACTCTGTACAGTTACACAATGAGTGACCCTTACCCTGAATAAACAGTGACTCGGTACAGTTACAGTGAGTAACCCTTACCCTGAATCAACAGTGACTCTGTACAGTTACACAGTGAGTGAGCCTTACCCTGAATAAAGAGTGCCTCCCTACAGTTACATTGAGTGACCCTTACCCTGAATAAACAGTGACTCTGTACAGTTACACAGTGAGTGACCCTTACCCTGAATAAACAGTGACTCGGTACAGTTACACAGTGAGTGACTCTTACCCTGAATAAACAGTGACCGTAGAGTTACACAGTGAGTGATCATTACTTTGAATAAACAGTGACTCTGTACAGTTACACAGTGAGTGTCTCTGTACAGTTACAGTGAGTGAACCTTACCCTGTATAAACAGTAACTCTGCACAGTTACAGTGAGTGACCCTTACCCTGAATAAACAGTGACTCTGTACAGTTCCACAGTGAGTGATCCTTAACCTGAATAAACAGTGACTCTGTACAGTTAATGAGTGATCCTTAACCTGAATAAACAGTGACTCTGTACGGTTACACACTGAGTGACCCTTACCCTGAATAAACAGCGATTCTGTACAGTTACAGTGAGTGACCCTCACCCAGAATAAACAGTGAATCTGTACAGTTACAGTGAGTTACCCTTACCCTGAATAAACAGTGACTCTGTACAGTTACAGTGAGTGATCCTTAACCTGAATAAACAGTGACTGTATAATTACAGTGAGTGATCCTTACACTGAATAAAAAGTGACTCTGTACAGTTAATGAGTGACCCTCACCCTGAATAAACAGTGACTCTGTACAGTTACTGAGTGACCCTTACCCTGAATAAACAGTGACTCTGTACAGTTACACAGTGAGTGACCCTTACCCTGAATAAACAGTGATTCTGTACAGTTACACTGAGTGACCCTCACCTTGAATAAACAGTGAATTTGTACAGTTACAGTGAGTGATCCTTAAGCTGAATAAACAGTAACTCTCTACAGTTACAGGGAGTGACCCTTACCCTGAATAAACAGTGACTCTGTGCAGTTACACAGTGAGTGACCCTTACCCTGAATAAACAGTGACTCTGTACCGTTACACAGTGAGTGACCCTTACACTGAATAAACAGTGACTCTGTACAGTTACAGTGAGTGTTGCTTACCCTGAATAAACAGTGACTCTGTACAGTTATACAGTGAGTAACACTCACACTGTATAAACAGTGACTCTGTACAGTTACACAGTGAGTGACCCTTACCCTGAGTAAACAGTGATTCTGTACAGTTACACAGTGAGTGACCCTTACCCTGAATAAACAGTGAATCTGTACAGTTACACAGTGAGTGACCCTTACCCTGAGTAAACAGTGACTCTGTACAGTTACACAGCGAATGAACCTTATCCTGAAAAAACAGTGACTGTACAGTAAATGAGTGACCCTCACCCTGAATAAACAGTGATTCTGTACAATTTCACAGTGAGTGACCCTTACCCTGAATAAACAGTGACTGTACAGTTACACAGTGAGTGACACTTACTCTGAATAAACAGGAACTCTGTACAGTTACAGTGAGTGACCCTTACCCTGAATAAACAGTGACTCTGTACAGTTACACAGTGAGTGACACTTACCCTGAATAAACAGTGACTGTACAGTTACACAGTGAGTGACCCTTGCCCTGTATAAACAGTGACTCTGTACAGTTACAGTGAGTGAACCTTACCCTGTATAAACAGTGACTCTGTACAGTTACACAGCAAGTGACCCTTACCCTGAATAAAAAGTGACTGTACCGCTACACAGTGAGTGACCCTTACCTTGAGTAAACAGTGACTCTGTACAGTTACAGTGAGTGGCCCTTACCCTGAATAAACAGTGACTCTGTACATTTACACAGTGAATGAACCTTACCCTGAATAAACAGTGACTCTGTACAGTTACACAGTGAGCGACCCTTACCCTGAATAAACAGGGACTCTACGGCTACAGTGAGTGATCGTGACCCTGAATAAACAGCGACTCCGTACAGTTACACAGTGAGTGACGCTTACCCTGAATAAATAGTGACTCTGTATAGTTACACAGTGAGTGACGCTTACCCTGAATAAACAGTAACTCTGTACGATTACACAGTGAGTGACGCTTACCCTGAATAAACAGTAACTCTGTACAGTTACACAGTGAGTGACGCTTACCCTGAATAAATAGTGACTCTGTATAGTTACACAGTGAGCGACCCTTACTCTGAATAAACAGTAACTCTGTACGGTTACACAGTGAGTGACGCTTACCCTGAATAAACAGTGACTCTGTGCAGTAAATGAGTGACCCTTACCCTGAATAAAAAGCGACTCTGTACATTTTCACAGTGAGTGACCCTTACCCTGAATAAACAGTGACTCTGTACAATTACACAGTGAGTGACCCTTATCCTGAATAAACAGTGACTCTGTACAGTTACACAGCGAGTGACCGTTAACCTGAATAAACAGTGACTCTGTACAGTTAGTGAGTGATCCTTAACCTGAATAAACAGTGACTCTGTACAATTACAGTGAGTGATCCTTACCCTGAATAAACAGTGACTCTGTACAGTTACACACTGAGTGGCCCTTACCCTGAATAAACAGTGATTATGTACAGTTACAGTGAGTGAACCTCACCCTGAATAAACAGTGAATCTGTACAGTTACAGTGAGTGATCCTTAACCTCAATAAACAGTGACTCTGCACGGTTACACAGTGAGTGACCATTACCCTGAATAAACAGTGACTCTGTATAGTTACAGTGAGTGACCCTCACCCTGAATAAACAATGCCTCTGTACAGTTAGTGAGTGACCCTTACCCTGAATAAACAGTGACTCTGTACAGTTACACAGTGAGTGACCCTAACCCTGAATAAACAGTGACTCTGTATAGTTACACAGTGGGTGACACTCAGCCTGAATAAACAGTGACTCTGTACAGTTACACAGCGAGCGACCCTCGCCCTGTATAAACAGTGACTCTGTACAGTTACACAGTGAGTGACCGTTACCCTGAATAAATAGTGACTCTGTACAGTTACACTGTGAGTGACACTTACCCTGAATAAACAGTGACTCTGTACAGCTACAGTGAGTGACCCTTACTCTGAATAAACAGTGACTCTGTACAGTTACACTGAGTAACCCTTACCCTGAATCAACAGTGACTCTGTACAGTTACACAGTGAGTAACCCGTACCCTGAATAAACAATGATCCTGTACAGTTATACAGTGAGTGAACCATACCCTGAATAAACAGGGACTCTCTACAGTTACACAGTGAGTGAGCTTTACCCTGAATAAAGAGTGACTCCCTACAGTTACATTGAGTGACCCTTACCCTGAATAAACAGTGACTCTGTACAGTTACACAGTGAGTGACCCTTACCCTGAATAAACAGTGACTCTGTACAGTTACAGTGAGTGACCCGTAGCCTGAATAAACAGTGACTCTGTACAGTTACACAGTGAGTGACCCTTACCCTGAATAAACAGTGACTCTGTACAGTTACAGTGAGTGACCCTCGCCCTGAATAAACAATGCCTCTATACAGTTAGTGAGTGACCCTTACACTGAATAAACAGTGACTCTGTACAGTTACACAGTGAGTGACCCTTACCCCGAATAAACAGTGATTCTGTACAGTTACACTGAGTGACCCTCACCTTGAATAAACAGTAAATCTGTACAGTTACAGTGAGTGATCCTTAAGCTGAATAAACAGTAACTCTCTACAGTTACAGTGAGTGACCCTTACCCTGAATAAACAGTGACTCTGTACAGTTACACAGTGAGTGACCCTTACCCTGAATAAAAAGTGACTCTGTACAGTTACAGAGTGAGTGACCCTTACCCTGAGTAAACAGTGACTCTGTACCTTTACACAGTGAGTGACTCTTACACTGAATAAACAGTGACTCTGTACAGTTACAGTGAGTGTCCCTTACCCTGAATAAACAGTGACTCTGTACAGTTATACAGTGAGTGACCCTCACCCTGTCTAAACAGTGACTCTGTACAGTTACACAGTGAGTGACCCTTACCCCGAGTAAACAGTGACTCTGTACAGTTACACAGCGAATGACCCTTATCCTGAAAAAACAGTGACTGTGCAGTAAATGAGTGACCCTTACCCTGAATAAACAGTGACTGTACAGTTACACAGTGAGTGACACTTACTCTAAATAAACAGGAACTCTGTACAGTTACAGTGAGTGACCCTTACCCTGAATAAACAGTGACTCTGTACAGTTACACAATGAGTGACCCTTACCCTGAATAAACAGTGACTGTACAGTTACACAGTGATCATTACTTTGAAGAAAGTGACTCTGTACAGTTACACAGTGAGTGACCCTTACCCTGAATAAACAGTGACTCTGTACAGTTACACAGTGAGTGACCCTTGCCCTGTATAAACAGTGACTCTGTACAGTTACAGTGAGTGAACCTTACCCTGTATAAACAGTGAATCTGTACAGTTACAGTGAGTGATCCTTAACCTCAATAAACAGTGACTCTGTACAGTTACAGTGAGTGAACCTTAACCTGAATAAACAGTGACTGTACAGTAACACAGTGATCATTACTTTGAAGAAACAGTGACTGTACAGTTACACAGTGAGTGACACTTACTCTGAATAAATAGGAACTCTGTACAGTTACAGTGAGTGACCCTTACCCTGAATAAACAGCGACTCTGTATAGTTACACTGTGAGTGACACTCAGCCTGAATAAACAGTGACTCTGTACAGTTACACAGCGAGCGACCCTCGCCCTGTATAAACAGTGACTCTGTACAGTTACACAGTGAGTGACACTTACCCTGAATAAACAGTGACTCTGTACAGTTACACAGTGAGTGACCTTTACCCCGAATAAACAGTGACTCGGTACAGTTACACAGTGAGTGACCCTTACCCTGAATAAACAGTGACTCTGTACAGTTACACAATGAGTGACCCTTACTATCAATAAACAGTGACTCTGTACAGTTACACTGAGTAACCCTTACCCTGAATCAACAGTGACTCTGTACAGTTACACAGGGAGTTACCCTTACTCTGAATAAACAGTGACTCTGTACAGTTACACAGTGAGTAACCCGTACCCTGAATAAACAATGATCCTGTACAGTTATAGTGAGTGAACCATACCCTGAATAAACAGGGACTCTCTACAGTTACACAGTGAGTGAGCTTTACCCTGAGTAAAGAGTGACTCCCTACAGTTACATTGAGTGACCCTTACCCTGAATAAACAGTGACTCTGTACAGTTACACAGTGAGTGACTCTTACCCTGAATAAACAGTGACTGTAGAGTTACACAGTGAGTGATCATTACTTTGAATATACAGTGACTCTGTACAGTTACAGAGTGAGTGACCCTCGTCCTATATAAACAGTGTCTCTTTACAGTTACAGTGAGTGAACCTTACCCTGTATAAACAGTAACTCTGCACAGTTACAGTGAGTGACCCTTACCCCGAATAAACAGTGATTCTGTACAGTTACACTGAGTGACCCTCACCTTGAATAAACAGTGAATCTGTACAGTTACAGTGAGTGATCCTTAAGCTGAATAAACAGTAACTCTCTACAGTTACAGTGAGTGACCCTGACCCTGAATAAACAGTGACTCTGTACAGTTACACAGTGAGTGACCCTTACGCTGAATAAACAGTGACTCTGTACCGTTACACAGTGAGTGACCCTTACACTGAATAAACAGTGACTCTGTACAGTTACACAGTGAGTGACCCTTACCCTGAATAAACAGTGACTGTGTACATTTACACAGTGAGTGATGCTTACCCTGAGTAAACAGTGACTCTGTACAGTTACACAGTGAGTGACCCTTCCCCATAATAAACAGTGACTCTCATAGAGTCATAGAGTTATACAGCACGGATAGAGGCCCTTCGGCCCATCGTGTCCGCGCCGGCCATCACGCCCTGTCTAATCTAATCCCATATTCCAGCATTTGGTCCGTAGCCTTGTATGCTATGGCATTTCAAGTGCTCATCCAAATGCGTCTTGAATGTTGTGAGGGTTCCAGCCTCCACAACCCTTCCGGGCAGTGAGTTCCAGACTCCAACCACCCTCTGGGTGAAAAAGTTCTTTCTCAAATCCCCTCTAAACTTCCCGCCCTTTACCTTGAATCTGTGCCCCCTAGTTATTGACCCTTCTACTAAGGGAAAAAGCTCCTTAGTATCCATCCTATCTATGCCCCTCATAATTTTGTACACCTCAATCATGTCCCCCCTCAGCCTCCTCTGCTCCAAGGAAAACAAACCCAATCTGCCCAGTCTCTCTTCATAGCTGAAGCGTTCCAGCCCTGGTAGCATCCTGGTGAATCTCCTCTGCACCCTCTCCAAAGCTATCACATCCTTCCTGTAGTGTGGCGACCAGAACTGCACACAGTATTCCAGCTGTGGCCTAACCAGTGTTTTATACAGCTCCATCATAACCTCCTTGCTCTTATATTCTATGCCTCGGCTAATGAAGGCAAGTATCCCATATGCCTTTTTTACCACCTTATCCACCTGTTCCGCCGCCTTCAGGGATCTGTGTACTTGCACACCCAGATCCCTCTGACCCTCCGTCTTGCCTAGGGTCTTACCATTCATTGTGTATTCCCTTGCCTTGTTCGTCCTCCCAAAGTGCATCACCTCGCACTTTTCCGGGTTAAATTCCATTTGCCACTGTTCCGCCCATCTGACCAACCCATCGATATCGTCCTGCAGACTGAGACTACCCTCCTCGCTATTTACCACCCTACCAATTTTTGTATCATCCGCGAACTTACTGATCATACCTTTTACATTCATATCCAAGTCATTAATATAGACCACAAACAGCAAGGGACCCAGCACCGATCCCTGTGGTACCCCACTGGCCACAGGCTTCCAGTCACAAAAACAACCTTCGACCATCACCCTCTGCTTTCTGCCACTAAGCCAGTTTTGTATCCAACGTGCCAAGGCACCCTGGATTGCATGGGCTCTTACCTTCTTGACCAGTCTCCTGTGCGGGGCTTTATCGAAGGCCTTACTGAAATCCATGTATACCACATCCACTGCGTTACCCTCATCCACACACCTAGTCACCCCCTCAAAAAATTCAATCAAATTAGTCAGACATGATCTTCCCTTGACAAAGCCATGTTGACTATTCCTGATTAATCCTTGCCTCTCCAAGTGGAGACTGATTTTGTCCCTCAGAATTTTTTCCAATAATTTTCCCACCACTGATGTTAGGCTCACTGGCCTGTAGTTCCCCGGTTTTTCCCTACTCCCCTTCTTGAATAATGGAACTACATTAGCGGTTCTCCAGTCCTCTGGCACATCCCCTGTGGCCAGAGAGGTTCTGAATATGTGTGTTAGAGCCCCCGCAATCTCTTCCTTTGCCTCACACAGCAGCCTGGGATACATTTCGTCCGGGCCTGGGGATTTATCCATTTTTAGGCCTGCTAAAACCGCCAATACCTCCTCCCTCTCGATGTTAATGTGTTCGAGCATATCACAGTCCCCCCGCCCTATTTCTATGTCTACATCGTCCCTCTCCATAGTGAAAACAGATGCAAAAAATTCATTTAGAACCCCTCCTACATCTTCCGGCTCCACACACAGATTGCCACTTTTGTCCCTAATGGGCCCTATTTTTTCCCTAGTTATCCTCTTACCCTTAATATACTTATAAAACATCTTAGGATTTTCCTTTATTTTGCTCGCCAGTGTTATTTCATGGCCCCTCCTTGATCTCCTAATTTCTTTTTTAAGTATCCCCCTGCACTTTTTGTACTCCTCTCGGGCTTCCTCCGTCTTTAGCCTTTTGTATCTGCCAAAAGCCCTCCTTTTTTTTCTAATACATTCTCGTATATCCCCTGACATCCACGGTTCCCTGTGGTTTTTGGAACCACCCTTGACCTTTACGGGAACATGTTGCCATTGTATGATCTCAATCTCCCTTCTGAAAGCCTCCCATTGCTCCGATGCGGATTTTCCTACCAGTAGCTGATCCCAGTCCATTTTGGCCAGATCCTGCCTTATCCTATTAAAATCGGCCTTCCCCCAATTTAGAACCTTTATTTCCGGCCCATCCCTGTCCTTTTCCATGACCACCTTAAATCTCATCATATTATGGTCACTGTCACCAAAGTGCTCACCTACTAGCACTTCTTCCACTTGGCCGGCCACATTCCCTAGAATTAGGTCCAGTACCGCCCCCTCTCTTGTAGGACCTTCTACATGCTGGCTCAAAAAGCTCTCCTGGATGCACTTTACGAATTCTACACCCTCTGTGCCTTTCACACTCTGACTATCCCAGTTAATATTGGGGAAGTTGAAATCCCCCATTATTATTACCCTATTATTTGCACATTTCTCTGAGATTTGCCTACATATCTGTTCCTCTATCTCCCCCTGACTGTTTGGAGGCCTATAGTACACTCCCAGCAAAGTGTTTGCCCCCTTCTTGTTTTTAAGCTCCACCCATATGGCCTCATTAGAGGAACCTGCTAATATGTCATCCCTCCTTACTGCAGTAATTGACTCCTTAATTAATATTGCTACACCCCCTCCTCTTATACCCCCCCCCTCTGTCTCGCCTGAAGATTCTGTACCCCGGAATATTGAGCTGCCAGTCTTGCCCCTCCCTCAACCATGTCTCCGTGATAGCAACAATATCATACTCCCATGTGTTTATCAACACCTTCAGTTCATCCACCTTATTTGCAAGACTCCTTGCATTAAAATAGATGCCATCCAGCCTTGCCCTTGTATATTTGCCCTGTCTACCAAGCTGACTTGTTTTTTTCTCTATAATTGGCAGCACATCACCCCCTCTTTCAGCTCCCCTCTGTATCCCATCCCCCTGCCAAGTTAGTTTAAACCCCCCCCAACAGTGCTAGCAAACCTCCCCGCAAGGATATTTGTCCCGCTCTGGTTCAGGTGCAACCCGTCCGACTTGTACAAGTCCCACCTTCCCCAGAAGCAGGCCCAGTGATCCAGGAAAGTAAAACCCTCCCCCCTACACCAACTCATTAGCCACGCATTCATCTGCTCTATCCTCCTATTCCTATACTCACTAGTACGTGGCACTGGGAGTAATCCAGAGATTACAACCTTTGAGGTCCTGCTCTTTAATCTGTTACCTAGCTCCCTAAATTCTTGATGCAGGACCTCATCCCCCTTCCTACCTATGTCGTTGGTCTCAATGTGGACCACGACCTCTGCCTGCTCACCCTCCCCCTTAAGAATGCCCTGTAGCCGCTCAGTGACATCCATGACCCTGGCCCCAGGGAGGCAACAAACCATCCTGGAGTCACGTTTGCGGCCACAGAAACGCCTATCTGTTCCCCTTACGATAGAATCCCCTACCACTATTGCTCTCCCACTCTTTTTCCTCCCTTTCTGAGCAGCAGAAGCGTCCCTGGTGCCAGGAAGCTGGCTGCTGCTGCCTTCCCCTGGTGAGTCATCCCCCTCAACAGTATCCAACTTGGTATACTTGTTTGAAAGGGGGATGTCCGCAGGGGGCCCCTGCACTTCCTGCCTGCCTCTGTTGCTCCGCCTGATGGTCACCCCCTGTGCAGCCCTACCCTGAGGCGTGAACAACTCGCTAAACGTGCTATCCACGAGCCTCTCAGCATCGCGCATGCTCCAAAGCTCATCCACCCGCAGCTCGAGCGCCACAATGCGGTCTACAAGTAGCTGCAGCTGGATGCATTTCCCGCACACATGGTCGCCAGGGACACTGGCAGCGTCCCTGACTTCCCACATAGAGCAGGAGGAGCAGAACACGGGTCTGAGCTCTCCTGCCATGCCTTACTCCTTTAATTAATCTAAAAATTTATTCAATACCCCAGTTACAGGTATACTCTAGGGCGCTTTATTTACCAACTGTCCTCACTACAACACAGAGCCCCTAGAAATTTAACACCACAGAATTCAAGCTTGTAATGAAAAGAGAGAAATACTCACCAACCAATCACTTACCTGCTCCCTGGTGACGTCACACCCCGATTACTTTTTACCTCTCTGCAACTTCCGAGCTCGCAGACTGGAGTTTGGTATACCTCTCCTGGCCCCACTGCCGCTTTAAGTACCCCGCCGCCGCCGAGTCTCCCGCAGGTCCCGCCTCTCTCGCTGCCTGCCGCCGCTGCTCTGAGGCCTCTCCTGGCCTCGCTGCCGCTTTTATTGCCGCTGCCGAGTCTCCCACAGGTCCGCTGCTCCCGCTACCTGCCGCCGCTGCTCTGAGGCCTCTCCTGGCCTCGCTGCCACTTTTATTGCCGCCGCCGCCGCCGAGTCTCCCTCAGGTCCGCTGCTCCCGCTACCTGCCGCCGCTGCTCTGAGGCCTCTCCTGGCCTCGCTGCCGCTTTTATTGCCGCCGCCGCCGCCGAGTCTCCGACAGGTCCGCTGCTCCCGCTACCTGCCGCCGCTCTGTACTCTGTACATTTACACAGCGAGTGACCCTTATCCTGAATAAACAGTGACTGTGCAGTAAATGAGTGACCCTTACCCTGAATAAACAGTGACTCTGTACAATTTCACAGTGAGTGACCCTTACCCTGAATAAACAGTGACTGTACGGTTACACAGGGAGTGACCCTTACCCTGAATAAACAGGGACTCTGTACAGTTACACAGTGAGTGTCCCTTACCTTGAGTAAACAGTGACGCTGTACAGTTACACAGCGAGTGACCCTTATCCTGAGTAAACAGTGACTCTGTGCAGTAAATGAGTGACCCTTACACTGAATAAACAGTGACTCTGTACAATTTCACAGTGAGTGACGCTTACCCTTAATAAACAGTGACTGTACAATTTCACAGTGAGTGACACTTACTCTGAATAAACAGGAACTCTGTACAGTTACAGTGAGTGACCCTTACCCTGAATAAACAGTGACTCTGTACAGTTACACAGTGAGTGACCCTTGCCCTGTATAAACAGTGACTCTGTACAGTTACAGTGAGTGAACCTTACCCTGTATAAACAGTGACTCTGTACAGTTACACAGCAAGTGACCCTTACCCTGAATAAAAAGTGACTCTGTACAGTTACACAGTGAGTGACCCTTACCCTGAATAAACAGTGACTCTGTACAGTTCCACAGTGAGTGATCCTTAACCTGAATAAACAGTGACTCTGTACAGTTAGTGAGTGATCCTTAACCTGAATAAACAGTGACTCTGTACAATTACACAGTGAGTGATCGTTACCCTGAATAAACAGTGACTCTGTACAGTTACACACTGAGTGACCCTTACCCTGAATAAACAGTGATTCTGTACAGTTACAGTGAGTGACCCTCACCCAGAATAAACAGTGAATCTGTACAGTTACAGTGAGTGATCCTTAACCTGAATAAACAGTGGCTGTGTACAGTTACAGTGAGTGATCCTTAACCTGAATAAACAGTGACTCTGTACAGTTACAGTGAGTGATCCTTAACCTGAATAAACAGTGACTGTATAATTACAGTGAGTGATCCTTACACTGAATAAAAAGTGACTCTGTACAGTTAGTGAGTGACCCTCACCCTGAATAAACAGTGACTCTGTACAGTTAGTGAGTGACCCTTACCCTGAATAAACAGTGACTCTGTACAGTTACACAGTGAGTGACCCTTACCCCGAATAAACAGTGATTCTGTACAGTTACAGTGAGTGACCCTCACCTTGAATAAACAGTGAATCTGTACAGTTACAGTGAGTGACCCTTCAGCTGAATAAACAGTAACTCTCTACAGTTACAGTGAGTGACCCTTACCCTGAATAAACAGTGACTCTGTACAGTTACACAGCGAGTGACCATTACCCTGAATAAACAGTGACTCTGTACAGTTACACAGTGAGTGACCCTTACCCTGAGTAAACAGTGACTCTGTACCGTTACACAGTGAGTGACCCTTACACTGAATAAACAGTGACTCTGTACAGTTACAGTGAGTGTCCCTTACCCTGACTCAACAGTGACTCTGTAAAGTTATACAGTGAGTGACCCTCACCCTGTATAAACAGTGATTCTGTACAGTTACACAGTGAGTGACCCTTACCCTGAATAAACAGTGAATCTGTACAGTTACACAGTGAGTGACCCTTACCCTGAGTAAACAGTGACTCTGTACAATTTCACAGTGAGTAACGCTTACCCTTAATAAACAGTGACTGTACAGTTACACAGTGAGTGACACTTACTCTGAATAAACAGTGACTCTGTACAGTTACACAGTGAGTAACCCGTACCCTGAATAAACAGTGACTGTACAGTTGCACAGTGATCATTACTTTGAAGAAACAGTGACTGTACAGTTACACAGTGAGTGACACTTACTCTGAATAAACAGGAACTCTGTACAGTTACAGTGAGTGACCCTTACCCTGAATAAACAGTGACTCTGTACAGTTACACAGTGAGTGACACTTACCCTGAATAAACAGTGACTGTACAGTTACACAGTGATCATTACATTGAAGAAACAGTGACTCTGTACAGTTACAGAGTGAGTGACCCTTACACTGTGTGGTAAACCACTGTTTGCATTCCACTGTGTACATGCCTGTACATGTCTCGGCTGACTCCTCCCACGAGGCCAGGTATAAAGGTGACTGCTCCACAGTCCCTCTGTATTCTGGACTGGTCGACCACTCGAGGCACACCTTCCTTCTCTTCTTAATAAAAGCCTGTTAGTTACTCGCTTAATCTCAGTCTTTTGAGTTATTGATAGCGCATCACCCTGAATAAACAGTGACTCTGTACAGTTACACAGTGAGTGACGCTTGCCCTGTATAAACAGTGACTCTGTACAGTTACAGTGAGTGAACCTTACCCTGTATAAACAGTGACTCTGTACAGTTACACAGCAAGTGACTCTTACCCTGAATAAAAAGTGACTCTGTACAGTTACACAGTGAGTGATCCTTACCCTGAGTAAACAGTGACTCTGTACAGTTACACAGTGAGTGACCCTTACCCATAATAAACAGTGACTCTGTGCAGTAAATGAGTGACCCTTACCCTGAATAAACAGTGACTCTGTACAATTTCACAGTCAGTGACCCTTACCCTTAATAAACAGTGACTGTACAGTTACACAGTGAGTGACACTTACTCTGAATAAACAGGAACTCTGTACAGTTACACAGCGAGTGACCCTTACTCTGAATAAACAGTGACTCTGTACAGTTACACAGTCAGTAACCCGTACCCTGAATAAACAGTGACTGTACAGTTACACAGTGATCATTACTTTGAAGAAACAGTGACTCTGTACAGTTACACAGTGAGTGACACTTACTCTGAATAAACATTGACTCTGTACAGTTACAGTGAGTGACCCTTACCCTGAATAAACAGTGACTCTGTACAGTTAAACAGTGAGTGACACTTACCCTGAATAAACAGTGACTCTGTACAGTTACACAGTGAGTGACCCTTGCCCTGTATAAACAGTGACTCTGTACAGTTACAGTGAGTGAACCTTACCGTGTATAAACAGTGACTCTGTACAGTTACACAGCAAGTGACCCTTACCCTGAATAAACAGTAACTCTGTAGTTATACAGTGAGTGACCCTTACTCTGAATAAACAGTGACTCGGTACAGTTACACAGTGAGTAACCCGTACCCTGAATAAACAGTAACCCTGTACAGTTATACAGTGAGTGAACCTTACCCTGAATAAACAGTGACTCTGTACACTTACACATTGAGTGACCCTTACTCTGAATAAACACTGACTCTGTACAGTTACACAGTGAGTGACCTTTACTCTGCATAAACAGTGACTGTGTACAGTAACAGTGAGTGACCCTTACTCTGAATAAACAGTAACTCTGTACAGTTACACAGTGAGTGAAACTTACCATGAATAAACAGTGACTCTGTACAGTTACAGTGAGTGACCCTTACTCTGAATAAACAGTGACTCTGTACAGTTACACAGTGAGTGACCCTTACCCTCAATAAACAGTGACTCTTTTCAGTTACACAGCGAGTGACCCTTACCCCGAATAAACAGGGACTCTACAGCTACAGTGAGTGACCGTGACCCTGAATAAACAGTGGCTCTGTGCAGTTAGTGAGTGACCCTTACCTTGAATAAACAGTGACTCTGTACAGTTACACAGTGAGTGAAACTTACTATGAATGAACAGGGACTCTGTACATTAACAGTGAGAGACGCTTACCCTGAATAAACAGTGACTCTGTACAGTTACAGTGAGTGACCCATACACTGAATAAACAGTGACTCTGTACAGTTACACAGTGAATGACCCTTACCCTGAATAAACAGGGACTCTGTGCAGTTAGTGAGTGAACCTTACTATGAATAAACAGTGACTCTGTACAGTTACACAGTGAGTGACCCTTAATCTGAATAAACAGTGACTCTGTACAGTTACACAGTGAGTGAACCTTACCATGAATGAACAGGGACTCTGTACAGTTACACAGTGAGTGACTCTTACCCTGCTGAATAAACAGTGACTCTGTACAGTTACACAGTGAGTGACCCTTACTCTGAATAAAGTAACTTTGTACAGTTACACAATGAGTGACCCTGACTCGGAATAAACAGTGACTCTGTACAGTTACACAGTGAGTGACCCTTACCCTGAATAAACAGTGACTCTGTACAGTTACACAGTGAGTTACCCTTACTCTGAATAAACAGTGACTCTGTACAGTTACACAGTGAGTGACCCTTACTCTGAATAAACAGTGACTCTGTACAGTTACACAGTGAGAGAGCCTCACCCTGAATAAACAGTGACTCTGTACAGTTACACAGTGAGTGACCCTTACTCTGAATAAACAGTGACTCTGTACAGTTACACAGTGAGTGACCCTTACTCTGAATAAAGTAACTTTGTACAGTTACACAATGAGTGACCCTTACCCTGAATAAACAGTAACTTTGTACAGTTATCCAGTGAGTGACCCTTACCCTGAATAAACAGTGACTCTGTACAGTTACACAGTGAGTGACCCTTACTCTGCATAAACAGTGACTGTGTACAGTAACAGTGAGTAACCCTTACTCTGAATAAACAGTGACTCTGCACAGTTACACAGTGAGTGAACCTTACTCTGAATAAACAGTGACTGTGTACAGTAACAGTGAGTGACCCTTACTCTGAATCAACAGTGACTCTGTACAGTTACACAGTGAGTAAACCTTACCCTGAATAAACAGTGACTGCGTACAGTTACAGTGAGTGACCCTTACCCTGAATAAACAGTGACTCTGTACAGTTACACAGTGAGTGATCCTTACCCTAAATAAACAGTGACTCTGTACAGTTACACAGTGAGTGACCCTTACTCTAAATAAACAGTGACTGTACAATTAGTGAGTGAACCTTACCATGAATGAACAGGGACTCTGTACAGTTACAGTGAGTGACCCTTACCCTGAATAAACAGTGACTCTGTACAGTTACACAATGAGTGACCCTTACTATGAATAAACAGTGACTCTGTACAGTTACACAGTGAGTGACCCTTACTCTGAATAAACAGTGACTCTGTACAGTTACACAGTGAGAGAGCCTTACCCTGAATAAACAGTGACTCTGTACAGTTAAAGTGAGTTACCCTTACTCTGAATAAACAGTGACTCTGTACAGTTATACAGCGAGTGACCCTTACCCTGAATAAACAGTAACTCTGTACAGTTATCCAGTGAGTGACCCTTACTCTGAATAAACAGTGACTCTGTACAGTTACACAGCGAGTAACCGGTACCCTGAATAAACAGTGACTCTGTACAGTTACACAGTGAGTGACCCTTACTCTGCATAAACAGTGACTGTGTACAGTAAGTGAGTGACCCTTACTGTGAATAAACAGTAGCTCTGTACAGTAACACAGTGAGTGACCTTTACCCTGAATAAACAGTGACTCTGTGCAGTTAGTGAGTGACCCTTACCCTGAATAAATAGTGACTCTGTACAGTTACACAGTGAGTGACCCTTACCCTGAATAAACAGTGACTCTGTACAGTTACACAGTGAGTGAAACTTACCATGAACAAACAGTGACTCTGTACAGTTACACAAGGAGTGACCCTTACTATGAATAAACAGTGTCTCTGTACAGTTAGTGAGTGACCCTTACTCTGAATAAACAGTGACTCTGTACAGTTACAGTGAGTGACCCTTACCCTGAATAAACATTGAGTCTGTACAGTTACAGTGAGTGAACCTTACCCTGTATAAACAGTAACTCTGTACAGTTAGTGAGTGACCCTTACCCTGAATAAACAGTGACTCTGTACAGTTACACAGTGAGTGAAACTTACCATGAACAAACAGTGACTCTGTACAGTTACACAAGGAGTGACCCTTACTATGAATAAACAGTGTCTCTGTACAGTTAGTGAGTGAACCTTACCCTCAATAAACAGTGACTCTGTATAGTTACAGTGAGTGACCCTTACCCTGAATAAACATTGAGTCTGTACAGTTACAGTGAGTGAACCTTACCCTGTATAAACAGTAACTCTGTACAGTTACACAGCGATTGAACCTTACCCTGAATAAACAGTGACTCTGTACAGTTACACAGTGAGTGCCCCTTACCCTGAATAAACAGTGACTCTTTTCAGTTACACAGTGAGTGACCCTTACCATCAATAAACAGTGACTCTGTACAGTTACACAGTGAGCGACACTCACCCTGTATAAACAGTGACTCTGTATAGTCACACAGCGAGTGACCCTTACCCTGAATAAACAGGGACTCTACAGCTACAGTGAGTGACCGTGACCCTGAATAAACAGTGGCTCTGTGCAGTTACAGTGAGTGACCCATACACTGAATAAACAGTGACTCTGTACAGTTACACAGTGAATGACCCTTACCCTGAATAAACAGGGACTCTGTGCAGTTAGTGAGTGACCCTTACTCTGAATAAACAGTGACTCTGTACAGTTACACAGTGAGTGACCCTTAATCTGAATAAACAGTGACTCTGTACAGTTACACAGTGAGTGAACCTTACCATGAATGAACAGGGACTCTGTACAGTTACACAGTGAGTGACTCTTACCCTGCTGAATAAACAGTGACTCTGTACAGTTACACAGTGAGTGACCCTTACTCTGAATAAAGTAACTTTGTACAGTTACACAATGAGTGACCCTGACTCGGAATAAACAGTGACTCTGTACAGTTACACAGTGAGTGACCCTTACCCTGAATAAACAGTGACTCTGTACAGTTACACAGTGAGTTACCCTTACTCTGAATAAACAGTGACTCTGTACAGTTACACAGTGAGTGACCCTTACTCTGAATAAACAGTGACTCTGTACAGTTACACAGTGAGAGAGCCTCACCCTGAATAAACAGTGACTCTGTACAGTTACACAGTGAGTGACCCTTACTCTGAATAAACAGTGACTCTGTACACTTACACAGTGAGTGACCCTTACTCTGAATAAAGTAACTTTGTACAGTTACACAATGAGTGACCCTTACCCTGAATAAACAGTAACTTTGTACAGTTATCCAGTGAGTGACCCTTACCCTGAATAAACAGTGACTCTGTACAGTTACACAGTGAGTGACCCTTACTCTGCATAAACAGTGACTGTGTACAGTAACAGTGAGTAACCCTTACTCTGAATAAACAGTGACTCTGCACAGTTACACAGTGAGTGAACCTTACTCTGAATAAACAGTGACTGTGTACAGTAACAGTGAGTGACCCTTACTCTGAATCAACAGTGACTCTGTACAGTTACACAGTGAGTAAACCTTACCCTGAATAAACAGTGACTGCGTACAGTTACAGTGAGTGACCCTTACCCTGAATAAACAGTGACTCTGTACAGTTACACAGTGAGTGATCCTTACCCTAAATAAACAGTGACTCTGTACAGTTACACAGTGAGTGACCCTTACTCTAAATAAACAGTGACTGTACAATTAGTGAGTGAACCTTACCATGAATGAACAGGGACTCTGTACAGTTACAGTGAGTGACCCTTACCCTGAATAAACAGTGACTCTGTACAGTTACACAATGAGTGACCCTTACTATGAATAAACAGTGACTCTGTACAGTTACACAGTGAGTGACCCTTACTCTGAATAAACAGTGACTCTGTACAGTTACACAGTGAGAGAGCCTTACCCTGAATAAACAGTGACTCTGTACAGTTAAAGTGAGTTACCCTTACTCTGAATAAACAGTGACTCTGTACAGTTATACAGCGAGTGACCCTTACCCTGAATAAACAGTAACTCTGTACAGTTATCCAGTGAGTGACCCTTACTCTGAATAAACAGTGACTCTGTACAGTTACACAGCGAGTAACCGGTACCCTGAATAAACAGTGACTCTGTACAGTTACACAGTGAGTGACCCTTACTCTGCATAAACAGTGACTGTGTACAGTAAGTGAGTGACCCTTACTGTGAATAAACAGTAGCTCTGTACAGTAACACAGTGAGTGACCTTTACCCTGAATAAACAGTGACTCTGTGCAGTTAGTGAGTGACCCTTACCCTGAATAAATAGTGACTCTGTACAGTTACACAGTGAGTGACCCTTACCCTGAATAAACAGTGACTCTGTACAGTTACACAGTGAGTGAAACTTACCATGAACAAACAGTGACTCTGTACAGTTACACAAGGAGTGACCCTTACTATGAATAAACAGTGTCTCTGTACAGTTAGTGAGTGACCCTTACTCTGAATAAACAGTGACTCTGTACAGTTACAGTGAGTGACCCTTACCCTGAATAAACATTGAGTCTGTACAGTTACAGTGAGTGAACCTTACCCTGTATAAACAGTAACTCTGTACAGTTAGTGAGTGACCCTTACCCTGAATAAACAGTGACTCTGTACAGTTACACAGTGAGTGAAACTTACCATGAACAAACAGTGACTCTGTACAGTTACACAAGGAGTGACCCTTACTATGAATAAACAGTGTCTCTGTACAGTTAGTGAGTGAACCTTACCCTCAATAAACAGTGACTCTGTATAGTTACAGTGAGTGACCCTTACCCTGAATAAACATTGAGTCTGTACAGTTACAGTGAGTGAACCTTACCCTGTATAAACAGTAACTCTGTACAGTTACACAGCGATTGAACCTTACCCTGAATAAACAGTGACTCTGTACAGTTACACAGTGAGTGCCCCTTACCCTGAATAAACAGTGACTCTTTTCAGTTACACAGTGAGTGACCCTTACCATCAATAAACAGTGACTCTGTACAGTTACACAGTGAGCGACACTCACCCTGTATAAACAGTGACTCTGTATAGTCACACAGCGAGTGACCCTTACCCTGAATAAACAGGGACTCTACAGCTACAGTGAGTGACCGTGACCCTGAATAAACAGTGGCTCTGTGCAGTTAGTGAGTGACCCTTACCCTGAATTAATAGTGACTCTGTACAGTTACACAGTGAGTGAACCTTACTATGAATGAACAGGAACTCTGTACATTTACACTGAGTGACGCTTACCCTGAATAAACAGTGACTCTGTACAGTTACAGTGAGTGACCAATACCCTGAATAAACAGTGACTCTGTACAGTTACACAGTGAGTGACCCTTACCCTGAATAAACAGGGACTCTGTGCAGTTAGTGAGTGACCCTTACTCTGAATAAACAGTGACTCTGTACAGTTACACAGTGAGTGACCCTTACCCTGAATAAACAGTGACTCTGTACAGTTACACAGTGAGTGAACCTTACCATGAATGAACAGGGACTCTGTACAGTGACAGTGAGTGACCCTTATTCTGAATAAACAGCGACTCTGTACAGTTACAGTGAGTGACCCTTATTCTGAATAAACAGTGACTCTGTACAGTTACAGCGAGTGACCCTTACTCTGAATAAACAGTGACTCTGTCCAATTAGTGAGTGACCCTTACCCTGAATAAAGAGTGACACTGTACAATTACACAGTGAGAGACCCTTACCCGAAATAAACAGTGCCTCTGTACAGTTAGTGAGTCACCCTTACCCTCAATAAACAGTGACTCTGTACAGTTACACAGTGAGTGACTCTTACCCTGCTGAATAAACAATGACTCTGCACAGATACACAGTGAGTGACCTTTACTCTGAATAAAGTGATTTTGTACAGTTACACAATGAGTGACCCTTACTCTGAATAAACAGTGACTCTGTACAGTTACACAGTGAGTGAACCTTACTATGAATGAACAGGGACTCTGTACATTTACAGTGAGTGACGCTTACCCTGAATAAACAGTGACTCTGTACAGTTACAGTGAGTGACCAATACCCTGAATAAACAGGGACACTGTGCAGTTAGTGAGTGACCCTTACTCTGAATAAACAGTGACTCTGTACAGTTACACAGTGAGTGACCCTTACTTTGAATAAACAGTGACTCTGTACAGTTACACAATGAGTGACCCTTACCCTGAATAAACAGTGACTCTGTACAGTTACACAGTGAGTGACCCTTACTCTGAATAAACAGTGACTCTGTACAGTTACACAGTGAGTGACTCTTACTCTGAATAAACAGTGACTCTGTACAGTTACACAGTGAGAGAGCCTTACCCTGAATAAACAGTGACTCTGTACAGTTACACAGTGAGTGACTCTTACTCTGAATAAACAGTGACTCTGTACAGTTACACAGTGAGTGACCCTTACTCTGAATAAACAGTGACTCTGTACAGTTACACAGTGAGTGACTCTTACTCTGAATAAACAGTGACTCTGTACAGTTACACAGTGAGTGACCCTTACTCTGAATAAACAGTGACTCTGTACAGTTACACAGTGAGTGACTCTTACTCTGAATAAACAGTGACTCTGTACAGTTACACAGTGAGTGACCCTTACTCTGAATAAACAGTGACTCTGTACAGTTATACAGCGAGTGACCCTTACCCTGAATAAACAGTAACTCTGTACAGTTATCCAGTGAGTGACCCTTACTCTGAATAAACAGTGACTCTGTACAGTTACACAGCGAGTAACCGGTACCCTGAATAAACAGTGACTCTGTACAGTTACACAGTGAGTGACGCTTACTCTGCATAAACAGTGACTGTGTACAGTAAGTGAGTGACCCTTACTGTGAATAAACAGTAGCTCTGTACAGTAACACAGTGAGTGACCTTTACCCTGAATAAACAGTGACTCTGTGCAGTTAGTGAGTGACCCTTACTGTGAATAAACAGTGACTCTGTACAGTTACACAGTGAGTGACCCTTACCCTGAATAAACAGTGACTCTGTACAGTTACACAGTGAGTGACCCTTACCCTGAATAAACAGTGACTCTGTACAGTTACACAGTGAGTGAAACTTACCATGAATAAACAGTGACTCTGTACAGTTACACAAGGAGTGACCCTTACTATGAATAAACAGTGTCTCTGTACAGTTAGTGAGTGACCCTTACTCTGAATAAACAGTGACTCTGTACAGTTACAGTGAGTGACCCTTACCCTGAATAAACATTGAGTCTGTACAGTTACAGTGAGTGAACCTTACCGTGTATAAACAGTAACTCTGTACAGTTACACAGCGATTGAACCTTACCCTGAATAAACAGTGACTCTTTTCAGTTACACAGTGAGTGACCCTTACCATCAATAAACAGTGACTCTGTACAGTTACACAGTGAGCGACACTCACCCTGTATAAACAGTGACTCTCTATAGTCACACAGCGAGTGACCCTTACCCTGAATAAACAGGGACTCTACAGCTACAGTGAGTGACCCTTACCCTGAATTAATAGTGACTCTGTACAGTTACACAGTGAGTGAACCTTACTATGAATGAACAGGGACTCTGTACATTTACAGTGAGTGACGCTTACCCTGAATAAACAGTGACTCTGTACAGTTACAGTGAGTGACCAATACCCTGAATAAACAGTGACTCTGTACAGTTACACAGTGAGCGACGCGCACCCTGTATAAACAGTGACTCTGTACAGTTACACAGTGAGTGACCCTTACCCTGAATAAACAGGGACTCTGTGCAGTTAGTGAGTGACCCTTACTCTGAATAAACAGTGACTCTGTACAGTTACACAGTGAGTGACCCTTACCCTGAATAAACAGTGACTCTGTACAGTTACACAGTGAGTGAACCTTACCATGAATGAACAGGGACTCTGTACAGTTACAGTGAGTGACCCTTACTTTGAATAAACAGTGACTCTGTACAGTTACACAATGAGTGACCCTTACTATGAATAAACAGTGACTCTGTACAGTTACAGTGAGTGACCCTTATTCTGAATAAACAGCGACTCTGTACAGTTACAGTGAGTGACCCTTATTCTGAATAAACAGTGACTCTGTACAGTTACAGCGAGTGACCCTTACTCTGAATAAACAGTGACTCTGTCCAATTAGTGAGTGACCCTTACCCTGAATAAAGAGTGACACTGTACAATTACACAGTGAGAGACCCTTACCCGAAATAAACAGTGCCTCTGTGCAGTTACACAGTGAGTGACTCTTACCCTGCTGAATAAACAATGACTCTGCACAGATACACAGTGAGTGACCTTTACTCTGAATAAAGTGACTTTGTACAGTTACACAATGAGTGACCCTTACTCTGAATAAACAGTGACTCTGTACAGTTACACAGTGAGTGACCCTTACTCTGAATAAACAGTGACTCTGTGCAGTTACACAGTGAGTGACTCTTACTCTGAATGAACAGTGACTCTGTACAGTTACACAGTGAGTGACCCT
This sequence comes from Somniosus microcephalus, assembly GCF_052327205.1. Taxonomy (NCBI): domain Eukaryota; kingdom Metazoa; phylum Chordata; class Chondrichthyes; order Squaliformes; family Somniosidae; genus Somniosus; species Somniosus microcephalus. The sequence goes on from NC_141008.1 coordinate 47,862,229, forward strand.
TACTCTGAATAAACAGTGACTCTGTACAGTTACACAGTGAGTGACCCTTACTCTGAATAAAGTAACTTTGTACAGTTACACAATGAGTGACCCTTACCCTGAATAAACAGTAACTTTGTACAGTTATCCAGTGAGTGACCCTTACCCTGAATAAACAGTGACTCTGTACAGTTACACAGTGAGTGACCCTTACTCTGCATAAACAGTGACTGTGTACAGTAACAGTGAGTAACCCTTACTCTGAATAAACAGTGACTCTGCACAGTTACACAGTGAGTGAACCTTACTCTGAATAAACAGTGACTGTGTACAGTAACAGTGAGTGACCCTTACTCTGAATCAACAGTGACTCTGTACAGTTACACAGTGAGTAAACCTTACCCTGAATAAACAGTGACTGCGTACAGTTACAGTGAGTGACCCTTACCCTGAATAAACAGTGACTCTGTACAGTTACACAGTGAGTGATCCTTACCCTAAATAAACAGTGACTCTGTACAGTTACACAGTGAGTGACCCTTACTCTAAATAAACAGTGACTGTACAATTAGTGAGTGAACCTTACCATGAATGAACAGGGACTCTGTACAGTTACAGTGAGTGACCCTTACCCTGAATAAACAGTGACTCTGTACAGTTACACAATGAGTGACCCTTACTATGAATAAACAGTGACTCTGTACAGTTACACAGTGAGTGACCCTTACTCTGAATAAACAGTGACTCTGTACAGTTACACAGTGAGAGAGCCTTACCCTGAATAAACAGTGACTCTGTACAGTTAAAGTGAGTTACCCTTACTCTGAATAAACAGTGACTCTGTACAGTTATACAGCGAGTGACCCTTACCCTGAATAAACAGTAACTCTGTACAGTTATCCAGTGAGTGACCCTTACTCTGAATAAACAGTGACTCTGTACAGTTACACAGCGAGTAACCGGTACCCTGAATAAACAGTGACTCTGTACAGTTACACAGTGAGTGACCCTTACTCTGCATAAACAGTGACTGTGTACAGTAAGTGAGTGACCCTTACTGTGAATAAACAGTAGCTCTGTACAGTAACACAGTGAGTGACCTTTACCCTGAATAAACAGTGACTCTGTGCAGTTAGTGAGTGACCCTTACCCTGAATAAATAGTGACTCTGTACAGTTACACAGTGAGTGACCCTTACCCTGAATAAACAGTGACTCTGTACAGTTACACAGTGAGTGAAACTTACCATGAACAAACAGTGACTCTGTACAGTTACACAAGGAGTGACCCTTACTATGAATAAACAGTGTCTCTGTACAGTTAGTGAGTGACCCTTACTCTGAATAAACAGTGACTCTGTACAGTTACAGTGAGTGACCCTTACCCTGAATAAACATTGAGTCTGTACAGTTACAGTGAGTGAACCTTACCCTGTATAAACAGTAACTCTGTACAGTTAGTGAGTGACCCTTACCCTGAATAAACAGTGACTCTGTACAGTTACACAGTGAGTGAAACTTACCATGAACAAACAGTGACTCTGTACAGTTACACAAGGAGTGACCCTTACTATGAATAAACAGTGTCTCTGTACAGTTAGTGAGTGAACCTTACCCTCAATAAACAGTGACTCTGTATAGTTACAGTGAGTGACCCTTACCCTGAATAAACATTGAGTCTGTACAGTTACAGTGAGTGAACCTTACCCTGTATAAACAGTAACTCTGTACAGTTACACAGCGATTGAACCTTACCCTGAATAAACAGTGACTCTGTACAGTTACACAGTGAGTGCCCCTTACCCTGAATAAACAGTGACTCTTTTCAGTTACACAGTGAGTGACCCTTACCATCAATAAACAGTGACTCTGTACAGTTACACAGTGAGCGACACTCACCCTGTATAAACAGTGACTCTGTATAGTCACACAGCGAGTGACCCTTACCCTGAATAAACAGGGACTCTACAGCTACAGTGAGTGACCGTGACCCTGAATAAACAGTGGCTCTGTGCAGTTAGTGAGTGACCCTTACCCTGAATTAATAGTGACTCTGTACAGTTACACAGTGAGTGAACCTTACTATGAATGAACAGGAACTCTGTACATTTACACTGAGTGACGCTTACCCTGAATAAACAGTGACTCTGTACAGTTACAGTGAGTGACCAATACCCTGAATAAACAGTGACTCTGTACAGTTACACAGTGAGCGACGCGCACCCTGTATAAACAGTGACTCTGTACAGTTACACAGTGAGTGACCCTTACCCTGAATAAACAGGGACTCTGTGCAGTTAGTGAGTGACCCTTACTCTGAATAAACAGTGACTCTGTACAGTTACACAGTGAGTGACCCTTACCCTGAATAAACAGTGACTCTGTACAGTTACACAGTGAGTGAACCTTACCATGAATGAACAGGGACTCTGTACAGTGACAGTGAGTGACCCTTATTCTGAATAAACAGCGACTCTGTACAGTTACAGTGAGTGACCCTTATTCTGAATAAACAGTGACTCTGTACAGTTACAGCGAGTGACCCTTACTCTGAATAAACAGTGACTCTGTCCAATTAGTGAGTGACCCTTACCCTGAATAAAGAGTGACACTGTACAATTACACAGTGAGAGACCCTTACCCGAAATAAACAGTGCCTCTGTACAGTTAGTGAGTCACCCTTACCCTCAATAAACAGTGACTCTGTACAGTTACACAGTGAGTGACTCTTACCCTGCTGAATAAACAATGACTCTGCACAGATACACAGTGAGTGACCTTTACTCTGAATAAAGTGATTTTGTACAGTTACACAATGAGTGACCCTTACTCTGAATAAACAGTGACTCTGTACAGTTACACAGTGAGTGAACCTTACTATGAATGAACAGGGACTCTGTACATTTACAGTGAGTGACCAATACCCTGAATAAACAGGGACACTGTGCAGTTAGTGAGTGACCCTTACTCTGAATAAACAGTGACTCTGTACAGTTACACAGTGAGTGACCCTTACTTTGAATAAACAGTGACTCTGTACAGTTACACAATGAGTGACCCTTACCCTGAATAAACAGTGACTCTGTACAGTTACACAGTGAGTGACCCTTACTCTGAATAAACAGTGACTCTGTACAGTTACACAGTGAGTGACTCTTACTCTGAATAAACAGTGACTCTGTACAGTTACACAGTGAGAGAGCCTTACCCTGAATAAACAGTGACTCTGTACAGTTACACAGTGAGTGACTCTTACTCTGAATAAACAGTGACTCTGTACAGTTACACAGTGAGTGACCCTTACTCTGAATAAACAGTGACTCTGTACAGTTACACAGTGAGTGACTCTTACTCTGAATAAACAGTGACTCTGTACAGTTACACAGTGAGTGACCCTTACTCTGAATAAACAGTGACTCTGTACAGTTACACAGTGAGTGACTCTTACTCTGAATAAACAGTGACTCTGTACAGTTACACAGTGAGTGACCCTTACTCTGAATAAACAGTGACTCTGTACAGTTATACAGCGAGTGACCCTTACCCTGAATAAACAGTAACTCTGTACAGTTATCCAGTGAGTGACCCTTACTCTGAATAAACAGTGACTCTGTACAGTTACACAGCGAGTAACCGGTACCCTGAATAAACAGTGACTCTGTACAGTTACACAGTGAGTGACGCTTACTCTGCATAAACAGTGACTGTGTACAGTAAGTGAGTGACCCTTACTGTGAATAAACAGTAGCTCTGTACAGTAACACAGTGAGTGACCTTTACCCTGAATAAACAGTGACTCTGTGCAGTTAGTGAGTGACCCTTACTGTGAATAAACAGTGACTCTGTACAGTTACACAGTGAGTGACCCTTACCCTGAATAAACAGTGACTCTGTACAGTTACACAGTGAGTGACCCTTACCCTGAATAAACAGTGACTCTGTACAGTTACACAGTGAGTGAAACTTACCATGAATAAACAGTGACTCTGTACAGTTACACAAGGAGTGACCCTTACTATGAATAAACAGTGTCTCTGTACAGTTAGTGAGTGACCCTTACTCTGAATAAACAGTGACTCTGTACAGTTACAGTGAGTGACCCTTACCCTGAATAAACATTGAGTCTGTACAGTTACAGTGAGTGAACCTTACCGTGTATAAACAGTAACTCTGTACAGTTACACAGCGATTGAACCTTACCCTGAATAAACAGTGACTCTTTTCAGTTACACAGTGAGTGACCCTTACCATCAATAAACAGTGACTCTGTACAGTTACACAGTGAGCGACACTCACCCTGTATAAACAGTGACTCTCTATAGTCACACAGCGAGTGACCCTTACCCTGAATAAACAGGGACTCTACAGCTACAGTGAGTGACCCTTACCCTGAATTAATAGTGACTCTGTACAGTTACACAGTGAGTGAACCTTACTATGAATGAACAGGGACTCTGTACATTTACAGTGAGTGACGCTTACCCTGAATAAACAGTGACTCTGTACAGTTACAGTGAGTGACCAATACCCTGAATAAACAGTGACTCTGTACAGTTACACAGTGAGCGACGCGCACCCTGTATAAACAGTGACTCTGTACAGTTACACAGTGAGTGACCCTTACCCTGAATAAACAGGGACTCTGTGCAGTTAGTGAGTGACCCTTACTCTGAATAAACAGTGACTCTGTACAGTTACACAGTGAGTGACCCTTACCCTGAATAAACAGTGACTCTGTACAGTTACACAGTGAGTGAACCTTACCATGAATGAACAGGGACTCTGTACAGTTACAGTGAGTGACCCTTACTTTGAATAAACAGTGACTCTGTACAGTTACACAATGAGTGACCCTTACTATGAATAAACAGTGACTCTGTACAGTTACAGTGAGTGACCCTTATTCTGAATAAACAGCGACTCTGTACAGTTACAGTGAGTGACCCTTATTCTGAATAAACAGTGACTCTGTACAGTTACAGCGAGTGACCCTTACTCTGAATAAACAGTGACTCTGTCCAATTAGTGAGTGACCCTTACCCTGAATAAAGAGTGACACTGTACAATTACACAGTGAGAGACCCTTACCCGAAATAAACAGTGCCTCTGTGCAGTTACACAGTGAGTGACTCTTACCCTGCTGAATAAACAATGACTCTGCACAGATACACAGTGAGTGACCTTTACTCTGAATAAAGTGACTTTGTACAGTTACACAATGAGTGACCCTTACTCTGAATAAACAGTGACTCTGTACAGTTACACAGTGAGTGACCCTTACTCTGAATAAACAGTGACTCTGTGCAGTTACACAGTGAGTGACTCTTACTCTGAATGAACAGTGACTCTGTACAGTTACACAGTGAGAGAGCCTTACCCTGAATAAACAGTGACTCTGTACAGTTAAAGTGAGTGACCCTTACTCTGAATAAACAGTGACTCTGTACAGTTATACAGTGAGTGACCCTTACCCTGAATAAACAGTAACTCTGTACAGTTACACAGTGAGTAACCGGTACCCTGAATAAACAGTGACTCTGTACAGTTACACAGTGAGTGACCCTTACTCTGCATAAACAGTGACTGTGTACAGTAACAGTGAGTGACCCTTACTCTGAATAAAGAGTGACTCTACAGTTACACAGTGAGTGCTCCTTACCCTGAATAAACAGTGACTGCGTACAGTTACAGGGAGTGACCCTTACCCTGAATAAACAGTGACTCTGTACAGTTACACAGTGAGTGCTCCTTACCCTGAATGAACAGCGACTCTGTACAGTTACACAGTGAGTGATCCTTACCCTAAATAAAGAGTGACTCTGTACAGTTACACAGTGAGTGACCCTTACTCTGAATAAACAGTGACTCTGTACAATTAGTGAGTGACCCTTACCCTGAATAAAGAGTGACACTGTACAATTAAACAGTGAGAGACCCTTACCCTAAATAAACAGTGCCTCAGTACAGTTAGTGAGTGACCCCTACCCTGAATAAACAGTGACTCTGTACAGTTACACAGTGAGTGACCCTTACTCTGAATAAACAGTAACTCTGTGCAGTTACACAGTGAGTAACCCGTACTCTGAATAAACAGTGACTCTGTACAGTTACACAGTGAGTAACCCATACTCTGAATAAACAGTGACTCTGTGCAGTTACACAGTGAGTAACCCGTACTCTGAATAAACAGTGACTCTGTACAGTTACACAGTGAGTAACCCGTACTCTGAATAAACAGTGACTCTGTGCAGTTACACAGTGAGTAACCCGTACTCTGAATAAACAGTCATTCTGTACAGTTACACAGTGAGTGACCCTTACCCTGAATCAACAGTCATTCTGTACAGTTACACAGTGAGTGACCCTTACTCTGAATAAACAGTGACTCTGTACAGTTACACAGTGATTGACCCTTGCTCTGCATAAACAGTGGCTCTGTACAGTTGCAAAGTGAGTAACCCGTACCCTGAATAAACAGTGACTCTGTACAGTTACACAGTGAGTGACCCTTACCTTGAATAAACAGAGACTGCGTACAGTTACAGTGAGTGACCCTTACCCTGAATAAACAGTGACTCTGTACAGTTACACAGTGAGTGATCCTTACTTTGAATAAACAGTGACTCTGTACAGTTACACAGTGAGTGACCCTTGCTCTGCATAAACAGTGGCTCTGTACAGTTGCAAAGTGAGTAACCCGTACCCTGAATAAACAGTGACTCTGTACAGTTACACAGTGAGTGACACTTACCTTGAATAAACAGAGACTGCGTACAGTTATAGTGAGTGACCCTTACCCTGAATAAACAGTGACTCTGTACAGTTACACAGTGAGTGAACCTTACCATGAATGAACAGTGACTCTGTACAGTTACACAATGAGTGACCCTTACTATGAATAAACAGTGACTCTGTACAGTTACACAGTGAGTGACTGTTACCCTGCTGAATAAACAGTGACTCTGTACAGTTACAGTGAGTGACCCTTATTCTGAATAAACAGCGACTCTGTACAGTTACAGTGAGTGACCCTTATTCTGAATAAACAGTGACTCTGTACAGTTACAGCGAGTGACCCTTACTCTGAATAAACAGTGACTCTGTCCAATTAGTGAGTGACCCTTACCCTGAATAAAGAGTGACACTGTACAATTACACAGTGAGAGACCCTTACCCGAAATAAACAGTGACTCTGTCCAGTTACACAGTGAGTGACTCTTACCCTGCTGAATAAACAATGACTCTGCACAGATACACAGTGAGTGACCTTTACTCTGAATAAAGTGACTTTGTACAGTTACACAATGAGTGACCCTTACTCTGAATAAACAGTGACTCTGTACAGTTCCACAGTGAGTGACCCTTACTCTGAATAAACAGTGACTCTGTGCAGTTACACAGTGAGTGACTCTTACTCTGAATGAACAGTGACTCTGTACAGTTACACAGTGAGAGGGCCTTACCCTGAATAAACAGTGACTCTGTACAGTTAAAGTGAGTGACCCTTACTCTGAATAAACAGTGACTCTGTACAGTTATACAGTGAGTGACCCTTACCCTGAATAAACAGTAACTCTGTACAGTTGTCCAGTGAGTGACCCTTACTCTGAATAAACAGTGACTCTGTACAGTTACACAGTGAGTAACCGGTACCCTGAATAAACAGTGACTCTGTACAGTTACACAGTGAGTGACCCTTACTCTGCATAAACAGTGACTCTACAGTTACACAGTGAGTAAACCTTACCCTGAATAAACAGTGACTGCGTACAGTTACAGGGAGTGATCCTTACCCTAAATAAACAGTGACTCTGTACAGTTACACAGTGAGTGACCCTTACTCTGAATAAACAGTGACTCTGTACAATTAGTGAGTGACCCTTACCCTGAATAAAGAGTGACACTGTACAATTAAACAGTGAGAGACCCTTACCCTAAATAAACAGTGCCTCAGTACAGTTAGTGAGTGACCCCTACCCTGAATAAACAGTGACTCTGTACAGTTACACAGTGAGTGACCCTTCCTCTGAATAAACAGTAACTCTGTGCAGTTACACAGTGAGTAACCCGTACTCTGAATAAACAGTGACTCTGTACAGTTACACAGTGAGTAACCCGTACTCTGAATAAACAGTGACTCTGTGCAGTTACACAGTGAGTAACCCGTACTCTGAATAAACAGTGACTCTGTACAGTTACACAGTGAGTAACCCGTACTCTGAATAAACAGTGACTCTGTGCAGTTACACAGTGAGTAACCCGTACTCTGAATAAACAGTGACTCTGTACAGTTACACAGTGAGTGACCCTTACCCTGAATCAACAGTCATTCTGTACAGTTACACAGTGAGTGACCCTTACTCTGAATAAACAGTGACTCTGTACAGTTACACAGTGATTGACCCTTGCTCTGCATAAACAGTGGCTCTGTACAGTTGCAAAGTGAGTAACCCGTACCCTGAATAAACAGTGACTCTGTACAGTTACACAGTGAGTGATCCTTACTTTGAATAAACAGTGACTCTGTACAGTTACGCAGTGAGTGACCCTTGCTCTGCATAAACAGTGGCTCTGTACAGTTGCAAAGTGAGTAACCCGTACCCTGAATAAACAGTGACTCTGTACAGTTACACAGTGAGTGACCCTTACCTTGAATAAACAGAGACTGCGTACAGTTACAGCGAGTGACCCTTACTCTGAATAAACAGTGACTCTGTCCAATTAGTGAGTGACCCTTACCCTGAATAAAGAGTGACACTGTACAATTACACAGTGAGAGACCCTTACCCGAAATAAACAGTGCCTCTGTACAGTTACACAGTGAGTGACTCTTACCCTGCTGAATAAACAATGACTCTGCACAGATACACAGTGAGTGACCTTTACTCTGAATAAAGTGACTTTGTACAGTTACACAATGAGTGACCCTTACTCTGAATAAACAGTGACTCTGTACAGTTACACAGTGAGTGACCCTTACCCTGAATAAACAGTGACTCTGTACAGTTACACAGTGAGTTACCCTTACTCTGAATAAACAGTGACTCTGTGCAGTTACACAGTGAGTGACTCTTACTCTGAATGAACAGTGACTCTGTACAGTTACACAGTGAGAGAGCCTTACCCTGAATAAACAGTGACTCTGTACAGTTAAAGTGAGTGACCCTTACTCTGAATAAACAGTGACTCTGTACAGTTATACAGTGAGTGACCCTTACCCTGAATAAACAGTAACTCTGTACAGTTATCCAGTGAGTGACCCTTACTCTGAATAAACAGTGACTCTGTACAGTTACACAGTGAGTAACCGGTACCCTGAATAAACAGTGACTCTGTACAGTTACACAGTGAGTGACCCTTACTCTGCATAAACAGTGACTGTGTACAGTAACAGTGAGTGACCCTTACTCTGAATAAAGAGTGACTCTACAGTTACACAGTGAGTGCTCCTTACCCTGAATGAACAGCGACTCTGTACAGTTACACAGTGAGTGATCCTTACCCTAAATAAAGAGTGACTCTGTACAGTTACACAGTGAGTGACCCTTACTCTGAATAAACAGTGACTCTGTACAATTAGTGAGTGACCCTTACCCTGAATAAAGAGTGACACTGTACAATTAAACAGTGAGAGACCCTTACCCTAAATAAACAGTGCCTCAGTACAGTTAGTGAGTGACCCCTACCCTGAATAAACAGTGACTCTGTACAGTTACACAGTGAGTGACCCTTACTCTGAATAAACAGTAACTCTGTGCAGTTACACAGTGAGTAACCCGTACTCTGAATAAACAGTGACTCTGTACAGTTACACAGTGAGTAACCCGTACTCTGAATAAACAGTGACTCTGTGCAGTTACACAGTGAGTAACCCGTACTCTGAATAAACAGTGACTCTGTACAGTTACACAGTGAGTAACCCGTACTCTGAATAAACAGTGACTCTGTGCAGTTACACAGTGAGTAACCCGTACTCTGAATAAACAGTGACTCTGTACAGTTACACAGTGAGTGACCCTTACCCTGAATCAACAGTCATTCTGTACAGTTACACAGTGAGTGACCCTTACTCTGAATAAACAGTGACTCTGTACAGTTACACAGTGATTGACCCTTGCTCTGCATAAACAGTGGCTCTGTACAGTTGCAAAGTGAGTAACCCGTACCCTGAATAAACAGTGACTCTGTACAGTTACCCAGTGAGTGACCCTTACCTTGAATAAACAGAGACTGCGTACAGTTACAGTGAGTGACCCTTACCCTGAATAAACAGTGACTCTGTACAGTTACACAGTGAGTGATCCTTACTTTGAATAAACAGTGACTCTGTACAGTTACGCAGTGAGTGACCCTTGCTCTGCATAAACAGTGGCTCTGTACAGTTGCAAAGTGAGTAACCCGTACCCTGAATAAACAGTGACTCTGTACAGTTACACAGTGAGTGACCCTTACCTTGAATAAACAGAGACTGCGTACAGTTACAGTGAGTGACCCTTACCCTGAATAAACAGTGACTCTGTACAGTTACACAGTGAGTGATCCTTACTTTTGAATAAACAGTGACTCTGTACAGTTACACAGTGAGTGACCCTTACCCTGAATACACAGTGATTCTGTACAGTTACACAGTGAGTGACCCTTACTCAGAATAGATAGTGACTTTGTACGTTGCACAGTGAGTGACCCCTACCCTGAATAAACAGTGACTTTGTAGAGTTATACAGTGAGTGCCCCTTACCTGAATAAACAGTCACTTTGTACAGTTATACAGTGAGTGATCATTACCCTGAAAAACCGTGATTTTATACAGTTATAGATTGAGTGACATTTCCTCTGAATAAACAGTGACTCTCTACAGTTACACATTGAGTGACTCTTACTCTGAATAAACAGTGACTCTGTACAGTTAAACAGTGAGTGAACCTTACCCTGAATAAACAGTGACTCTGTACAGTTACACTGAGTGACCCTTACTCTGAATAAACAGTGACTCTGTACAGTTAAACAGTGAGTGACAATTACTCTGAATAAACAGTGACTCTGTACAGTTAGTGAGTGACCCTTACCCTGAATAAACAGTGACTCTGTACAGTTACACAGTGAGTGACCCTTACCCTGAATAAATAGTGACTCTGTACAGTGAGGGACCCTTACCCTGAATAAACAGTGACTCTGTACAGTTAGTGAGTGACCCTTACCCTGAATAAACAGTGACTCTGTACAGTTACACAATGAGTGACCCTTACTCTGAATAAACCGTGACTCTGTACAGTTACACAGTGAGTGACCCTTACCCTGAATAAACAGTGACTCTGTACAGTTACACAGTGAGTGACTCTTACTCTGAATAAACGACTGTGTAGTTACACAGTGAGTGACCCTTACCCTTACTCAGTGTGTTGTACCTGCCTCTTTGTATATACCAGTGTACAAAATGTGCAACTGACTCCTTACCTGTCTCCAGTATATCCCACATCACAGGTGCACCCCCCTGTGATATGATGGCACTTTCCATGGTAACACTCTGGACAGGTCGAGTCACAGCCAACCCCAAAGGTCCCAGATACACAGGGAGAGTCACACCTAGGCATCGACACAAAGATTAGTTGTTGTGTACTCACAGACTGTACAACTGATTCCCAATATCGAAAACATCAAAGATCCAACAGTACTTGGCGCAATCCAGAGCAGTTTTGCGTCTGAGTCAGAAGGTCGTGGGCTCGAGTCCCACTCCAGAGACTTGAGCACAAAATCCAGTCTCACACTCCAGTGCAGTACTGAGGGAGCACCGCACTGTCGGAGGGGCAGTACTGAGGGAGCACCGCACTGTCGGAGGGGCAGTACTGAGGGAGAGCTGCACTGTCAGAGGGGCAGTACTGAGAGAGCGCCGCACTGTCGGAGGGGCAGTACTGAGGGAGCTCCGCACTGTCAGAGCGGTAGTACTGTGGGAGTGCCGCACTGTCGGAGGGGCAGTACTGAGGGAGCTCCGCACTGTCAGAGCGGCAGTACTGAGGGAGAGCCGCATTGTTGGAGGGGCAGTACTGAGGGAGCGCCGCACTGTCGGAGGGGCAGTACCGAGGGAACGCCGCACTGTCAGAGGGGCAGTACTGAGGGAGCGCCGCATTGTCGGAGGGGCAGTACTGAGGGAGCGCCGCACTGTTGTAGGGGCAGTACTGAGGAAGCGCCGCACTGTCGGAGGGGCAGTACTGAGGGAGTGCCGCACTGTCGGAGGGGCAGTACTGAGGGAGCTCCGTACTGTCGGAGGGGCAGTACTGAGGGAACGCCGCACTGTCGGAGGGGCAGTACTGAGGGAGCGCCGCACTGTCGGAGGGGCAGTCCTGAGGGAGCGCCGCAGTGTCGGACGGGCAGTACTGAGGGAGCGCTGCACTGTCGAAGGGGCAGTACTGAGGGAGAGCTGCACTGTCTGAGGGGCAGTACTAAGGGAGCGCCGCACTGTCAGAGGGGCAGCACTGAGTGAGCGCCGCACTGTCGGAGGGGCAGTACTGAGGGAGAGCTGCACTGTCGAAGGGGCAGTACTGAGGGACAGACGCACTATCAGAGGGGCAGTACTGAGGGAGTGCCGCACTGTCCGAGGGGCAGTACTGAGAGAGCGCTGCACTGTCGGAGGGGCAGTACTGAGGGAGCGCTGCACTGTCGGAGGGGCAGTACTGAGGGAGCGGTGCACTGTCAGAGGGGCAGTACTGAGGGAGTGCCGTACTGTCGGAGGGGCAGTGCTGAGGGGGAGCTGCGCTGTCTGAGGGGCAGTGCTGAGGGAGCGCTTCACTGTCGGAGGGGCAGTACTGAGGGAGCGCCGCACTGTCAGAGGGGCAGTACTGAGGGAGCGCCGCACTGTCGGAGGGGCAGTACTGAGGGAGCGCCGCACTGCCGGAGGGGCAGTACTGCGGGAGCGCCGCACTGTCGGAGGGGTAGTACTGAAGGAGCGATTCATTGTCGGAGGGGCAGTACTGAGGGAGCGCTGCACTGTCGGAGGGGCACTACTGAGGGAGAGCCGCAATGTCGGAGGGGCAGTACTGAGGGAGAGCCGCACTGTCGGAGGGGCAGTACTGAGGCAGCGCCGCACTGTCAGAGGGGCAGTGCTGAAGGAGCGATTCACTGTCGGCGGGGCAATACTGAGGGAGCGCCGCACTGTCGGAGGGGCAGCACTCTGGGAGCGCCGCACTGCTGGAGGGGCAGTACTGAGGGAGCGCCGCACTGTCAGAGGGGCTGTACTGAGGGAGCGCCGCACTGTCGGAGCGGCAGTACTGAGGGAGCGCTGCACTGTCGGAGGGGCAGTACTGAGGGAGAGCCGCACTGTCGGAGGGGCAGTACTGAGGGAGCTCCGCACTGTCAGAGCGGCAGTACTGAGGGAGAGCCGCATTGTTGGAGGGGCAGTACTGAGGGAGCGCGCACTGTCGGAGGGGCAGTACTGTGGGAACGCCGCACTGTCGGAGGGGCAGTACTGAGGGAGAGCCGCACTGTCAGAGGGGCAGTACTGAGGGAGCGCCGCATTGTTGTAGGGGCAGTACTGAGGAAGCGCTGCACTGTCAGAGGGGCAGTACTGAGGGAGAGCCACACTGTCGGAGGGGCAGTACTGAGGGAGCGTCGCACTGTCGGAGGGGCAGTACTGAGGGTGTGCCGCACTGTCGGAGGGGCAGTACTGAGGGAGCTCCGTACTGTCGGAGGGGCAGTACTGAGGGAACGCCGCACTTTCGGAGGGACAGTACTGAGGGAGAGCCGCACTGTCAGAGGGGCTGTTCTGAGGGAGCGCCGCATTGTTGGAGGGGCAGTACTGAGGGAGCGCCGCACTGTTGTAGGGGCAGTACTGAGGAAGCGCCACACTGTCAGAGGGGCAATACTGAGGGAGAGCCACACAGTCGGAGGGGCAGTGCTGAGGGAGAGTCGCACTGTCGGAGGGGCAGTACTGAGGGAGCGCCGCACTGTCGGAGGGGCAGTACTGAGGCAGCTCCGCACTGTCGGAGGGGCAGTACTGAGGGAGTGCCGCACTGTCGGAGGGGCAGTACTGAGGGAATGCTGCACTGTCGGAGGGGCAGCACTGAGTGAGAGCCGCACTGTCAGAGGGGCAGTACTGAGGGAGCGCCGCATTGTTGGAGGGGCAGTACTGAGGGAGCGCCGCACTGTTGTAGGGGCAGTACTGAGGAAGCGTCGCACTGTCAGAGGGGCAGTACTGAGGGAGAGCCACACTGTCGGAGGGGCAGTACTGAGGGAGAGTCGCACTGTCGGAGAGGTAATACTGAGGGAGCGCCACGCTGTCGGAGGGGCAGTACTGAGGGAGCGCCGCACTGTCGGACGGGCAGTACTGAGGGAGAGCTGCACTGTCAGAGGGGCAGTACTGAGGGAGAGCCGTACTGTCGGAGGGGCAGTACTGAGGGAGCGCCGCACTGTCGGAGGGGCAGTACTGAGGGAGAACCGCACTGTCTGAGCGGCAGTACTGAGGGAGAGCCGCACTGTTGTAGGGGCAGTACTGAGGGAGCGCCGCACTGTCAGAGGGGCTGTACTGAGGGAGCGCCGCACTGTCGGAGGGGCAGTGCTGAGGGAGCGCCGCACTGTCGGAGGGGCAGGACTGAGGGAGCACCGCGCTGTCGGAGGGGCAGGACTGAGGGAGCGCCGCACTGTCGGAAGGGCAGTACTGAGGGAGCGCTGCACTGTCGGAGGGGCAGTACTGAGTGAGCGCCGCACTGTCGGAGGGGCAGTACTGAGGGAGCGCCGCACTGTCGGAAGGGCAGTACTGAGGGAGCGCCGCACGGTCAGAGCGGCAGTACTGAGGGAGCGCCGCACTGTCGGAAGGGCAGTACTGAGGGAGCGCCGCACGGTCAGAGCGGCAGTACTGAGGGAGCGCCGCACTGTCGGAGGGGCAGTACTGAGGGAACGCTGCACTGTCCAAGGTGTCGTCTTTTGGATGAGACGTTAAACTGACGCTCTGTCTGCCCCCACAGGTGGATGTGAAAGATCCCACGGCCACTATTAGAAGGAGGGCAGGGGAGTTTTCCCGGTGCCCTGCCCAATAACTATCCCTCAACCAACATGAGAAAGAGATTATCTGGTCATTTATCTCATTGCTGTTTGTGGGAGCTTGCTGTGCGCAAATTGGTTGCTGCGTTTCCCTACCAAACAAAGCTAACCAACTTCAGAAATAATTAATTGGCTGTAAAGCGCTTTGGGACTTCCTGTGGATGTGAAAGGTGCTCTAAGAATGTGTGTCTTTCTGAATTGAATCACTTCAGTTACCCGAATAAATCTGCTTCATAAAACTAAGCGCGGTGGAGTGGATTCCAGCCGCGGGTGCCGTACCTGGGCCTGATCCATCCCGCGTTGCAGGCGTGGCAAATCCCGGTCTCGGCGTCGCAGAATTCCCCATCCCGGCACGCAGGGCATTTCTCCGCGCACTGGTCGCCGTGGAAACCCGGGGAGCAGGGCTGGTCACAGCGGCTCCCGTCCCAGCCGGGCTCGCAGGGCTGACAGAAACCATCGACGGGGGAGCAGGGCTGAGCGTCTTTGCAGCGGCCGCACCTGTGACGGGGAGGACAACACGGGTCAGATGTAACGGAACGGACGGTCGGCCGAGTTGTAGCAGACTGGTCGTGCTCTCCCTGGCATTGAACGCGGGGACACAAGGACCACAGATAGTCTTCAGGTGAAGTGTGGCTAGACCAGGAGGCAGAGACGTAACTCCGACCCCAGTGTAAAGTTAGGCATTCTGTCCTTATTTTTACATTTGCATTATAAATCCCTCCGCCCACTTTTATAATGGAAAAATCCTATGTAAACTGTCACGCTGCAATTACAAAAACAATTTGCATTTATATAGCACCTTTAACGCAGTAAAACGTCCCAGGGTGCTTCACAGGAGCCTTATCAGATAAAATTTGACACCAAGCCACACAAGGAGACCAAAAGCTTGGTCAAAGCGGTCGGTTTTAAGGAGCGTCTTAAAGGAGGCGAGTGAAGCGGAGATATGGAGGGGTTTAGGGAGAGAATTCCAGTGCCTAGGATAAGGCAGCTGAAGGCACGGCTGCCAATGATGGAGCGATTAAAATTGGGGATGCGCAAGAGGCCAGAATTTGGAGGAGCGCAGATATTTCAGAGGGTTGTAGGGCTGGAGGAGGTAACAGAGATAGGGAGGGGGCGAGGCCATGGAGGGATTTAAACACAAGGATGAGAATTTTTAAATCAAGGCGCTGCCGGGCTGGGAGCCAATGTTGGTCAGCGAGCACACCCTCCCGCCAGTGTTGGTGCTGCAGCGCCCCCATTAGAAGGAGAGGGGATATTACAGTGTGACATGTTTACACAGAATTTCTCCATTATAAAAGTGGATGCAGAATAGAAAAGATTTACAGGAAGTGCATGCAGTGCTATGATCTTTAATACATTGTGTAGATGTAGCCAGTTGTGGCTGGTCTAATACGTGAGTGCAAAAGACAAGGCTGAAGCATTTGCAACTATCTTCAGCCAGAAGTGCCGAGTGGATGATCTATCTCGGCCTCCTCCTGAGGTCCCCAGCATCACAGATGCCAGTCTTCAGCCCATTCAATTCACTCCACGTGATGTCAAGAAACGGCTGAAGACACTGGATACTGCAAAGGCTATGGGCCCTGACAACATTCCGGCAATAGTACTGAAGACTTGTGCTCCAGAAATAGCTACGCCTCTAGCCAAGCTGTTCCAGTACAGCTACAACACTGGCATCTACCCGGCAATGTGGAAAATTGCCCAAGTATGTCCTGTCTACAAAAAGCAGGACAAATCCGACCCGGCCAATTACCGTCCCATCAGTCTACTCTCAATCATCAGCAAAGTGATGGAAGGTGTCGTCGACAGTGCTATCAAGCGGCACTTACTCAGCAATAACCTGCTAACTGACGCCCAGTTTGGGTTCCGCCAGGGCCACTCAGCTCCTGACCTCATTACAGCCTTGGTCCAAACATGGACAAAAGAGCTGAACTCAAGAGGTGAGGTGAGAGTGACTGCCCTTGACATCAAGGCAGCATTTGATCGAGTGTGGCATCAAGGAGCCCTAGCAAAACTGAAGTCAATGGGAATCAAGGGGAAAACTCTCCATTGGTTTGAATCATACCTAGCACAAAGGAAGTTGGCTGTGGTTGTTGGAGGTCATTCATCTCAATCACATGACATCACTGCAGGAGTTCCTCAGGGCAGTGTCCTAGGCCCAACCGTCTTCAGCTGTTTCATCAATGACCTTCCCTCCATCATAAGGTCAGAAGTGGGGATGTTCGCTGATTATTGCACACTGTTCAGCACCATTCGAGACTCGTCAGATACTGACGCAGTCCGTGTCCATATGCAGCAAGACCTGGACAACATTCAGACTTGGGCTGACAAGTGGCAAGTAACATTCGCACCACACAAGTGCCAGGCAATGACCATCTCCAACAGGCGAGACTCTAACCATCTCCCCTTGACATTCAATGGCATTACCATCGCTGAATCCCCCACTATCAACATCCTGGGGGTTACCATTGATCAGAAACTGAACTGGACCAGCCATATAAATACTGTGGCTACAAGAGCAGGCCAGAGGCTGGGAATTCTGCGGCGAGTGTCTCACCTCCTGACTCCCCAAAGCCTTTCCACCATCTACAAGGCACAAGTCAGGAGTGTGATGGAATACTCTCCACTTGCCTGGATGAGTGCAGCTCCAACAACACTCAAGAAGCTCGACACCATTCAGGATAAAGCAGCCCGCTTGATTGGTACTCCATCCACCACCTTCAACGTTCTCTCCCTCCACCACCGGCGCACTGTGGCTGCAGTGTGTACCATCTACAAGATGCACTGCAGCAACTCGCCAAAGCTCCTTCAACAGCACCTTCCAAACCCGCGACCTCTACCACTTAGAAGGACAAGGGCAGCAGACGCATGGGAACATCACCACCTACAAGTTCCCCTTCAAGCCACACACCATCCTGACTTGGACCTGTATCGCCATTCCTTCACTGTCGCTGGGCCAAAATCCTGGAACTCCCTTCCTAACAACATTGTGGGTGTACCTACACCATATGGACTGCAGCGGTTCAAGAAGGCGGCTCACCACCATCTTCTCAAGGGCAATTAGGGATGGGCACTAAATGCAGGCCTAGCCAGCGACGCCCACATCCCATCAATGAATAAAAAAATTAAAAAATAAAAATGTGATTTTCTAGCACTCTGCAGCAATCTGCATCAAAGACACAGTAACTGTACAATGGGCCGTATTTTCCGATCAGAGGCCTCGGAACTTACCCGAGGGCTCCCGGGGCGCCTACACTTCCGCTCCTGGGCCTCTCCAAATTCCAAGTGCGCAGGGCCCACGTATCCCAGTGTCGCGGGCGATTCGAAAGCGTCCCTGGGATCACGTGGGCCAGGCCAGCCAATAGGAGAAGGGAATCTCCCTTTATACACTTGACAGATCGACCCGTCAAATATATGAATGGAGATCAATGAAAAAACATAGTAAAACTTTAAATAATTTTTTTTTTAAACCATCTCCTTTTTAAAATTAGTTGAAATTACAATAAATTTAATATTTTAAACAAATATTTAATTATTTGAAAAACATAATTAAAGTGTTTTATGGGGCTAAAAATAAACTTACCATTTTTTAAGGTATTTTTAACTGATAAATCAGTGAAAAAATCTTTTTTTTTACTTTTTTCAACTCTTATCCTGGTAAAAGCAGGCCTTACGCCTTACGAGGTGTAAGAATTGTAAGGGTTTTCTGCGGGCGGAGGGTCTCCAGAAAGCGGAACTCTCCGCCCGCAGAGCCGCTTCTCCCGGGCAGCTGGAGGATCTGTCAAGACCATTCTTCACTGATCGGAAATGTCGGTTTTCAGTGCATGCGCTGTGCATGCCTGAAACCGGCATTTCCGATGCCCCTACGGATGGGTACATAGCGCGTACCCACCCGTAGGGATCGGAATATACGGACCAATATGACATCCAGTACTTGTCGATCTCTCCTGGTGCCTGTGCCGGCTCTTTGAAAAAGCTCTCCAATTTAGTCCCACTCCCCCTGCTCTTTCCTCATAGCCCTGCAATGAGCCATAAGAACATAAGAACATAAGAAGTAGGAGCAGGAGTAGGCCATACGGCCCCTTGGGCCTGCTCCGCCATTCAATAGGATCATGGCTGATCCGAACCTAGACTCACGTCCACTTCCCTGCCCGCTCCCCATAACCCCTAATTCCCTTATCAGCTAGGAAACTGTCTATCTCCGTTTTAAATTTATTTAATGTCGCAGCTTCCACAGCTCTCTGAGGTAGCAAATTCCATAGATTTACTACCCTCTGAGTGAAGAAGTTTCTCCTCATCTCAGTTTTGAAAGGGCAGCCCCTTATTCCAAGATTATGTCCCCTAGTTTTAGTCTCACCCATCAGTGGAAACATCCTCACCGCATCCACCCGATCAAGCCCCCTCACAATCTTATATGTTTCGATAAGATCGCCTCTCATTCTTCTGAATTCCAATGAGTAGAGGCCCAACCTACTCAACCTTTCCTCATAAGTCAACCCCCTCATCTCCGGAATCAACCGAGTGAACCTTCTCTGAACTGCCTCGAGAGCAAGTATATCTTTTCTTAAATATGGAAACCAAAACTGTACGCAGTATTCCAGGTGTGGCCTCACCAGTACCCTGTATAACTGAAGCAAGACTTCCCTGCTTTTATACTCCATCCCCCTTGCAATAAAAGCCAAGATTCCATTGGCCTTCCTGATCACCTGCTGTACCTGCATACTAACCTTCTGTGTTTCATGCACCAGGACCCCCAGATCCCTTTGTACTGTAGCACTTTACAGTTTCTCTCCATTTAGATAATAACTTGCTCTTTGATTTTTTCTGCCAAAGTGCATAACCTCACACTTTCCAACATTATATTCCATCTGCCAAATTTCTGCCCACTCACTTAGCCTGTCTATGTCCTTTTGCAGGTTTTTTATGTCCTCCTCACTCACTGCTTTCCCTCCCATCTTTGTACCGTCGGCAAACTTGGATATGTTGCACTTGGTCCCTTCCTCCAAATCGTTAATATAGATTGTAAAGAGTTGGGGTCCCAGCACTGACCCCTGCGGAATACCTAGTTACTGATTGCCAACCCGAGAATGAACCATTTATCCCAACTGTCTGTTTTCTGTTAGATAGCCAATCTTCCACCCATGCCAGTATATTATCCCCAATCCTGTGATTTTTTATCTTGTGCAATAATCTTTTGTGTGGCACCTTGTCAAATGCCTTTTGGAAGTCCAAATACACCACATCCACTGGTTCCCCTTTATCCACCCTGTTTGTTACGTCCTCAAAGAATTCGAGCAAATTTGTCAAATATGACTTCCCCTTCATAAAACCATGCTGACTCTGTCCGATTAAATTATGCTTATCCAAATGTCCTGTTACTGATTCCTTAATAAGGGACTCCAACATTTTACCAACCACAGATGTTAGGCTAACTGGTCTATAGTTTCCAGCCTTTTGTCTACCTCCCTTTTTAAATAAGGGCGTTACATTAGCAGTTTTCCAATCTGCTGGGACCTTTCCTGAATCCAGGGAGTTTTGGAAAATTACCACCAATGCATCCGCAATCCCTACCGCTACTTCTCTCAAGACCCTAGGATGTAAGCCATCAGGTCCAGGGGATTTATCCGCCTTTAGTCCCATTATCTTACCAAGTACCATCTCCTTAGTGATTTTAATCATGTTTAGCTCCTCCCCCCCATTGCCCCCTGTTTGTCCAGTGTTGGTATATCTTTAGTGTCCTCTACTGTAAAGACTGATACAAAATATTTGTTCAGCGTTTTTGCCATCTCCATGTTCCCCACCACTAATTTCCCAGTCTCGTCCTCTTTAAGTACGTGTCCAATTGCCTTTTGAAAGTTCCCATGGAATCTGATTCCGCCGCCCTGTCAGGCAGTGTGTTCCAGATCACAACAACCCTCTTGTGTGAAGACATTTCTCCTCATTTCCCCTCTAGCTCTTTTGCCAATTATTTTAAATCTGTGACCTCTGGTCACCGACCCACTTGTCAGAGGAAACAGTTTTTCCTACTCGCTCTATCAGAACCCCTCATCATTCTGAACACCTCTATTAAATAAGAAACATAAGAAATCGGAGCAGGAGTCGGCCATTCGGCCCCTCCAGCCTGCTCCGCCATTCAATAAGATCATGGCTGATCTGATCTTGGCCTCAACTCCACTTCCCTGCCCGCTCCCCATAACCCTTGACTCCCCTGTAACTCAAATATCTGTCTATCTCCACCTTGAATATATTCAATGATAAATCTCCCCATAACCTTCTCTGCTCTAAGGAGAACAACCCCAGCTTCTCCAGCCTCTCCACGTAGCTGAAGCCCCTCATCCCTGGTATCATCCTGGTAAATCTCCTCTGCGCCCTCTCCATTTCTATTGGACGACACAGAACTAATACATACATAACTATATATGTGACATGCCATCATGTCATCATATCAAATCCTACACAATCCATGATGGCTACAGGCGATGTACATTCAGTACAGTACTGATACAATGCTTTGCTCCTACCTCCTCCTGCAACCTTCTCCGTACAGCCCAGCTGTACACGGCTCACTGCAGGTCCGCCCCTGGTACCCAGCGTGACAAGCACAGAGCCCGTTACTGGGGTTACACTTCCCTTGCACGCAGGCACATCTTCGCTCGCACAGCGTGCCCCACCATCCTTGGCTGCACTCGCACACCCCCGTGTCCTGCGCGCACGAGGACCGGGTACAGAAGCACTGAATGTTGCATCGCCTGCCCCAGAACCCGGAGGAGCAGTTGCACTTCCCGGTCAGCGGGTCGCACAGGGAGTGCCCCGGGTGGCACTGGCACATCTTGCTGCAGTCAGCTCCCCACCAGCCAGGCTCGCAGAGGCAGCGCCCTGTGCCCGGGTCACAGTGCCCGTGCTGACATCGGCACCTCCTGGCGCAGTTTGGTCCCCAGCGGTCACGGTTGCAGGTGCACTTCCCCGAGACCGCCTCACACTTCCCGTTGGGATGACAGGAGCAGACATCCCGGCAATCCGGACCCCAAAACTGGTCCGGACATCCTGCAGAAACAAGAAAAGAAAGACTTGCATTTCTAAAGCCCCTTTCACCATCTCAGGACGTCCAAACGCACTTTACAGCCAATGAAGTACTATTGAAGTGTAGTCACTGTCAATGTTCCCTCTCATTTTTTGGCCCACGCGCACGGCCCCTTTAACAGGCTGCGTGGGACATTCAGAATTCCGCGCATGCGCAGTTTTTCTATTTAAACCCGGCTCACCGGCTACACGGGACCCTCAAGGGGCGAGGTGTGGCTGCACAGCTCAAAGTGAGCATTGGTCGCTGTTGTAATGTAGGAAACGTGGCAGATAATTTGCGCACAGCAAGATCCCATAAACTGCAATGTGACAATGACTAGATAATCTGTTTTTAGTGATGTTGGTTGAGGGATAAATATTGGCCCCAGGACACCGGGGAGAACACCCCTGCTTCTCTTCGAAATAGTGGCCGTGGGATCTTTTACGTCCACCTGAGAGAGCAGATGGGGGGATTGGGGGATTGGTTGGCTTACTGGGCAGGGGGGCGGGTAGGGGCAGGGTATCAGCAGAGGCAGCTGAATGGATAATCCCAAACTCGGAGATGAAGAAGCCCGTGAATGTTATCACGTCAGTGTTGCCCACATCCCAAGGAAACATTAGAAAAGAAATGCCGAAAGGAAGCGGCCAAATCGTTCCACCATTGGCGGCCGTGCCTTCTGCTGCCGAGGCCCTAACGACCACTCCAGGGGAGATGGGCTAACGGAGGGGAGACTGGGGTTCGAGGCCGGCCCCTCCCTGGTCTCTCTGGCTCAGTGCCACAACTGGCGATGTACTCGCCCGCTCAGCCTGGGAGGGGAGTATGCTTAATCATAGAATCACACCGCACAGGAGGAGGCCATTCAGCCCATCGTGCCTGTGCCGGCTCTTTGAAAGAGCTCTCCCATTAGTCCCACTCCCCCCTGCTCTTTCTCCACAGCTCTGCAAATTTCTCCTTTTTCTCCTATTTATCTAATTCCCTTTTGAAAGTTACTATTGAATCTGCTTCCACCGCCCTTTCAGGCAGCACATTCCAGATCACAGCAACTCGCTGCGTAAAAATAATCTCTTCTCCCCTCTGGCTCTTTGCCAATTACCTTCAATCTGTGTCCTCTGGTTGCCGACCCTCCTGTCACTGGGAACAGTTTCTCCTCATTTACTCGATCAAAACCCTTCATAATTTTGAACACCTCGTTTAAATCTCCCCTTAACTTATTCTGCTCTAAGGAGAATGATGAGTTTGAATTGTTAGTGTGTTTTATTCACTGATGTTCCGAGGGGTGGGGGAGTCAGGATTGTTAGCCGTGTCCCTTCGCTTCCTCCCACTAGATAGCACGGAGGGGAAGAAGCAGCAACTCAGGATCCTGGCAACGGAGCGACAGGTCAAGCAGACCAGGAAGGGTGGGCTGGGAACGGAGAGTGGGCTCCAGTCACAGACAGGCAAGCCTTTTACTCAGAGCACTCTCCGCATGGGTTACATCGAAACATAGAAACATAGAAGATAGGAGCAGGAGTAGGCCATTCGGCCCTTCGAGCCTGCTCCGCCATTCAACGAGATCATGGCTGATCATCCAAACCCCAGCATCCGGTCCCTACACGAACAACCATCCCACCCAAACCCTATCCCCGTAACCCCACGTATTTAATCCCCCCTAACACTAAGGGCCAATTTTTATCATGGCCAATCAACCTAACCCACACATCTTTGGACTGTGGGAGGAAACCGGAGCACCCGGAGAAAACCCACACAAACACGGGGAGAATGTGCAAACTCCACACAGACAGTCACCCGAGGCCGGATTTGAACCTGGGTCCCTGGCGCTGTGAGGCATCAGTGCTAACCACTATGCCACCGTGCCGCAACACCACCACAACAACAACAACGTTTGTTTATATAGCGCCTTTAACATAGTAAAACCTCCCAAGGTGCTGCACAGGAGCGATTATCAAACAATATTTGACACTGAGCCACATAAGGATATATTAGGACATGTGACCAAAATCAAAGAGGGAGGTTTTAAAGAGCATCTTAAAGGAGGAGGAGGGGAAGAGAGAGGCGGAGAGGTTCAGGGAGGGAATTCCAGAGCTCAGGGCCCAGGCAGCTGAAGGCACGGCCACCAATGGTGGAGCGATGGAAATCAGGGATGCTAAAGAGGCCAGAATTAGAGAAGCTCAGAGATGTCGGGGAGTGGGGGGGATGCTGTGGGGCTGGAGGAGGTTACAGAGATCGGGAGGGGCGAGGCCATGGAGGGATTTGAAAACAAGGATGAGAATTTAAAAATCATGCTGTTGCTTAACTGGGAGCCAGTGTAGGTCAGTGAGCACAGGGGGTGACGGGTGAACGGGACTTGGTGCAAGTTAGGGCACGGGGCAGTGAGCACAGGGAGTGACGGGTGAACGGGACTCGGTGCGAGTTAGGACACGGGGCAGTGAGCACAGGGGTGACGGGTGAACAGGACTCGGTGCGAGTTAGGGCACGGGGCAGTGAGCACAGGGGGTGACAGGTGAATGGGACTCGGTGCAAGTTAGGACACGGGGCAGTGAGCACAGGGGTGACGGGTGAACGGGACTCGGTGCGATTTAGGACTCGGGGCAGTGAGCACAGGAGGTGATGGGTGAACGGGACTCGGTGCGAGTTAGGACACGGGGCAGTGAGCAGAGGGGGTGATGGGTGAACGGGACTCGGTGCGAGTTAGGACACGGGCAGCAGAGTGTTGGATGTGGCCGAGTTTACGGAGAGTGGAAGTTGTGTTCATGGCACTCACTGGTCACACAGTTGGCTCCGAAGAATCCGTGGGGACAGCGACACACTCCGGGTCTGACACACATCTCTTCCGGGCTGCAGGAGTTTGGCGGCTCACAGATTGCTAGAAAGAAAGCAAGAAAAGACTAGCATTTCCTGACCTCGGGATGACGCAGAGCGCTTCACAGCCAATGAAGTACTTTTGGAGTGTAGTCTCTGTTGTAATGTAGGAAACGCGACAGCCAATTTGCGCACAGCAAGATCCCACAAACAGCAACGTGATAATGACCTGATTTAGTGATGTTGATTGAGGGATAAATATTGGCCCCAGGACACTGGGGAGAGCGCCCCTGCTCTTCTTCCAGTAGTGCCATGGGGTCATTTACGCCCACCCGAGAGGGCAGGTGGGGCCTGAGTTTAACACCTCATCCGAAAGACGACCCCTCCGACAGTGCGGCGCTCCCTCAGTACTGCCCCTCTGACAGTGCGGCGCTCCCTCAGTACTGCCATTCCGACAGTGCGGCGCTCTCTTGGCACTGCCCCTCCGACAGTGCAGCGCTCCCTCAGTACTGCCACTCTGACAGTACCGCGCTCCCTCAGTACTGCCCCGCCGACAGTGCAGCACTCCCTCAGTACTGCCCCTCCGACAGTGCGGCACTCCCTCAGTACTGCCCCTCTGACAGTACCGCGCTCCCTCAGTACTGCCCCTCCGACAGTGCGGCGCTCCCTCAGTACTGCCCCTCCGACAGTGCAGCACTCCCTCAGTACTGCCCCTCCGACAGTGCCGTGCTCCCTCAGTACTGCCCCTCCGACAGTGCAGCAATCCCTCAGTACTGCCCCTCCGACAGTGTGGCGCTCCCTCAGAACTGCCCCTCCGACAGTGCGGCGCTCCCTCAGTACTGACCCTCCGACAGTGCGGCGCTTCCTCAGCACTGCACCTCCGACAGTGCGGCGCTCCCTCAGCACTGCCCCTCCGACAGTGCGGCACTCCCTCAGTGCTGCCAATCCAACAGTGCAGCGCTCCCTCAGTATTGCCCCTCCGACAGTGCGGCACTACCTCAGTACTGCCACTCTGACAGTGCGGCACTCCCTCAGTACTGCCCCTCCGACAGTGTGGCGCTCTCTTGGTACTGCCCCTCCGACAGTGCAGCGCTCCCTCAGTACTGCCCCTCCGACAGTACCGCGCTCCCTCAGTACTGCCCCTCCGACAGTACCGCGCTCCCTCAGTACTGCCCCTCCGACAGTGCGGCACTCCCTTACTACTGCCCCTCCGACAGTGCGGCGCTCCCTCAGTACTGCCCCTCCAACAGTGCGGCACTCCCTCAGTACTGCCCCTCCAACAGTGAGGCGCTCCATCAGTACTGCCCCTCCGACAGCGCGGCGCTCTCTCAGTACTGCCCCTCCGACAGTGCAGCGCTCCCACAGTAGTGCCCCTCCGACAGTGCGGCGCTCCCTCAGTACTGCCCCTCCGAAAGTGCGGCGCTCCCTCAGTACTGCCCCTCCGACAGTGCGGCGCTCCCTCAGTAGTGCCCCTCCGACAGTGCAGCGCTCCCTCAGTACTGCCCCTCCGACAGTGTGGCGCTCCCTCAGTACTGCCCCTCTGACAGTGCGGCGCTCCCTCAGCACTGCCCCTCCGACAGTGCGGCGCTCCCTCAGTATTGCCCCTCCAACAGTGCGGCGCTCCCTCAGTACTGCCCCTCCGACAGTGCGGCGCTCCCTCAGTACTGCCCCTCCAACAGTGCGGCACTCCCTCAGTACTGCCCCTCCAACAGTGAGGCGCTCCATCAGTACTGCCCCTCCGACAGCGCGGCGCTCTCTCAGTACTGCCCCTCCGACAGTGCAGCGCTCCCTCAGTACTGCCCCTCCGACAGTGCCGCGCTCCCTCAGTACTGCCCCTCCGACAGTGCAGCACTCCCTCACTACTGCCCCTCCGACAGTGCGGTGCTCCCTCAGTACTGCCCCTCCGATAGTGCGGCACTCCCTCAGTACTGCCCCTCCGACAGTGCGGCACTCCCTCAGTACTGCCCCTCCAACAGTGCGGCGCTCCCTCAGTACTGCCCCTCCGACAGTGCGGCGCTCCCTCAGTAGTGCCCCTCCGACAGTGCGGCGCTCCCTCAGTACTGACCCTCCGAAAGTGCGGCGTTCCCTCAGTACTGCCCCTCCGACAGTGCGGCGCTCTTTCAATACTGCCCCTCCGACAATGCGGCGCTCCCTGAGCACTGACCCTCCGACAGTGCAGCGCTCCCTCAGTACTGCCCCTCCGACAGTGTGGCGCTCCCTCAGTACTGCCCCTCCGACAGTGCGGCGCTCCCTCAGCACTGCCCCTCCGACAGTGCGGCGCTCCCTCAGTATTGCCCCTCCAACAGTGCGGCGCTCCCTCAGTACTGCCCCTCCGACAGTGCGGCGCTCCCTCAGTACTGCCCCTCCGACAGTGCAGTGCTCCCTCAGCACTGACCCTCCGACAGTGCAGCGCTCCCTCAGTACTGCCCCTCCGACAGTGCGGTGCTCCCTCAGTACTGCCCCTCCGACAGTGCGGCGCTCCCTCAGCACTGACCCTCCGACAGTGCAGCGCTCCCCCAGTACTGCCCCTCCGACAGTGCGGTGCTCTCTCAGTACTGCCCCTCCGACAGTGCGCTGCTCCCTCAGTACTGCCCCTCCGACAGTTGCTGACGTGGAGGGTAATCGCCAGCACGGACTAGATGGGACAAATGGCCTGTTTCCTAGTTGTAACTAACTAATAATCTATTGACTGTTACCATAGCTCCCGCTAATCTTAGCAACTCACTTATCAACCAATAAAATTCCTCCCGGCATCTTTACTGAAACAATCAGATCACACAGTCCCATCCACCATCCTTACTACCAATCACATCACACAATCCCATCCAAATAACACTGTCTGTCACTCACATCAAAGAGGTCACAGGCCAGATACCTAAGGTCACCATCAGATCTCAGCGTAAATACAAGATAGTTGATTTATTACATTTTATATATTTTCAGCAAGTTGTAATAAACACCTACCGATACTGCACTCGTTCCCTTGCTGTCTCCAGCCTGGGCAGCAGCTCAGTGAGGGAAGGTCCCTAGGAGGCAAGGAGAGTGCGAGAGTTACTGACCAGCGATTTGGTTGATGTTAATGTCTGAGGGCCGTGTGCACCTCGGGCACATTCTCCCTTACTCAGGCCCATTGCCCACTTGCTGATTTGTCCAGATTGAATTCTGTGAGCCTGGGAAGGGCTGTTCTTATTGTTGTTGTTGTAGCATTGGTGGAAGAATCCTAAATCAGAACACCCCACGGGATCTGTGTGTTTGAGCAACTCGAGATATCTGGGAATGGATGGGAACAGGGAATGAAACTTTCTAAAGGTGTGGCCCTTGGACACCTGCCCGCCCCGTCCTAATGCGTGTCGTTACTCTGGCTATTGGCTACATGCTGTGTTGGAGCTCACATGTGAACCATGACACTTTCTTTCTCCAAGTGAGAGATCCACTAAGAGCACAGGCCCGGCGATGGAGCCTGGGCCTTTCCTGCTCTGTGGGGCTCAGTACCGGACCGGGTGGTGCAGCTTCCAGTTGAGCCACGGTGGGGAGTATACAATCTGCGTGTGTAAAGGTAACAGTCAATCAAGATAGAGGAGATGGTCGCATGGTCTTCACCCAATTCCTGGAGTGACCCCCTCCCCCTCCCTCTTCCTCTTCCCACCCTCCAATCCCTGAAATACCCTGCCCTCTCCCCCAGCCTTCGATTCCTGCAGTGGTCCCTCTCTATAGGATAGGGGTTGGAAAACTATAGGGTGTGTCAGATATCTATAGGGTCGGGTCGGATAGCTATAGGGCGGGGTCGGATATCTATAGAGTGGTGCTGGATATCTATAGGGTGGTGTCAGGTATCTGTAGGGTGGGGTCGGATATTTATAGGGTGGGGGTGAGATATTTATAGGGTGGGTTGGATATCTATAGGATGAGGTTAGATATCTATCGGGTGGGGTCGGATATCTGTAGGGTGGGGTCGGATATCTATAGGGTGGGGTCGGATATCTATAGGGTGGGGTTGGATATCTATAGGGTGGGGTCGGGTATCTATAGGGTGGGGTCGGATATCTATAGGGCGGTGTCGGGTATCTATAGGGTGGTGTCGGGTATCTATAGGGTGGTGTCGGGTATCTATAGGGTGGTGTCAGATATCTATAGGGTGGGGTCAGATAGCTATAGGGTGGGGTCGGATATCTACAGCGTGGCGTCGGATATCTATAGGGCGGGTCGGATATCTATAGGGCGGGTTGGATATCTATAGGGTCGGGTCGGATATCTATAGGGTGGGTCGGATATCTACAGGGTGGATTGGATATCTATAGGGTGGGGTCAGATATCTATAGGGTGGGGTCAGATATCTATAGGGTGGGTCAGATTATCTATAGGGTGGGTTGGATATCTATGGGTTGGGTCAGATATCTATAGGGTGGGGTCAGCATCTGATCGAGTGTGGCATCAAGGAGCCCTAGCAAAACTGAAGTCAATGGGAATCAAGGGGAAAACTCTCCATTGGTTGGAATCATACCTAGCACAAAGGAAGTTGGCTGTGGTTGTTGGAGGTCATTCATCTCAATCACATGACATCACTGCAGGAGTTCCTCAGGGCAGTGTCCTAGGCCCAACCATCTTCAGCTGTTTCATCAATGACCTTCCCTCCATCATATGGTCAGAAGTGGGGATGTTCGCTGATGATTGCACACTGTTCAGCACCATTCGAGACTCGTCATATACTGACGCAATCCGTGTCCATATGCAGCAAGACCTGGACAACATTCAGACTTGGGCTGACAAGTGGCAAGTAACATTTGCACCACACAAGTGCCAGGCAATGACCATCTCCAACAGGCGAGACTCTAACCATCTCCCCTTGACATTCAATGGCATTACCATTGCTGAATCCCCCACTATCAACATCCTGGGAGTTACCATTGATCAGAAACTGAACTGGACCAGCCATATAAATACTGTGGCTACAAGAGCAGGCCAGAGGCTGGGAATTCTGCGGCGAGTGTCTCACCTCCTGACTCCCCAAAGCCTTTCCACCATCTACAAGGCACAAGTCAGGAGTGTGATGGAATACTCTCCACTTGCCTGGATGAGTGCAGCTCCAACAACACTCAAGAAGCTCGACACCATTCAGGATAAAGCAGCCCGCTTGATTGGCACTCCATCCACCACCTTCAACATTCACTCCCTCCACCACCGGCGCACTGTGGCTGCAGTGTGTACCATCTACAAGATGCACTGCAGCAACTCGGCAAAGCTCCTTCAACAGCACCTTCCAAACCCGCGACCTCTACCACTTAGAAGGACAAGGGCAGCAGACACATGGGAACATCACCACCTACAAGTTCCCCTCCAAGCCACACACCATCCTGACTTGGACCTGTATCGCCGCTCCTTCACTGTCGCTGGGCCAAAATCCTGGAACTCTCTTCCTAACAGCATTGTGGGTGTACCTATACCATATGGACTGCAGCGGTTCAAGAAGGCGGCTCACCACCATCTTCTCAAGGGCAATTAGGGATGGGCACTAAATGCAGGCCTAGCCAGTGATGCCCACATCCCATCAATGAATAAAAAAAAAGATATCTATAGGGTGGGGCCAGATATCTACAGGGCGGGTCGGATATCTATAGGGTGGGTCGGATATCTATAGGGAGGGGTTGGATATCTATAGGGTGGTGTTGGATATCGATAGGATGCGGTCAGATATCTACAGGGTGGGGTCGGATAGCTATAGGGTGGGTCGGATATCTATAGGGTGTGTCAGATATCTATAGGGCGGGGTCCGATATCTATAGGGTGGGGCGGATATCTATAGGGTGGGTCAGATATCTATATGGTGTCGTCGGATATCTATAGGGTGAGTCTGATGTCTATAAGGTGGGGTCAGATATCTACAGGGCAGGGTCAGATATCTATAGGGTGGGGTCGGATATCTATAGGGTGAGGTCAGGTATCTATAGGGTGGGGTCCGATATCTATAAGGTCGGGTCAGATATCTATAGGATGGGGTCAGATATCTATAGGGTGGGGTCAGATATCTATAGGGTGGGGTCAGATATCTATAGGGTGGGGTCGGCTATCTATAGGATGGCGTTGGATATCTATAGTGTGGGGTCAGATATCTAAAGGGTGGGGTCAGATATCTATACGGTGGGGTCGGATATCTATAGGGTGGGGTCAGATATCTATAGGGTGGGGTCAGATCTATAGGGTGGTGCTGGATATCTATAGGGTGGGGTCGGATATCTATAGGATGGGGTCGGATATCTATAGGGTGGGGTCAGATATCTATAGGGTGGGGTCAGATCTATAGGGTGGTGCTGGATATCTATAGGATGGGGTCGGATATCTATAGGGTGGGGTCAGATCTATAGGGTAGTGCTGGATATCTATAGGGTGGGTCGGATATCTATAGGGTGGGTCGGATATCTATAGGATGGGGTCCGATATCTATAGGGTGGGGTCGGATATCTATAGGGTGGGGTCAGATATCTATATGGTGGGGTCGGATATCTATAGGGTGGGGTCAGCTATGTATACGCAATTTGAATTTCGGTACCTGACTGAGATTGGAGCTATTGATTGAACAAAGTCAGTGAACGTCACAAACTAACCGCGCTTTACCGAAGCTGCCGCTGAATTAAACAGGACTCAGAATGCGAGGTTTTCAGGAATGACTCTCTTCCATTATCTCTGCACTTGTAGTAATTATTACCTCCTGTTTTACCCAGTTGCTCTATCATCTTTAACATGGAGCGATGAGGCTGCGTTTAGATCGTGGTTTCAACACAATACATTCCCGTCCCGTGTGAGTCACACATCCCCAGAGGAAGTGTGGGGCCGAGGGCAGCAAGGCAAAGCAACTACAGGGGTCTCAGCGAGAGGCTAGCCACAACTTAAAGGGGCCACACTGGGGAGTCTGTCAGAGAGAGGAAGAGAGGCTGAGAGACGGACACACCGAGACAGACAGACTGAGAGACAGACACATTGAGAGAGACAGACAGAGAGAGGAAGACAGACTGAGAGACAGACACACTGAGGGAGACAGACAGAGCAAGACACACTGAGAGACAGACAGACACACTGAGAGACAGACAGACACACTGAGGGAGACAGACAGAGAGACAGACACACTGAGGGAGACAGACAGAGCGAGACACACTGAGAGAGACAGACACACTGAGGGAGACAGACAGAGAGACAGACACACTGAGGGAGATAGACAGAGCGAGACACACTGAGAGAGACAGACACACTGAGGGAGACAGACAGAGAGACAGACACACTGAGGGAGATAGACAGAGAGAGGAAGAGAGGCAGAGAGACGGACACACCGAGAGAGACAAATTGAGAGACAGACACACTGAGATACAGACGCACCGAGAGACGGACACACCGAGGGAGACAGATGGAGAGAGACACACTGAGAGACAGACACACTGAGAGACAGACTGAGAGAGGCAGACACACTGAGAGACAGACTGAGAGAGGCAGACACACTGAGAGAGACAGGCTGAGAGAGACAGACACACTGAGAGACAGACTGAGAGAGGCAGACACACTGAGAGAGACAGACACACTGAGAGACAGACGCACTGTGAGAGACAGACTGAGAGAGAAAGACACACTGAGAGACAGACGCACTGTGAGAGACAGACTGAGAGAGACAGGCGGATAGGGAGACGACAAGAGAAAAGATATACAGAGAGAGGGGCAGAGATTGAGGCCAATAAACGAGAGACGGAGAGAGATACAGACACAGAGCCGGAGACAGGAAGGCAGAGATACAAAGGGAGTGCGACAGAGACAGACAACCTCCAAGTGACTGAGGTTCACAGCAACCTTAGAGAGGAGAACTCCCAACTATGGCGAAAAATTCAAGAAAGCAAAAAGCACTGATGGGTTTACCGTCCTGCCTGACAGACGTTGGTGCCATTCGGATCGAGTTGCTGGATGTGGGAGGCCCAGGTCAGAGGGTAGAGACTGACCAGGAGGAGCAGGGTTCCCATGGTAGATCTGAGTGCGAGCTCAGCGTGTAGTCCTGGGGTCGGGTTCGTCGGTTCTGCTTGGCTTTGCGCCCCCTCCTGCCCTTACCCCAGAGCGAGTGGCCTCCTATCCCGGGTACGGTGCTCACTGTCCCAGATCCTGAGCTCAGGGTCAGGCTTCCTCCTGGGGAAGTGCTGCTCTTTCCTGGGGAAGTGAGGGGCGGCTTCGACGAGTTCCTTCTATTCAAGAGCCAGCAGCTCAGGAGAAACAATAAAAAGGACAGGAGAGATCAGATCTCTGTGTCAGAGAGAGGATGAAAACCTCAAATTCCCGAGAATCAAAGGCGACTGAACTCACAAGATAATCTCCACTGATGTCATAGAATCACACAGCACAGGAGGAGGCCATTCGGCCCATTGTGCCTGTGCCGGCTCTTTGAAAGAGCTCTCCAATTAATCCCACTCCCCCCTGCTCTTTCCCCACAGCCCTGTGAATTTCTCCTTTTCAAGTATTTATCCAATTCCCTTTTGAAAGTTCCTATTGAATCTGCTTCCACCGCCTGTTAAGTTTGTGTGTTCCAGTTATGGTTAATATGAATCACTGCACACAGACCACAGGAATAACTTTAACAGGTCTTTACTAGTCGAAGGTCAGGGCTAAACTGCCCAATAAATCATTACACAGCACTTATATACCGGTGTGGTCACCACCGGTATTACAGTATACAGCAGCCAAGATAAAGTAGTGCAACTCTTAAAATAGTTCTCTTAAAGGTGGAACGGTTACATACACCACAATCCTCCCTTTTTAGCTTAACAGTATATATTCCCCATTAAACATAACATAATAACATATATACACAACTTCATGTAAAAACAGTTCACAGATTCAGTCTCTGAGGAGGCCTCCTGACTCAGTCCGGATAACGCCTCGGTGGTGTAGTAGATTTTGGTGGTGTAGTAGGTTCTTTTGGCAAGGTCGATTCGGCTTGAATGCCAGTGTCGGGTTCATCTGGTTCCAGTATCACCGGATCGGAGGTAGATACTATGGGTATCTCTGCTTCATCATTAGGCGTATAGAGTTGTGGTGTAGGTTG
Source organism: Somniosus microcephalus (assembly GCF_052327205.1). NCBI lineage: Eukaryota > Metazoa > Chordata > Chondrichthyes > Squaliformes > Somniosidae > Somniosus > Somniosus microcephalus. The sequence goes on from NC_141008.1 coordinate 47,896,160, forward strand.
TCCCTTTTCGGATGACTCTATGATCTGGTCAGCATGGCGCCTTATTATGCTTTCACCAATGTCCACGGTATACATCAGCGGTCCTAGTCGTGTGCAAATAGTTCCAGGCTGCCATTTCTCGGTACGGTAGTCTCGGGCCAAAACTTGTTGACTTACCTGGAAGGTTCTAGTTGGCCTTTCATTCATGCCTTGAAATTGCCGGTTCTCTACGTCCCTTCTGATGTTTGGCTTGATCAAATCCAGCCGGCATCTTAGTCTTCTATTGAAAAACATCATGGCGGGAGTTTGGTTTGTAACCACATGTGTTGCATTCCTGTACGCAAACAAGAAGTTATCTACCTTATGTTGTAGATTTATGTCTTCATTACCCATGGCCTTTATGGCCTTCTTGAAGGTCTGGACAAACCTTTCAGCTAATCCATTGGTGGCGGGATGGTATGGGGCGGACGTGTAGTGCTTAACCCCATTGTTTTTTAAGAACTTCCTGAATTCTTCGGACACAAATTGCGGTCCATTATCAGAACAGATCTGTTCCGGCAGCCCATTCCTGACAAATATGGTCCTTAATACTGTGATGGTTTTTTCCGTGGTGGTGGAGGACATCTTTATTACCTCCGGCCACTTGGAGTGTGCATCCACCGCGATTAAGAACATTGAGTCCATAAATGGACCAGCAAAGTCGATATGTACCCTTTGCCATGGAGATGAGGGCCACTCCCATGGATGTAGAGGGGCTTGTGGTGGGGCGTTTTGGACCTTCTGGCATCCTAGACAGCTCTTGGTCATTTCTTCGATGTCTCCATCGATACCTGGCCACCACACAAACGCTCTGGCTAGGTTCTTCATTTTCACTCCACCCAGATGCCCCTCGTGAAGCTCCTTTAGCACTTTATACTGGAGTTTGGGTGGAATCACCACTCTGGATCCACACATCAAGGTTCCTCGGCACACTGACAGCTGTTCTCTTCTTTGCGAGAATGCTGGCAACAGTGGTTCGCCATGTGCTGGCCATCCCTTCACCGTTAAATCGTAGACTCGTGAGAGAGTCGGGTCATTTCTCGTTTCCTTTTCAATGGTAGAATTTGTTACTGGTAGACATTCCACTATGGTTGAGTGGAACATCTCCACTGGGTCCACTGTAGGCGCCTCTTCTACCGTTGGCAACGGTAGGCGCGATAAACCATCAGCATTCCCATGCTGTTTTGATCCTTTGTATTCTATGTCATATTGGTGTGCCCCTAGGAAAAGGGACCACCTCTGTAGCCTTTGCGCTGTCATAATGGGAACGCCCTTTTTAGGGTTGAATATGGATACCAACGGCTGGTGGTCTGTCAGCAGTGTAAACTTCTGGCCCTGCAGGTAATGATTAAACTTCTTTACTCCCCACACCAGGCTGAGAGCCTCCCTATCTATCTGAGCATAGTTGCGCTCAGCGGAGGTCAATGATCTGGATGCAAATGCGACTGGCCTTTCCAAGCCATTTGGCAACTTGTGTGAGAGTACTGCTCCAATACCATAAGGAGAAGCATCACAAGCTAAACGAATAGGTAGCGTTGGGTTGAAGTGAGCCAACACTTCCTCTGAGGTGATCAATGCCTTGCTTTTGCGAAAGGCCTTCTTACAGTCCTCGCTCCACTTCCATGGTACTTCTTTCTGCAAAAGAGCATTCAGCGGGTGCAGCACCGTGGATAGATTTGGCAGAAACTTATGGTAATAGTTAATCAACCCTAGGAACGACCTCAACTGGGATACATTTTCCGGAGCGGGAGCCTTCACAACAGCTTCGATCTTGTCAGGTGACTTGTGCAGCCCCTCCTGGTCAATGACATGACCACAGTACGAGATCCGTTTCTGAAAGAACTCACATTTCTGGCGATTAACTCGAAGTCCATATTCCTTCAATCTGGTGAGCACCAGTTTCAAATTTGCAAGGTGTTCCTCATCGTCATCTCCTGTAATCAGGATATCGTCCAAGTAACATTGAGTGCTTGGAATTCCCTGTAATACCTGCTCCATGGCCCTCTGCCAAATTGCTGGAGCCGAAGCCACTCCAAAAACCAGTCTATTATATCGATACAAGCCTCTGTGCGTGTTGATTGTGAGATACTGGCGCGACTCTTCCTCAACTTCCATCTGTAAGTACGCTTGCGCCAGGTCTATCTTGGTGAAGTGTTTCCCGCCAGACAATGAAGCAAAGATATCCTCAATCCGCGGAAGCGGATATTGCACCGTGTGAAGCACCGGATTAACTGTGATCTTGAAGTCTCCACAGATGCGGACCTTCCCCGGTTCCCCTGGCTTGTTACTCGATGAACGCTTCATGACGGGAACAATGGGCGTGGCCCACTCACTCCAGTCCACCTTAGACAGTACTCCTGAATGTTCTAGCCCTTCCAGCTCAGCTTCCACAGCAGGTCGTATCGCATAAGGTACCTGTCTGGCTTTGAAAAATTTTGGGTTTGCATGTTCTGCAATCTTGATTTTTGCCTTAATTCCTCTCAGTGTTCCCAGTCCCTGTTGGAACACCTCTTTAGCCTCATCCAATATTCTGGACAATCGTTCAGGTTTGACATCTTTTTTTCCGGAATCTACCGTTATTGCTTTTAGGGAGTGCCAGTCCATATTTATTTTCCTGATCCACTCCCGTCCCAGAAGTGGTGGACCTCCCTCAGGTAGTACATATAAGTCCATTCCTTGGTGCTCTTTGCCCTTGTGTATCACCTTGACTTTTATCTTTCCGATGGGGTGTATTCTTTGCCCCGTGTATGTCTGCAATACTATCTCCGTATCCCGTAGGGGAATATGTGTGAATAACCTTTTGTAATCTTGCTTATTCATGACCGTCAACGCCGATCCGGTGTCCAATTCCATCTTCACTTGGACTCCTGCTATCTGCAGTGTGACCCAGATAGTTTGTAGGTCAGCTTCCTTACTCACATTGTGAATTCTCAGACTACCCAGTTCCTTGCTGTTGGAGTCTGAATCCGAATTCTGTTCATCCGAACTCTTCTCAGCCACCTTATGTACATTTCTGCACTTTTCCTGCGGTGACTTTTTGTTGCTGGTCTTCTTTCCTGACCGGCATACTTTAGCTATGTGACCAAGCTTGCCACATTTTCTACATTCCTGGTTTTTAAACCAGCATTGGTTCTGATCGTGTGTTGTCTTTCCACAACGATAACATTTGGTTGTACCCAAAGCCATTTGATCTACGCTGAGTACCGCTGCCTTCAGCTGCATTTCCGCAGTGCCTCTCGCTGCGGCTTCGTGCGATGCTGCAATAGTGACAGCCTTATCAAGTGTAAGATCATTCTCTTCAAGCAGCCGCTTTTGTGTTCCTTCTTTCGACAATCCACACACGAATTTGTCTCTCAGTGCCTCTGTCAGTCTTTCCCCAAACTGACAGTATTTCGCTAGCTTACGCAGTTCAATTAAATACTCCGCGTTGCTTTCCTCTTTCAGTTGCGTTCTCGCATAAAATTTAAATCGTTCCGCTAACATCAGCGGTGTGGGGTTCAAATGATTTCTCAGGACAGCAACAATATTAGCGAAAGCCTGATCCGCCGGTTTAGCTGGTGATAGAAGATGCTTCAATAGCCCGTATGCCTTCGCACCCATTGAGTTTAGTAAGGTTAGTGCTTTATCTTCATCGGATATTTTATTTGCCTTACAATAAATCTCTATGCGTTCTACATACGTGGCCCAATCTTCAACATCGGGATCGAAATCATTGATGTTACCACGCTTAGGCATCCTCGCAATCTTCTTGAGGAACAAAAAGAAATTTTTCTTTAATTTTTTTTTTTTTTTTTTAAATGGCAGTTTCCCGCGCTTGTCTTCTTCCCCCGCCTACGGAAATGGCGGCTTCCCGCATTTGCCTTTCTCCCCCGCTGGCTGTAATGGCGATTGCCGTATTGCTGCATTCGTCCTCCCCAGCGGTTCTCAAATCGTGCCTCCCAGCCCCTCTTGCAGTCCGGTCCTTTCCCCCAGCTGCGGCTGAGTTCTCCGCGGTTTAAAAAAAAAAAAATTTCTCCCGCGCCTTACACTGTCCCGGTCGCTGCGCCTCGCGGCCTCGGTAGCTGCCTGGCCTTTTTCACCAGTCACGGTCGAGCTCTCTCTCGACGCTGTTGCGTCTCCCAGCCCGCTTGCAGCCCGGTCTTTTACCCCGGCTGCGTTTGCATTCACCGCGGCTCCCATGCCTTACGCTGCCCCAGTCTCAGCGCCTCTGGCCCCGACTTCTGTCCGACTCTTTTCCCCGGCCGTGGTCGAGTTCTCCGCCCTTATATCCTCCGTTTTTCCCTCCTCTACTTCACAGCCAACGTGGCCGACTTGCTGCTCGTCGCTGATCGGCTTACCCACCTCCGTGATAGAAGGGATGATCACTGCCTGTTGCTGATGGAAGGCTTCGTGTCAGGATTCTTCCTTGCTCTTCAGACCCGAGTCTTTTCTCAGCAGGATGATGAGGGCGGATGCCTCTTCTCGACGCCCGTTAAACTGCCTTGGATATGTCTCTGCCGCAGGGTAAGATCGTACTCGTCGCCACTGTTAAGTCTGTGTGTTCCAGTTATGGTTAATATGAATCACTGCACACAGACCACAAGAATAACTTTAGCAGGTCTTTACTAGTCGAAGGTCAGGGCTGAACTGCCCAATAAATCATTACACAGCACTTATATACCGGTGTGGTCACCACCGGTATTACAGTATACAGCAGCCAAGATAAAGTAGTGCAACTCTTAAAATAGTTCTCTTAAAGGTGGAACGGTTACATACACCACACCGCCCTTTCAGGCAGCGCATTCCAGATCACAACAACTCGCTGTGTAAAATAAATTCTCCTCGTCTCGTCCTCTGACTCTTTTGCCAATCACCTTAAATCTCTGTCCTCTGGTTACCGACCCTCCTGCCACTGGAAACAGTTTCTCCTTATTTACTCGCTCAAAACCCTTCATTAACACCTCCATTACATCTCCCCTTAACCTTCTCTGCTCTAAGGAGAACAATCCCAGCTTCTCCAGTCTCTCCACATAACTGAAGTCCCTCATCCCTGATAGCATTCTGGTCAATCTCCTCTGCACCCTCTCCAAGGCCTTGACATCCTTTTTTTGACAAGTACAAAGCAAAAAGAAAGACTTGCCTTTCTGTAGCGCTTTTCACAACTTCAGGACATCCCAAAGCACTTTACAGCCAATGAAGTACTTTTTAAAGTGTGGTCACTCTTGTAATGTTGGAAACACGGCAGCCAATTTGCACACAGCAAGATCCCACAAACAGCAATGTGATAATGACCAGATAATCTGTTTTAGTGATATGGTAATAGATTGGGAGAAGGGGAAGTGCAAAGAGACCTGGGTGTTATTGTGCACCAGTCGCTGAAGGTAAGCATGCAGGTGCAGCAGGCGGTTAAGAAGGCAAATGGTATGTTGGCCTTCGTAGCAAGAGGGTTCGAGTACAGGAACAAGGATGTCTTGCTGCAGTTGTACAGGGCCTTGGTGAGACCGCACCTTGAGCATTGTGTGCAGTTTTGGTCACCATACCGGAGGAAGGACGTTCTTGCCATGGAGGGAGTGCAGCGAAGATTCACCAGGCTGATACCTGGGATGGCAGGAATGACGTATGAGGAGAGATTGTGTCGATTGGGCTTATACTCACTGGAGTTTAGAAGATTGAGAGGGGATCTCATCGAAACCTATAAAATTCTGTCAGATCTGGACAAACTAGATGCAGAAAGGATGTTTCTGATGGCCGGGGAGTCCAGAACCAGGGGTCATAGTTTAAGGATAAGGGGCAAGCCATTTAGGACTGAAATGAGGAGGAATTTCTTCACCCAGAGAGTGGTGAACCTGTGGAATTCTCTGCCACAGAGGGCGGTGGAGGCCAGTTCATTAAATATATTCAAGAAAGAGTTGGATATATTTCTTGAGGCTAAAGGGATCAAGGGATATGGGGAGAAGGCAGGGACAGGGTACTGAATTTGGATGATCAGCCATGATCTCATTGAATGGCGGAGCAGGCTCGAGGGGCCGAATGGCCTACTCCTGCTCCTATCTTCTATGTTTCTATGTTTCTATGATTGAGGGATAAATATTGGCTCCAGGACACCGGCGAGAACTCCCCCTGCTCTTCTTCGAAATAGTGTCGTGGGATCTGTTATGTCCACCTCAGAGAGCAGACAGGACCTCGGTTTAACGTCTCATTTGACAGTGCGGCGCTCTCTCAGTACTGCCCCTCCGACAATGCGGCTCTCCCTCAGTACTGCCCCTCCGACAGTGCGGCGCTCCCTCAGTACTGCCCCTCCGACAGTGCGGCGCTCCCTCAGTACTGCCCCTCCGACAGTGCGGCGCTCCCTCAGTACTGCCCCTCCGACAGTGCGGCGCTCCCTCAGTACTGCCCCTCCGACAGTGCGGCGCTCCCTCAGTACTGCCCCTCCGACAGTGCGGCGCTCCCTCAGTACTGCCCCTCCGACAGTGCGGCGCTCCCTCAGTACTGCCCCTCCGACAGTGCGGCGCTCTCTCAGTACTGCCCCTCCGACAATACGGCTCTCCCTCAGTACTGCCCCTCCGACAGTGCGGCGCTCCCTCAGTACTGCCCCTCCGACAGTGCGGCGCTCCCTCAGTACTGCCCCTCCGACAGTGCGGCGCTCCCTCAGTACTGCCCCTCCGACAGTGCGGCGCTCCCTCAGTACTGCCCCTCCGACAGTGCGGCGCTCCCTCAGTACTGCCCCTCTGACAGTGCAGCGCTCCCTCAGTACTGCCCCTCCGACAGAGCGGCGCTCCCTCAGTCCTGCACCGGGAGTGTCGGCCTGGGTTAATTGAAGAATAATTCTTGTTTAATGAGACCTTTTGCTCTGCCAATTGCCCTTCACACAACGGATACCCGGCCCTTCAGCGACCTCCGACCCTGCCCACACTCAGTGTTCACTGTGGCTCAGTCTGGAATCGGTGGTCCGCAGGGAATGTTCCCCGCACTGACCCAACACACAACCGATAAACTCCAGACAGATGTTTGCTCCGGACAGCAAGTCACAGCCTAAGAACAGCACAAGCTGGGACCTTTGACCCAGGTCACGAGAACTAGGAACAGGAGGAGGCCATTCAGCCCCTCGAGCCTGTTACACAGGAAGAGGAGGAGGCCATTCAGCCTCTCGAGACTGTTACACTGGAACAGGAGGAGGCCATTCAGCCCCTCGAGACTGTTACACGGGAACAGGAGGAGCCCATTCAGCCCCTCGAGACTGTTACACTGGAACAGGAGGAGGCCATTCAGCCTCTCGAGACTGTTACACTGGAACAGGAGGAGGCCATTCAGCCCCTCGAACCTGTTACACAGGAACAGGAGGAGGCCACTCAGCCCCTCGAGCCTGTTACATGGGAACAGGAGGAGGCCATTCAGCCTCTCGAACCTGTTACATGGGAACAGGAGGAGCCCATTCAGCTCCTCGAGCCTGTTACACAGAAACAGGAGGAGGCCATTCAGCCCCTCGAGCCTGTTACATGGGAACAGGAGGAGGCCATTCAGCCCCTCGAACCTGTTACATGGGAACAGGAGGAGCCCATTCAGCCCCTCGAGACTGTTACACGGGAACAGGAGGAGGCCATTCAGCCCCTCGAGCCTGTTACACAGAAACAGGAGGAGGCCATTCAGCCCCTCGAACCTGTTACACAGGAACAGGAGGAGGCCATTCAGCCCCTCGAGCCTGTTACATGGGAACAGGAGGAGGCCATTCAGCCTCTCGAACCTGTTACATGGGAACAGGAGGAGCCCATTCAGCTCCTCGAGCCTGTTACACAGAAACAGGAGGAGGCCATTCAGCCCCTCGAGCCTGTTACATGGGAACAGGAGGAGGCCATTCAGCCCCTCGAACCTGTTACATGGGAACAGGAGGAGCCCATTCAGCCCCTCGAGACTGTTACACGGGAACAGGAGGAGGCCATTCAGCCCCTCGAGCCTGTTACACAGAAACAGGAGGAGGCCATTCAGCCCCTCGAGCCTGTTACACAGAAACAGGAGGAGGCCATTCAGCCCCTCGAGCCTGTTACACAGAAACAGGAGGAGGCCATTCAGCCCCTCGAGCCTGTTACACAGGAACAGGAGGAGGCCATTCAGCCCCTCGAACCTGTTACATGGGAACAGGAGGAGCCCATTCAGCCCCTCGAGACTGTTACACAGAAACAGGAGGAGGCCATTCAGCCCCTCGAGCCTGTTACACAGGAACAGGAGGAGGCCATTCAGCCCCTCCAGCCTGTTGTGCCATTCAATTTGATCATGGCTGATCTGTATCTTAACTCCATTTACCTGCCTTGGTTCCGGAACCCTTAATACAAAAATCTATCCATTTCAGTTTTGAAATTTCCATTTGACCCCCAGCCTCAACTGCTTTTTGGGGGCGAGTATTCCAGGTTTCCACCCCACTTTGTGTGAGGAAGTGCTTCCTGACATCGCCCCTGAACGGCCTGGCTTTAATTTTAAGGTTCTGCCCCCTTGTTCTGGACTCCCCCCACCAGTTTCCCTCAATCTACCCCATCGAATCCCTTTAATCCTGGAACAACAACAACAACTTGTATTTATATAGCACCTTTAAGGTAGTAAAACATCCCAAGGTGTTTCACAGGAGTATTTTAAGACAAAAAATTTGACACCGAGCCACATAAGGATAAATTAGGGCAGGTGACCAAAAGCTTGGTCAAAGAAGGAGGTTTTAAGGAGCGTCTTAAAATGGGAACAAGGAAAAGGCCCTCGGGGGGAAACAAGCCCCTCCCCCGACAGTCCCTACTCTCCCCAGTTTGCTTCATCGGCTGGAGGAGTGGGCCAGCTTGGCTCGGTCAGTAGCACTCTCGCCCCTGAGCAGGAGGTTGTGGGTTGGTCGGCCCAAGGAGTGAGAAAGCTGCAGCCGCAGGCGGTGGAATCCTGGAGAGCTGAGGTCAGGAGAGCAGACTTCATCCCTTGAACCGACCCTCAGGTCAATCATCTCACCCAATCCACCCTCTGGACTCTCGGGCCCTCCCTCGCTGACTCTCTGTTCCTGTAATTACTTTCATCATTTTCAGTCCTGTTAATAGCGCAGTGTAGGAACGTGGGTTCCTAACTAAAAGACTGAGTTTTACTCAGGCGATCAAACAAAATGAACTTTAATGAAACAAACAGGCTTTAACAATAAACTGCAGGATAACATCGAATGTAGGTCTGCTCTCTCTGGAGGCTTCACAGTGGGGGGTCACGTGATGAACGGCGTGACGTCATCACGTTTTAACCGCGCTGTTAAAGCAACCACACTCTGTACAGTTAAACAGCATAAATAAAGGTACAGACTCAGTCTGTAGCTAACATGTTGTTAAAGGAATTATGTACAAACGATCTGAGTCCTTTGGTGGCTCCGCCACATGCGCACCCCCAGAATTGTCTTTAACAGCAAAAGTGAGACGCCGAGGAGGCCTGACAAGTCTGTCCGAGCGACTTTGGTAACCTGGCGGAGGAAGCTGATGGACGGTGGTCGAGCTGGCGGGCGGTTGTGGTTGAGCTGGCACGGCGAGCGTGGTCGAGTTGGCGGGCAGCTGTGATTGGTCTGGCACGGTGGCTGCGGGTGGTCGGCCACGTTTCGGCGGTTGAGCGACGACGCCTGGGCGGTCCAGGTCCAGGTGAGCTGGCTTCAATCGGTCCACCGAAATGTGATCCGGTTTTCCTCTGATGTCGACTGAAAAGGATTTGTCTCCTGATTCGATGACGCGGAAAGGGCCCATGTAAGGGGGCTTGAGCGGATCCCGGTGAGCGTCGTGGTGGATGAATACATACTCAGCATTCTTCAGCTTCGCTGGCATGTGGGAGTTCTGTAAGCCGTGATTTGATGTAGGCACCGGAGCGAAGCATCTGGCCGCTTCCTGGTGACTGACGAGTTGCTGAGAGGCGGATCATGGCTCTGTGGGAGAAGGGAGGAAATCCCCTGGTACTCGGATAGGCTGGCCATAAACGAGTTTGGCTGAGGACAATTGCAGGTCTTCTTTGGGCGCCGTACGAAGACCCAAAAGGACCCATGGAAGTCTGTCCACCCATCCTGCACCTTGAAGACTGGCCCGAAGGGCGGCTTCAAGCGACCTGTGGAATCGCTCGCAAAGGCCGTTCGCCTGTGGATGATAGGCAGTGGTGTGATGAAGTTTGGTGCCGAGCCCCTGAGCTACAGCGTTCCAAAGCTCCGAGGAAAATTGTGGCCCACGGTCGGAATAGATGTCCGCCAGTACCCCGAAATGGGCAACCCAACAGGAGATGAAAGCTCCAGCGACATCTGCCGAAGTGGTGGAAACCAAAGGAATTGCCTCTGGCCACCTAGTGGTGCGGTCCACCATGGTGAGGAGATGCGTATAACCATGAGAAGGCGGAAGTGGCCCCACAAGGTCCACATGCACGTGGTCGAAACGACGCTCCGGAACAGCGAACGTAGCCACTGGAGCTTTAACATGACGCTGGACCTTGGCCTTCTGGCAGACTACGCAGGTGTTGGCCCAGTCACGGACATCGAGGTGCATACCCTTCCAGACGAACTTCGCCGACATAAGCCGTTGTGAAGCCTTCATACCAGGGTGCGACAACCTGTGTATGGCATCAAACACCTTCCGGCGCCATGCGACTGGCACGATAGGTCGGGGAACGCCCATGGAGACGTCGCAAAGGAGCGTGGCGCCTGCGGCCTGGAAACGGACATCGGTCGCTTGGAAACTAGAGGGGACGGTTCTGTATGATTAGACCTCTGGGTCCGAGGCCTGATCAGCAGCCATGAGGGCGTAGTCGATCCCCAGGTGCACCGCGTGGACCATCGCACAGGAGAGGCAATCCGCTACCTGTTTCTAGCCCCGGCATACAAACCGCTCATCAAAAGAGGGAGAACATCAGTGAGAGCAGTGAAAGTATGGCCAGAGGGGGCAGTATCGGAGCTTCAGGATTGCTTCGATCGCACTGATTGGGGCATGTTTGCCCATAATGACATCGAGGAATACGCATCCACAGTGCTATTCTACATTAACAGCTGCGTCGAGGTCGTCACAACCCATAAAAATATCAGGACATACCCCAACCAGAAACCCTGGATGAACGGAGAGGTCTGCTCACTGTTGAAAGCACGCGGCGCAGCATTTAAATCTGGCGACGCGGCGGCTTACAGTGCAGCTAGGACCAACCTAAAAAAGGGTATCAGGACTGCCAAAAGGAAACAGACACTGCGGATAGAGGATCATTTCCACAACAACTCGGACCCCCGGCGCATGTGGCAAGGCATCCAGTCCATCACTGACTACAAGGGCAAAAACACCAGCCTCCCTTCCGGAGGAGCTTAACAACTTCTACGCTCGCTTCGACATGGACAACAGGGAGCCGGCTACCAAAGCCTTGCCACCCCCGGAAGACCAGGTGCTCACTCTGTCGACCTCCGACGTAAGGGGTGTTCTACGCGGAGTGAACACACGAAAGGCTGCTGGACCGGATAGCATCCCTGGACAGGTACTCAAGGAATGTGCTGATCAGCTGGCTGATGTCTTCACCGCCATCTTCAATCTGTCATTGGCCCAGGCAGTAGTCCCTACATGCTTCAAGACCGCTACCATTATTCCTGTGCCAAAACAAACGGCTGTGACGTGCCTGAACGACTATCAACCTGTCGCACTTACACCCATCATAATGAAGTGTTTCAAGAGACTGGTCCTGGCTCACATCAAAGCCAGTGTTCCCGCCTCTCTTGACCAACACCAGTTTGCCTATCGGGCAAACAGATCAACGGAGGATGCAATCACAACTGCTCTACACTCGGCACTGAATCACTTAGATGGTAAGGAGACCTACATCAGAATGCTGTTCATAGACTACAGCTCAGCATTCAACACTATCGTCCCCAACAAGCTGGCCACCAAACTCCAAACTCTTGGCCTGAACACTTCCCTCTGCAACTGGACCCTGGACTTCCTAACAAACAGACCCCAGTCTGTCAAATTAGGTAACCACACCTCCCCCCCCTGACCCTGAACACGGGGGCCCCACAAGGATGTGTGCTGAGCCCCCTCCTCTACTCCCTCTTCACCCACGGCTGTGTGGCTGTTCATGGTTCCAACAACATCATCAAGTTTGCGGATGATACCACGGTAGTAGGCCAGATCACCAACAATGATGAGTCAGCCTACAGGGAGGAGGTCCAGCATCTCGTGAAGTGGTGCGCTGATAACAACCTGGCCCTTAACATCAAGAAAACCAAAGAAATCATTGTGGACTTCAGGAAGTCTAAAGGCGGAAGTCACACCCCCATCCACATCAATGGGGCTGTGGTGGAAAGGGTGGACAGCTTTAAGTTCCTCGGAGTCCACATCACGGAAGACCTCTCCTGGTCCCTCAATACCTCCTCTCTGGTGAAGAAGGCCCAGCAGCGCCTATATTTCCTAAGGAGGCTGAAGGGATGTAACCTGTCACCCCTGATCCTCTCTAACTTTTACCGCTGCACAATAGAGAGCATCCTGACGAACTGTATCACAGTATGGTATGGCAGCTGTAGCTACTATGACCGGAAAGCCCTGCAGCGGGTAGTCAAAACTGCCCAACGCATTACCGGCACCCGGCTACCGACCATAGAGCACATATACCAGAAACGCTGTTTACGGAGGTCACGGTCCACCATCAAAGACCCTACCCACCCCAGCCACAGTCTGTTCGCCCTCCTGCCATCTGGGAGATGCTACAGATGCATTCGCACCCGTACGACCAGATTTAGGAACAGCTTCTTTCCCAGGGCTGTCATCCTACTGAACTCCACAAATAAACTCTAAAGCCTGCACATCTGCCAATGCACTTTATTATGGTTATGTTTATGTTAATGTATTACAAGCCAAATGTATGTTGAATGTTTAAATGTCTTAATCTAAATGTACACTCTCGGGAGCCGCAAGCCTACATTTCGTTGTACTGCACTTGTGCACTAACAATGAGAAAAAAAAAAAAAAAAGTTGATTTACCAGGTTGCCTTTACCAGACACATGTTGAATGTCCATGGTAAATTCAGAAATAAATGTCAGGTGACGTTGTTGACGAGCGGACCACGGTTCGGCGGTCTTGGCCATGGCGAACGTTAGAGCCTTGTGGTCGACAAAAGCCGTGAAGGGATGTCCTTCCAATAAGAACCGGAAATGGTGAATGGCTAGGAAAAGGGCCAGTAACTCCTGATCGAAGGGGCTATATTTTTTTTCATTTTTCCGTAGTTGACGGCTGAAAAACGCCAGCAGTTGCCATGTGCCGTTGACCCACTGCTCTTGCACTGCACCGATGGCGTAGTCTGACGCGTCTGTGGTAAGGGCGATGGTGGCACCTGGAAGTGGGTGCGCCAGCATGGCTGCGTTGGCCAAAGCGCTCTTGGTGTTGACGAACGCCTGGTCCATCTCGGCCGTCCAGCTGATTGGATCCTTACCGGACTTGCCCTTGAGGGCCCCGTACAAGGGTTGCATAAGCTGAGCTGCCTTAGGGACGAATCGGTGATAGCAGTTGACCATCCCCAGGAACTCCTGCAGGGCCTTGACGGTTGGCGGGCGTGAGAAAAAGGTAACAGCTTCCAATTTCGTCAGTAAGGGGACGGCGCCGTCTGATACTATGCGGTGTCCCAAGAAATCAATCTGCTGCAGGCCGAACTGGCACTTGGCCGGGTTGATGATTAAACCGTGCTGGCTGAGGCGTGTAAAGAGGGTACGCAAATGGGAGATGTGCTCTGCCTTGCTAGCGCTGGCGATGAGAATGTCGTCAAGGTAGACGAAGATGAAGCTTAGGTCTCGGAGCACGGAGTCCATTAAGCGCTGGAAAGCTTGTGCCACGTTCTTCAAGCCAAACGGCATCCGCAGGAACTCAAAGAGGCCGAAAGGGGTGATGACTGCGGTTTTCGGGACATCTTGCGGGTGCACGGGAACCTGGTGATACCCTTGAACGAGGTCGACTTTAGAAAAGATAGAATTTCCTGCCAAATGGGCCGAGAAATCCTGAATGTGTGGGATCGGGTACCGATCAGGAGTAGTGGCGTCGTTCAGGCGTTGGTAGTCACCGCATGGCCGCCAGCCGCCGCCCGGTTTCGGAACAATGTGGAGAGGCGAAGACCAGGGACTATTGGATCGGCGAATAATCCCAAGCCGCTCCATCGTGTCGAACTCCACTTTCGCAGCCACGAGCTTGCCGGTTTCGAGCCTTCTAGCCCGTGCATAAACCAGGGAGCCAGTAGTGGTGATATGATGTTCAACACCATGCTTCGTGGCTGAGGAGGAGAAAGTGGGCCTTGTCAGCTCCAGAAACTCTCCGAGGAGCCAAGTGAAATCATCCAGAGGAGGGAAAGCGCAGGCGATAGAGCGCGCCACGGTGGTACCGTGGTAGCACGGAATCGAGTGGAAGGTGGCCGCGTTGATCAACCGGCGGTGTCGGACATCGACGAGGAGGCCGTTGGCACACAGAAAATCCGCCCCCAGGATGGCCTGCGAGACTGTGGCCGTGACGAATTCCCAACAGAGGCTCTGACCGCCGAAACAGGCTTAGACCTGCCGCTTTCAGAAAGTTCGAATTGCCGCGCCATTAGCCGCCACGAGGGAAAAACCATGGTTCCCAACTTGCATATCGAGATTCGACACAGGTAGAATGCTACACTGCGCCCCGGTGTCACAAAGGAAACATCGACCCGATAGAGAATCGGTGATATAAAGAAGTTTCCCCGTAGATCTGACGGCCATCGCAACCGCGGAGTGCCCGTTAGACCCGGTCCTCCTTCGCCAGGAACGCTGCAGGAGCTTTGTTTTTTTTTGGGGCGAAAAACTGCAGGGGGAGCGGCAGCATCGTGCTTTCGCGCCAAAACGGGCGTGGTAGGAGCACCAGCCCGCTGCAGGAGGAGCTGGAACCGCGTCTGTGGGGGATGGGTGCCTCGTGGCCACGCAGCACTGCTGGGTTACAGTGAAAATCTTATCTGCTTCGGCAGCAAGCTCGGCGCAGTCTGTAATCTTGGATCTGGCTAGGGCAGCCTGTACCTGCTCCGGCAGTTGGCAGAGGAAAAGCTCCCGGAAGAGGAAGCATTCCGGTTCGGCACCCAAGAGCGTGAGCATTTGGCTCATGAGCTCGGACGGTTTGGAGTCCCCGAGGCCAGGCATCATGATGAGCCGGCGAGCGCGCTCTGACTTCGAGAGCCCGAAGACCTGTAGCAACCACGCCTTTATCGTATCATACTTGCTGTCAGCAGGAGGACTACCGAGGAGGCTGACAATCCGTGAGGCAGTTGCGCTGTCGAGGGCGGAGACCACGTAGTAATAACGGGTCTGATCCGCGACGATGTTCCTGATGGCGAACTGGGCTTCAGCCTGGATAAACCAGGCGTCTGGTTGTTGCTCCCAGAATTGTGGCAGTTTCAGAGTCACGGCGTTCGTGTCCATGCTGAAGATCTTCCGCGAAAACTGTTCACGAAAGTCGGACTCACCAATGTAGGAACGTGGGTTCCTAACTAAAAGACTGAGTTCTACTCAGGCGATCAAACAAAATGAACTTTAATGAAACAAACAGGCTTTAACAATAAACTGCAGGATAACAATCGAATGTAGGTCTGCTCTCTCTGGAGGCTCCACGAGGACTGCCCCTGCAGTCCTGTGGCTGACGTCATGACGTCATGACGTTTTCCCGCCAGTGGGGGGTCATGTGATGAACGGCGTGACGTCATCACGTTTTAACCGCGCTGTTAAAGCAACCACACTCTGTACAGTTAAACAGCATAAATAAAGGTACAGACTCAGACTGTAGCTAACATGTTGTTAAAGGAATTATGTACAAACGATCTGAGTCCTTTGGTGGCTCCGCCACAGCAGCTCCTTTTCAAAGATGGCCCATTAACTGGTCTCTCTGTGTATGTGCCTCTCCCCATCAGGTTGTGGGTTACTGTCTCCTTCTCTTTCTCACTCTCTGGCCCTTTATCTTTATTTCTCCATCTCTCCCTGTCACTATCTATCTATCTGTCTCTTTCTGTCCATTTCTCTCTCTCTTCATCCGTCTCTCCCTGTCACTATCTCTCTATCTATCTGTCTCTTTCTGTTCCTTTCTGTCTCTCTGCCCCTCTCTTTTTGTCTGTCTCTCTGTCTCTTTCTTTCTCGCTGTCTCTCTCATTGTCTCTCTGTCTGTCTGTCTGTCTCTCTCACTCTCTGTCTCTCTCTCTCTGTCTCTCTCATTGTCTCTGTCTGTCTTTCTCTTTGTCTCTCTGTCTCTCTCTCTCTGTCTCCCTCTCTCTGTCTCTCTCTCTCTCTCTCTCTGTCACTCTGTCTCTCTCTCTCTCTGTCCCCCCCTCTCTGTCTCTCTCTCTCTGTCTCTTTCTCTCTCTGTCCCCCTCTCTCTGTCTCACTCTCTCTCTCTGTCTCTATCTCTGTCTCTCTCACTCCCTCTCTCTTGAATTCAGTGAGTTGTAATGTAAAGCACCATCCAGCAGAGGGTGGTGACCTGCGCCTTGTTCCGACACCGGCCCTCAGTCTGCCCCACTGACCCGCTCTGCGCTGCTTTATTTAAATGGTTGTAGTTCAGTAAATTAATGGGACCCCACACCTGCACGATTAGTCCCTTCAGATAAACAAAAGTATCTTTGGGAGGGAAGAGGACGATTATCCGGGAGGAGCACAGGGAAGCTCCCTGCTCTGTGGGTGGGGTTGCCAACGCTCCAGGATTGCCCTGGAGACTCCAGGAATTGAAGGTTAATCTCCAGGACACGGCTCCGAGTGACACCCAGGAGAAAAATCATTGGGGGATAGCAGGGCCTAGGATCAGGGTCTGGGAGCAGGGTCTGGGAGCAGGGCCTGGGATCAGAGGCTGGGATAAGGGCCTGGGATCAGGAGTTGGGTTCAGGGCCTGGCATCAGGGGCTGGGATCAGGGCTGGGATCAGGGACTGGGATCAGGGGTTGGGATCAGGGGCTGGGATCACCTCGGCTGTAACGGCCCTCCATAGTTGAATAGTCACTTTAAACTACTTGAAAGAAGAACAGGTGTCCTGGGCCAATATTTATGCCTCAATCAACACCGAAAAACAGATTCTCTGGCCATTATCACATTGATGGTTGTGGGATCTTGCTGTGCTCAAATTAGCTGCTGTGTTTCCTACATTACAACAGTGACCACACTTCCAAAGTACTTCATTGGCTGTAAAGCGCTTCGGGATGTCCTGAGGTTGGGAAAGGCGCTGTAGAAATGCTCTTCCTTCCTCCCTGGTGTTGAATGCCCCCTCACTCTCTGGCGGGGTTACGGGTCGCAGGGCGAGCTCAGACACACTCGGGGGTTCGAGACCCTCTCACCAACGTTTCTCAGTTACAGTCAGAAGCTGCAGTAAGCCGAGTGACCCGCAAATGACCCCAGTGATTCCTGCCAACCACATTGAGCCCGGACTCTTATTGTGAAATGCCCAGTGAGCTCCCGGTTAATCATTGACCAGAGCTGGGTGGCTGATTCAGCTCCGACACACCGGGAAGGTGAGAAGTGGGCGTATTCCCCAATATTTCACATTCCCTCCCTCTGGAGAACTCTGACCGACCGGGAGACGGAGACGGTGACGGGCCGGGAGACGGAGGCGATGACTGACCAGGCGATGGAGCCGGTGACTGAGTGGATCCGGCATCGGTTCCCCACGGTGGAGAACGTTTGTTCGGATGCGGTGGAGCAGCTGGTGAAGGAGAATCGGGTGCTGCTGGTGGTGAGTGACTCCCGGCCGACATTCCCATTCGGGGGAGAGGGGGCTCGTTGGGCAGCAGCTGTTCGACTAGGGGTGGAATCGCTCAGACGTCGGGGTCTGAGCTTCCTGCTGACTGTGAGGGCAGCTACGCTCTCGGTGTGAGACGGGAGGAGACACGTTAAAGGACGGGCTGCCCTGGGGGTGGCGGAGAGATTGTCCTCAGTGTAATTTTACACAGGGCACATGGGGAGAGGGGAATGCACTTTAACCTCCAATGGAACATTGTGGAATTTAATTGTGAAACACTGAAGCCTTGTCGTTGCTGCTGGTGAGAACAGTGGCACTCGCTGGGTCTCTGCACGCTGGGTCACTGCACTCAATTCAATTCAATTCAATTCAAATCGCTTTATTGGCATGACAAGTTACATCTTATGTTGCCAAAGCATCGGAAAACATTCATGTTTGTTCACAAAAATACAGATCTATCCATACAGTGTATAAACAGATATATCCCTGAGTGTATAAATATACATTCATATATTTTATATATACTCTTTTCTTATATTTACTGGTTGTCCCTCTGTTTATGGCAAGCTGTAACATAGTGTGCCGCTAGTGTTACGCAATTTCTCTCTTCCCCTAGTAGGTATGGGAGTTTTTGGTCGTCATTCAAATTTCTGAATTCCGGGCATATTTTTGTGAATTTTGGGTAGAAATTCTCCCTTATGCCCTGATATTTTCTACAAGCTGTGAGGAAGTGCATCTCTGTCTCCACCACTCCCTAACTGCAGTGAGAGCATATCCTGTCCTCTCTTGGTAGCTGGGTCTGTCTGTGTCTACCTTTTTCGATCGCCAGGTTATGTTCACTAAGTCTGTACATTGTCAAAGTTTTTCTCAGTTTGCTATCCTTTACCATGGTCAGGTAATCAGCCATGTTGTATTGTCTGTTTAGGGCCAAGTAGCAATTGAGTTTGCTTTGGGTTTTTGTTGTTTCTGCCCAATATGACAGATATTTTTCCTTTTGCTTAGCGACGATTGTGTTGGGTTGAATTCTTTGTGTTACGCTGTCACTGTCCTGGGGCTGGTTATTGTTAGTAGTGTTGGTTACTTCACTGAGTCCCAGGACTAGTTGACTGAGGGTTGCTGGAACACAAGGACTTTGGTTTTTTGGGGATTTATTGTCAGGGCCAGTCGCTGGGTCACTGCACTCGCTGGATCTCTGCGCTTGCTGGGTCTCTGCGCTCGCTAGGTCTCTGCGCTCGCTGGGTCACTGCACTCGCTGGGTCTCAGCCGTCCGGTGCTCTCTGACCTACACTGACTCCCGCTCCAGCAATGCCTCGATCTTATCTTCAAATCTCTCCATGGCCCTCGCCCCTCCCTATCTCTGTAACCTCCTCCAGCCCCACAACCCACCGAGATCTCGGCGCTCCTCCAGTTCTGGCCTCTTGCACATCCCCCGATTTCCATCGCTCCACCATTGGCAGCCGTGCCTTCAGCTGCCTGAGCCCTAAGCTCTGGAATTCCCTCCCTAAACCTCTCCGCCTCTCTCCTCCTTTAAGACGCTCCTTAAAACCGACCTCTTTGACCAAGCTTTTGGTCACCTGTCCTAATATCGCCTTATGTGGCTCAGTGTCAAATTTTGATTGATAATCGCTCCTGTGAAGAGCCTTGGGACGTTTTACTGTTAAAGGCGCTATATAAATACAAGTTGTTGTTGTTGTTGTGGGGTGATCTGATCGATGGGTTTAAAAAAAGATATGAAAATGAGGGGCAGGAAGAGACCAGCTGGTCCATCAAGCCGGCCGGAGCATCGCGAGAAAACACTTCTCCCCTCACCACCGCCCCATCTGTCCCCCACCAGGTAATCTCCTGGGAGAGACAAAAAAACAGAAAAAACCCAGGGCCAATAAGTGGAAAAATACCCTGGAAAAATCATCTCTGACTCCCTCAGGCGATAGAATCCGGACCAGGAGATCACACGGACCCAGCGTTATCTGTAATCTGTTAATAAAAGGAGTTGATCGGGTCGATAGAGAGAAACTATTTCCTCTGGTGGGGGGAGTCCAGAACAAGGGGGCAGAACCTTAAAATTAGAGCCAGGCCGTTCAGGGGTGATGTCGGGAAGCACTTCTTCACACAAAGGGTGGTGGAAATCTGGAACTCTCTTCCCCCCCCCCCAAAAGGCTGTTGAGGCTGGGGCTCAATTGGAGCTTTCCAGACTGAGATCGATAGATTCTTGTTGGGTCTGGGGATCGAGGGATACGGAGCAAAGGCGGGGAAATGGGGTTGAGGTGCAGATCAGCCATGACCTGATTGAATGGCGGAACAGGCTCGAGGGGCTGAATGGCCTCATCCTGTTCCCGTGTAACAGGCTCGAGGGGCTGAATGGCCTCCTCCTGTTCCAATGTAACAGGCTCGAGGGGCTGAATGACCTCCTCTTGTTCCCATGTAACAAGCTCTAGGGGCAGAATGGCCTCCTCCTGTTCTGGTGTAACAGGCTCGAGGAGCTGAATGACCTCCTCCTGTTCCTGTGTAACAGGCTCGAGGGGCAGAATGACCTCCTCCTGTTCCTGTGTAACAGGCTCGAGGGGCTGAATGGCCTCCTCCTGTTCCAATGTAACAGGCTCGAGGGGCTGAATGGCCTCCTCTTGTTCCTGTGTAACAGGCTCGAGGGGCTGAATGGCCTCCTCCTGTTCCGATGAGCTTGGCTCTTTGACACCTGGTTAATATTCCAACGATGGTTGAGTTCCAGCACCCCCCCACCCCGGTGAATATTTCCCGCTGTGAACCGGTTTGGGACGCTGTAATCGGTTACAGAATGCGGGGTCAGTGCGAGTTGCTGCGCCACAGGCAAAGAAACATAAAGACCAATGTCTCCCTGTTGTTCCAGGACACTCGGAGTCCGGCCGAATACGAGGTCAGTCACTTGGAAGGAGCAGTTCGCATTGACCCAGAAACCACCAACATGGAGCGTGTGGTGGAGGAGCTGGGCCTGGCAGGTAGGGACAGTCTGACCCCCCGTGTTCCTGTTAATCCCTGGACCCCTCTGCTGTCTGGACAGGACGTCACTACCCAGGACCCGCCCTGGGAAATGGTTAAAGTGCAACAAACAGACCAGAAGAGCTCGTAGACAGCCCAGACTCTGAATGGGATGTCCAGTAGAATTGGGACTGAGGCGGTGGAGTCGTGAGTGACGTGAGTTGATGGCACTCGGGGCTGTCCAGCGTCTCTATAAACCCAGGGGAAGGCCGCAGTTCAATGTCTGTACGCAACATATTAAAAATGTTCCATCTGCTCGCAATTCCTGTCAACTTTTCTCCATTCTAATGCCTAGATCCACATTTAGAATAGAAACTCCGATGTCAGGGTGTAATGACACCCATCTACTAGCAACACCACTGGCACAAGGGTGTAATTGCAGCGTGACAGTTTACATAGGCTTTCTGCATGATAAATACGAGCATAGGGATTTACACTGGAAACATAAATAAGGACAGAATGTTTGACTTTAATAAAGGGACAGAATTGCGTCGGCCCAGCCCGGTCCAGGTATCTCCTTGACCTCTAACCCCACATCACTTGCCCCTCCTGCACCCTGTGCAACACCCTGGGACATCGACTGCTTGATTTGAATCTTATTGGTGTTGTGGTTTCTCATTCTAACGGTGGTTTTTGTTGCAGGTTGTTTGGAGGATAAAGCGGTCGTCTGTTATTGTACCGCCGGATATCACGGCTCGCAAATGGCGCAGAGAATCCACGACTCTTTGAGGCGGGAATCAGGACAGGCTCCGCGCGGGCCGGTGAAGGTTTATAATCTGGAGGGGGGCCTGGCGAAATGGGCCAACGAGAGGAAGCCTATCGTGGACAGCAAGGACCAGCCCACGAGCCTGGTTCATCCCTACAACGAGGTGTGGGGTCAGCTCCTGGAGCCGGCGTTCAGGGCCCCTATCTGAGCGGACACAGCGACTTGCTGCCTCCTATCCCGTCGGGTTCTGCGGCAGCTGATTTGTTGGGAGGTTCGCATCCCGGGATCAGGGATTCAAATAGTGCTGATGACTTTGAAATTCTGCGGGTGAGCAAGATCTGAGAATCCTAATAGATTGTGAACGAGCACTTCAAAATTGTGCTAGGTGGGGCTCAGTATAAAATAAACGACTCGAGAGATGAGACTGTGCAGTGTGGAATCTGTATTTTATTGTGTCCTTAAACATCCCCACTCCTCTCCTGAAGGTGCTGACTCTCAATGGGGTACGAGTTCCACAGACACTGACTTGGGTACGGGTTCCACACACGCTGACTCTCACTGGGGTATGGGTTCCACAGGCACCGACCCTCACTGGGGTACGGGTTCCACAGGCACCGACTCACTGGGGTACAGGTTCCACAGACACTGACTCTCACTGGGATACGGGTTCCACAGACACCGACTCTCACTGGGGTACGGGTTCCACAGACACCGACTCTCACTTGGGTACGGGTGCGACAGACACTGACTCTCACTGGGGTACGGGTTCCATAGACACTGGCTCTCACTGGGTTACAGGTTCCACGGACACTGACTCTCAGTGACGTACGAGTCCCACAGATACTGACTCTCACTGGGGTACGAGTCCCACAGACACTGGCTCTCACTGGGGTACGGGTTCCCCACACACTGACTCTCACTGGGCTACGGGTTCCACAGATACTGACTCTCACTGGGGTACGAGTCCCACAGATACTGACTCTCACTGGGGTACGAGTCCCACAGACACTGGCTCTCACTGGGGTACGGCTTCCCCACACACTGACTCTCACTGGGCTACGGGTTCCACAGATACTGACTCTCACTGGGGTACGAGTCCCACAGACACTGACTCTCACTGGGGTACGAGTCCCACAGACACTGACTCTCACTGGGGTACGAGTCCCCCAGACACTGACTCTCACTGGGGTACGAGTTCCACAGCTACTGACTCTCACTGGGGTACGGGTTCCCCTTCGCTGGGAGAAAGGAACCAGCTCGGAGCAATAGAGCACAACAGAACCACTTGCCCCCTCACTGTGCTGTCAGACTCCGGGACCCTGGCTAATTTACCCGACACTGGTGGACGGAGCTAACGCATTGCCCCTCCCCCTGTCCATGGCCCAGGTCCAATCCTGCGGGCTGTTCCTGTTGCAGTGGTGATGAGGAAATGCCCTCGTCAGGTAGCAGAGGCAGCAGCTTCCTCCTTTACTGCTGTGACCTTGTCTTTTCACACTCTGAGTTCCGGCCTCTCTGCACAATAGCTTCTAATTGGACAGTTGGGCCCTTGTCCAAAGGCTGTGGAAGCAGCTCTGAGCGGAAGCTGATCTTTTGCATTAATAATCTCGCTCCACCTCTTACTGTCATGGCGATACACTGCCCAGAAACAAATCAGCAACAAATAATTACCCAACTTTGCTGGGATGTGAGGTTGTGTCACCGATAGTGGTGCGATGGGAAGGGGAGATGCTCAGGGAGCCATTTCTCCAGCGCCTTTCACCACCTCAGGACGTCCCAAAGCGCTTCACAGCTAATGAAGCACGCGTGAACTAGAATACATGTTGCAATGTAAAAACAGCAATGTGATAATGACCAGATCATGTTTTAGTGATGTTGATTGAGGGATAAATATTGGCCCCAAGACACCACGGAGAACTCCCCCTGCTGTTCTTCAAATAGTGGCCGTGGGATCTTTTACATCCACCTGAGAGGGCAGACGGGGCCTCGGTTTAACGTCTCATCCAAAAGACGGCCCCATCCGGCAGTGCAGTGCTCCCTCAGTACTGCCCCTCCGACAGTGCGGCGCTCCCTCAGTACCGCCCCTCCGACAGTGCGGCGCTCCCTCAGTACCGCCCCTCCGACAGTGCGGCGCTCCCTCAGTACCGCCCCTCCGACAGTGCGGCGCTCCCTCAGTACCGCCCCTCCGACAGTGCGGCGCTCCCTCAGTACCGCCCCTCCGACAGTGCGGCGCTCCCTCAGTACCGCCCCTCCGACAGTGCGGCGCTCCCTCAGTACCGCCCCTCCGACAGTGCGGCGCTCCCTCAGTACCGCCCCTCCGACAGTGCGGCGCTCCCTCAGTACTGCCCCTCCGACAGTGCGGCGCTCCCTCAGTACCGCCCCTCCGACAGTGCGGCGCTCCCTCAGTACCGCCCCTCCGACAGTGCGGCGCTCCCTCAGTACTGCCCCTCCGACAGTGCGGCGCTCCCTCAGTACCGCCCCTCCGACAGTGCGATGCTCCCTCAGCACTGCCCCTCCGACAGTGCGGCACTCCCTCAGCACTGCACTAGAGTGTCAGCCTGGCTTATATCTCTGGAGTGGGACTGGAACCCACAACCTTTTGACAATCTACGGACTTTGAAACCCAAGTTTGTCGTCTCCGAATCAGTCCTGCCTTCTCCTTTACCCTTGCAGCCTCATGGCTTCCTGCACGGTGACCCTCGACCTTAAATCTGGGCTTCTCAATAGTGTAAGAAAAGATTCACTGAAATCAATCAAGTGCAACGAGTAAATTAGATTTAATAGATCAACAATGAACACAAGCTAAGTTCTCAATTACATTTCAAAACCTTTTTTTCTTAAAAATGACAGATTTGTAGAAACGTTTAGATCCGGGTGGGATGGCCTAGTGGTTCCTGTTTTGCACCATCGACCCCGAGATCGTGCGTTCAAACCCCACTATGGTACGGAGTGATAATTGAGCCCAATAAATCTGGTGGTTTTGCCTCGCGCCGTGGATGGAGTGCTGGTAAAAACTGGCTCCCTGTTGTCCTTCAGGAGAGGGAGTCTGGCCAAATGTGACTCCAGTCCCAAGTTATGTGGTTGCCTCTAAACTGCCCTCAGGGGCAATTAGAGACGGGCAATAAATGCGGACTTGCCGGTGTCACCCGTGCCCCAAGACAATTCCTGCTCACACTGACGACTGACAGAGCCCAAGAATCAGCCAGTCAGTACAGACATCGAGAGAGTTCCACGCAGTGAAGTTAAGATGTCTCAAAACTTGGTTAGACCACACTCGGCCAGTTCTAGTCTCCATGTTAAAGAAAGCATATGAGGCACTGGGGAAGGTGCAAAACAGATTCACAAGGATGATACCAGAACTGAGAGGTTATAACGATCAGGAAAGATTGAACAGGCTGGGGCTCGTTTCTCTAGAAGAGAAGGCTGAGGGGTGACCTGATAGAGGTCTTTAAGATTATGAAGGGGTTCGATAGGGTAGACATAGAGAAAATATTTCCACTTGTGGGGGAGACCAGAACTAGGGGCCATAAATATAAGAGAGTCACTAATAAATCCAATGGGGAATTCAGGAGAAACTTCTTTACCCAGAGAGTGGTGAGAATGTGGAACTCACTACCACAGGGAGTGGTTGAGGCGAATAGTATAGATACATTTAAGGGGAAGCTGGATAAACACCTGAGGGAGAAAGAAATAGAAGGAGATGGTGATGGGGTGAGATGAAGAGGGGAGGGAGGACCAGTTGGGCCGAATGGCCGGTTTCTGTGCTGTGCATCCTGTGTAATTCTATGAATGAATTCATGCTCCAGTTAAGAATCGGATTCTGTGCAGATGCACCGTTCCAGTGAATCATTCCCATTGATCCCTGGACTATAACTTCCCAGCAAACCAGGGACTGTCAGGATTAGGGGTTTCCAACCCTGCAGGATTGGGCTGGAGTCTCCAGGGATTGAAGATTAATCTCCAGGACACGGCTGGGAGCAGCACACGGGAGCGAGAAATCATCGGGACATTGAACAAATGGTTTTTTTCTTTTCTTTGAATGCTTTTGTTTACTTGTTATAACAATATTGGCGATGGGGAACAAATGCTGTTTGACTGAGAGTCAAGAATCATCCAATCGGGTGATCCAATGAGTCTGCTCGCTTTCCGATTGGCCGCAGGAAGGCGGGACATCGGGAGGATTGACGTGTCGGGCGACCAATGCCGGGAGCGTGGGGGGCGGGGCACAATGAGGATTGACGTGTCGGGTGACCAATGCTGGGAGCGTGGGGGGTGGGGCACAATGAGGATTGACGTGTCGGGGGACCAATGCTGGGAGCGTGGGGGGCGGGGCACAATGAGGATTGACGTGTCGGGGGACCAATGCTGGGAGCGTGGGGGGTGGGGCACAATGAGGATTGACGTGTCGGGTGACCAATGCCGGGAGCGTGGGGGCGGGGCACAATGAGGATTGACGTGTCGGGCGACCAATGCCGGGAGCGTGGGGGGCGGGGCACAATGAGGATTGACGTGTCGGAGGACCAATGCCGGGAGCGTGGGGGGCGGGGCACAATGAGGATTGACGTGTCGGGTGACCAATGCTGGGAGCGTGGGGCACAATAAGGATTGATGTGTCGGGGGACCAATGCTGGGAGCGTGGGGGGCGGGGCACAATGAGGATTGATGTGTCGGGCGACCAATGCCGGGAGCGTGGGGGGCGGGGCACAATGAGGATTGACGTGTCGGAGGACCAATGCCGGGAGCGTGGGGGGTGGGGCACAATGAGGATTGACGTGTCGGGTGACCAATGCCGGGAGCGTGGGGGCGGGGCACAATGAGGATTGACGTGTCGGGCGACCAATGCCGGGAGCGTGGGGGGTGGGGAACAATGAGGATTGACGTGTCGGGGGACCAATGCTGGGAGCGTGGGGGGCGGGGCACAATGAGGATTGACGTGTCGGGCGACCAATGCCGGGAGCGTGGGGGGCGGGGCACAATGAGGATTGACGTGTCGGGTGACCAATGCCGGGAGCGTGGGGGGCGGGGCACAATGAGGATTGACGTGTCGGGGGACCAATGCTGGGAGCATGGGGGGCGGGGCACAATGAGGATTGACGTGTCGGGGGACCAATGCTGGGAGCGTGGGGGGCGGGGCACAATGAGGATTGACGTGTCGGGGGACCAATGCTGGGAGCGTGGGGGGCGGGGCACAATGAGGATTGATGTGTCGGGCGACCAATGCCGGGAGCGTGGGGGGTGGGGCACAATGAGGATTGATGTGTCGGGGGACCAATGCTGGGAGCGTGGGGGGTGGGGCACAATGAGGATTGACGTGTCGGGGGACCAATGCTGGGAGCGTGGGGGGTGGGGCACAATGAGGATTGACGTGTCGGGGGACCAATGCCGGGAGCGTGGGGGGCGGGGCACAATGAGGATTGACGTGTCGGGTGACCAATGCCGGGAGCGTGGGGCGGGGCACGAGGATTGACGTGTCGGAGGACCAATGCTGGGAGCGTGGGGGGCGGGGCACAATGAGGATTGACGTGTCGGGCGACCAATGCTGGGAGCGTGGGGGGCGGGGCACAATGAGGATTGACGTGTCGGGCGACCAATGCTGGGAGCGTGGGGGCGGGGCACAATGAGGATTGACGTGTCGGGGGACCAATGCCGGGAGCGTGGGCGGTGGGGCACAATGAGGATTGACGTGTCGGGTGACCAATGCCGGGAGCGTGGGGGCGGGGCACGAGGATTGATGTGTCGGGTGACCAATGCTGGGAGCGTGGGGGGCGGGGCACAATGAGGATTGACGTGTCGGGCGACCAATGCCGGGAGCGTGGGGGCGGGGCACAATGAGGATTGACGTGTCGGGGGACCAATGCCGGGAGCGTGGGGGGCGGGGCACAATGAGGATTGACGTGTCGGGCGACCAATGCCGGGAGCGTGGGGCACAATGAGGATTGACGTGTCGGGCGACCAATGCCGGGAGCGTGGGGCACAATGAGGATTGACGTGTCGGGGGACCAATGCCGGGAGCGTGGGGGGCGGGGCACAATAAGGATTGATGTGTCGGGCGACCAATGCCGGGAGCGTGGGGGGCGGGGCACAATAAGGATTGATGTGTCGGGTGACCAATGCCGGGAGCGTGGGGCGGGGCACAATGAGGATTGACGTGTCGGGGGACCAATGCTGGGAGCGTGGGGGGTGGGGCACAATGAGGATTGACGTGTCGGGGGACCAATGCTGGGAGCGTGGGGGCGGGGCACAATGAGGATTGACGTGTCGGGGGACCAATGCTGGGAGCGTGGGGGCGGGGCACAATGAGGATTGACGTGTCGGGGGACCAATGCTGGGAGCGTGGGGGGCGGGGCACAATGAGGATTGACGTGTCGGGGGACCAATGCTGGGAGCGTGGGGGGCGGGGCACAATGAGGATTGACGTGTCGGGGGACCAATGCCGGGAGCGTGGGGGGCGGGGCACAATAAGGATTGATGTGTCGGGCGACCAATGCCGGGAGCGTGGGGGGCGGGGCACAATGAGGATTGACGTGTCGGGGGACCAATGCCGGGAGCGTGGGGGGTGGGGCACAATGAGGATTGACGTGTCGGGTGACCAATGCCGGGAGCGTGGGGGGTGGGGCAAAATGAGGATTGACGTATCGGGCGACCAATGCCGGGAGCGTGGGGGGCGGGGCACAATGAGGATTGACGTGTCGGGGGACCAATGCCGGGAGCGTGGGGGGCGGGGCACAATAAGGATTGATGTGTCGGGCGACCAATGCCGGGAGCGTGGGGGGTGGGGCACAATGAGGATTGACGTGTCGGGGGACCAATGCCGGGAGCGTGGGGGGTGGGGCACAATGAGGATTGACGTATCGGGCGACCAATGCCGGGAGCGGGGCACAATGAGGATTGACGTATCGGGCGACCAATGGCGGGAGCGTGGGGGCGGGGCACAATGAGGATTGACGTGTCGGGGGACCAATGCCGGGAGCGTGGGGGCGGGGCACAATGAGGATTGACGTGTCGGGGGACCAATGGCAGGATTATGGGGGCGGGACGGCTAGAAGCTGGAGGTCAGGAGACAAAACCTCCAGGAATGCATCCAATCAGAGTTGGCGAGTCTGGCGAGGGCGGATGGCAGGCCGGTGATAGGCAGCGTCGATGCCAATGCCACTAACCGGTCTCACGCAGGGGCTTTGAACTCAGCTTTTAGCAGCTGAACCCAGAGCTGGCTGTAGGGGTGAACGAGGCTCGTTGGCTGATTCCTGCCATCGACCATGGCCTTCCTCTCCTTGGCCCATGTCAGGAACCCTCCCTCCAGGTTATAAACTTTCAACGAGGTGAGGAAATTCTGGCCGGAATCTCTGGCCAAAAAGTTGCGGAGTTTCTGTGCCAGCTGTGAGGCGTGGAATCCGACGGTACAGTAACACACCACAGCTTTATCACCACCACCACCTGCAAGACAGGACGGAGCATGGGAGAGGGTGGAATGGACACCGGAACACTCGCCAACACCTCCTCCCCAACACACACACACACCCACCCACCCCCCAACACACACACAAACCCCCCACCCACTCCCCAACACACCCCCCCACCCACTCCCCAACACACACACAAACCCCCCACCCACTCCCCAACACACACACAAACCCCCCACCCACTCCCCAACACACACAAACCCCCCACCCACTCCCCAACACACCCCCCCACCCACTCCCCAACACACACAAACCCCCCACCCACTCCCCAACACACACACACCCCCCACCCACTCCCCAACACACACACACCCCCCACCCACTCCCCAACACACACCCCCTCCCTCCCCAACACACACACCCACCCCCTCCCCAACACACACACAAACCCCCCACCCACTCCCCAACACACACACAAACCCCCCACCCACTCCCCAACACACACACAAACCCCCCACCCACTCCCCAACACACCCCCCCTCCCTCCCCAACACACCCCCCCCTCCCTCCCTCCCTAACACACAAACCCCCTCCCTCCCCAACACCCCCCCACCCACTCCCCAACACACACACACACACACACCCCCACTCCCCAACACACACATCTCATTTCACTTATGGTCATCCAAACCCTATGGAACCCGTACCCCAGTGAGAGTCACTGGGTGTGGAACCCGTACCCCAGTGAGAGTCAGCGTCTGTGGAACCCGTACCCCATGAGAGTCAGTGTCTGTGTAACCCGTACCCCGGTGAGAGTCAGTGTCTGTGGAACCCGTACCCCGGTGAGAGTCAGTGTCTGTGGAACCCGTACTCCAGTGAGAGTCAGTGTGTGTGGAACCCGTACCCCAGTGAGAGTCAGTGTCTGTGGAACCCGTACCCCAGTGAGAGTCAGTGTGTGTGGAACCCGTACCCCAGTGAGAGTCAGTGTCTGTGGAACCCGTACCCCAGTGAGAGTCAGTGCCTGGACAGCCCCGAGTCCCATCACCTCACGTCACTCACGGCTCCACCGCCTCAGTCCCATTTCTACTGGACGTCCCGTTCAGAGTCTGGGCTGTTTGTTGCACTTTAACCGTTTCCCAGGGCGGGTCCTGGGTGGTGATGTCCTGTCCAGACAGCAGAGGGGTCCAGTGATTAACAGGAACATGGGGGCGGGGGCGGGGTCAGACTGTCCCTACCTGCCAGGCCCAGCTCCTCCACCACACGCTCCATGTTGGTGGTTTCTGGGTCAATGCGAACTGCTCCTTCCAAGTGACTGACCTCATATTCGGCCGGACTCCGAGTGTCCTGGAACAACAGGGAGACATTCGTCTTTATGTTTCTTTGCCTGTGGCGCAGCAACTCGTACTGACCCCGCATTCTGTAACCGACTACAGCGCCTTCACTGCGGGAAGAGTGAGCGGATCTTCAGCAGTGACTGCTGGAGAGTTCCGGGAGGGGAGTGGAGATGGAGAGGTGGGCCCGGAGAGAGGGAAGAGACAGGGAAAAGCAGAGAGTGGGGGTGTGGCAAGGGTTTGCAGATGGTGCCACCAATGTTGGAGTGAATGGATGGTTGACGAGGCAAAGTAGGCCCACGGTTGGGTGCACGAGCAGTGGACTGAAGAGGTAGAGAGGGCGGAGGCCAGGGAGAATCTGAGGATGTGGACAGAATGTGATCTTCTGGACTGGTTTCGATCGCCCGAGGGGGCGGTGAGGAATTTTTCAGACTATTATTTCCCCCTTATTGGCCCGGAGGTTTTTTGCCTCTCCCAGATGACATGACTGCAGGAGTGGGGGGGGCGAGGAATGTGGGAAGCGTTTAGTCGTGATGCTCTGGCCATCACGGTGCAGGGCCAGCTTGATGGGCCAGCTGGTCTCTTCCTGCCCGTCATTTTCATCCGCTCTTATTTTCATCGAATAGATCCTCTCTCAATGTTCAGAACTTGAGGGAACACAAGCCAAGACCCTGTCGCCGATTTCCCCCCCGCCCGCCACCGCCCCCTTCGCCACCCTACACCAGCACTATCCCACTACCAGGGGCCCTCGGAGAAAGCGCCAAGTGAAGACTGACTCCAGCCCGCCCGCCATAACCAGCGACTCCGGGGACTTTCAGTTAATCAGCAGCGGCCTGAGGCGGGGGCCTTTCCGAACTCTGTTGGCCAGTGAATAGTTCACAATGTTGGGGGTAGAGATGAGCACTGGCAACTGAATAACCCCGGAATCCCGGCTGAGGGTCCCACAGGGGGCCGAAGACTGAAGACCTTTGCGGACCATCGCTCCAGCCTGGATTTTACTGGGTGGGGCCGGGGAACTAAACCGTTTTAAGGTAAACTGATTAGCCCTGCGCTCAATCAGCAGGTGGAAGTGACGGCGGAGACTCAGCAAATCTTTATCACCAGCAGCAACGACAAGGCTTGAGTGTTTCACAATTAAATTCCACAATGTTCCATTGGAGGTTAAAGTGCATTCCCCTCTCCCCACGTGCCCTGTGTAAAGTTACACTGAGGACAATCTCTCCGCCACCCCAAGGGCAGCCCGTCCTTTAACGTGTCTCCTCCCGTCTCACACCGAGAGCGTGGCTGCCCTCGCAGTCAGCAGGAAGGTCAGACCCCGACGTCTGAGCGATTCCACCCCTAGTCGAACAGCTGCTACCCAACGAGCCCCCCCTCCCCCGAATGGGAATGTCGGCCGGGAGTCACTCACCACCAGCAGCACCCGCTCCCGATTCTCCTTCACCAGCTGCTCCACCGCATCCGAACAAACGTTCTCCACCGTGGGGAACCGATGCCGGATCCACTCAGTCACCGGCTCCATCGCCTGGTCAGTCACCGGTTCCATCTCCCGGCTGGTTATCGGTTCAGTCTCCCGGTCACCAGCTCCGTCTCCCGGTCGGTCAGAGTTATTCACAGGGCCGAATGTGAAATATTGGGGAATACGCCCACTTCTCACCTTCCCGGTCTGTCGGAGCTGAATCAGCCACCCAGCTCTGGTCTATGACTAACCGGGAGCTCACTGGGCATTTCACAATAAGAGTACGGGCTCAATGTGGCTGGAAAGAACGAACTTGCATTTCTATAGCGCCTTTCCTGACCTCAGGACCTCCCAGAGCGCTTCACAGCCAATGAACTATTTTTGAAGTGTAATCACTGTTGTAATGTAGGAAACGCGACAGCCAATTTGCACACAGCAAGCTCCCACAAACAGCAATGTGATAATGACCAGATCATCTGTTTTAGTTATGTTGGTTGAGGGATAAATATTGACCACAGGACACCGGGGAGAACTCCCCTGCTCTTCTTCGAAATAGTGGCCGTGAGATCTTTTATTCAGTACATACTGCTGAGGGCATAGTGGTTAGCACTGTTGCCTCACAGCGCCAGGGACCCGGGTTCGAATCCGGCCTCGGGCGACTGTCTGTGTGGAGTTTGCACATTCTCCCCGTGTTTGCGTGGATTTACTCCGGGTGCTCCGGTTTCCTCCCACAGTCCAAAGATGTGCAGGTTAGGTTGATTGGCTATGATAAATTGACCCTTAGTGTTAGGGGGATTAAATACGTGGGGTTACGGGGATAGGGTGGGATATGTGTTGGTGTAGGGGTTACGGGGATCGGGTGGGATATGTGTCGGTGCAGGCTCGATGGGCCGAAATGGCCTCTATCTGCACTGTGGGGTTTCTGTGATTCCTCTGGGGAGTACAGCCAGAGCCAAGCCTACGGCACCACGGGTGGGAGGGCAATAGTGGTAGGGGACTCGATAGTCTCGCCAGGCGTTTCTGCGGCTGCAGACGTGACTCCAGGATGGTATGTTGCCTCCCTGGATCCAGGGTCAAAGATGTGGCTGCAGAACATTCTGAGGGGGGAGGGTGAACAGCCAGAGGTCATGGTCCATATCGGTACCGACATAGGCAGAAAGAGGGATGAGGTCCTGCAGGCAGATTTTAGGGAGCTAGGAAAGAGAGTACAAAGCAGGACCTCAAAGGTTCCGGTGCCACGCGCGAGTATAGAAATAGGCGGATAGAGCAGATGAATGCGTGTCTGGAGAGATGGTGCAGGAGGGAGGGCTTTAGATTTCTGGGGCATTGGGACCGGTTCTGGGAGCGGTGGGATCTGTAAAGGCTGGACGGGTTGCACCTCAAGAGAGCCGGTACCAAAATCCTCACGGGGAGGTTTGCTAGTTCTGCTGGGAAGGGTTTAAACTAAGTTGGCAGGGGGATGGGCACTGGGATGTTGCATTAGAAATGAGAAACAGAGGGCACAAAGGATTGGGAGAGGCAGAGAGCACTAAAGTAAGAAATAGTAAGGTATTAGGTGGGGTCAAACAAAGAGAGAACACAGGGTGGTCTAAGATAGGTTTACAGTGTATGTATGTGAATGCACGAAGCGGAGTAAACAAGGTAAGTGAGCTGCAGGCACAAATAGCCACATGGGAATATGATGCTGTGGCAATAACTGAGACTTGGCTCAAAAAAAGGCAGGATTGGGTATTAAATATTCCTGGATATAAGGTGTTCAGGAAAGATAGGAGGTGGTGTGGCAGTATTGGTTAAGGAGAATATTACAGTGCTGGAGAGAGAGGATGTCCTGGAGGGGTCAAGGACAGAATCTATATGGCTAGAGTTAAGAAATAGAGGTGCCATTACACTATTGGGTGTATTCTATAGACCACCAACTAGTGGGAAAATATGGAGGAGCAAATTTTCAGAGAAATTACAGAGAAATGCAAGAACAATAGAGTAGTGATAATGGGGGACTTCAACTATCCTAATATAGACTAGGATAGTAATAGTGTAAAAGGCAGAGAAGGGGATGTATTTCTGAAGTGTGTTCAGTAGAACTTTCTTGATCAGCATGTTTCTGGCCCAACGAGGGAAGAGGCATTGTTGGATCTCGCTCTGGGGAATGAGGTAGGCCAAGTGGAGCGAGCGTCAGTAGGTGAACATTTAGGGAACAGTGATCATTGTATCATAAGGTTTAGATTAGCTATGGAAAAGGACAGGGAGCAATCTAGAGTAAAAATACTTAATTGGAGGAAGGCCAATTTCAGTGGGATGAGAACGGATCTGGCCCGGGTAAACTGGAATCAAAGATTGGCAGGCAAAACTGTAATGGAACAATGGGCTGCCTTTAAAGAGGAAATAGTTCAGATACAGTCGAGGTACATTCGAGGAAAGGTAGGGCAACTAAAGCCAGAGCTCCCTGGATGACAAAAGAGATAGAGAGTAAGATGAAGCAGAAAAGAGCACGTATGACAGATGTCAGATCAAGAATACATCTGAGAATCAGGCTATATATAGAAAGTTCAGAGGGGAAGTGAAAAAGAAAATAAGAGGGGCAGAGTGGGTATGGGAATAGAATGGCAGCTAACATAAAAGGTAATCTAAAAGTCATCTATAGGCATATAAATAGTAAACGGGTAGTAAGAGGAGAAGTGGGACTGATTAAGGACCAAAAAGGAGACCTAAGCATGGAGGCAGAGGGCATGGCTGAGGTACTAAATGAGTACTTTGCATCTGTCTTCACAGAGGAAGAGGATGCTGCCATAGACATAGTGAAGAAGGAGGTAGAGGAGATACTGAATGGGATAAAAATTGATAAAGGAGGTACTAGAGAGGCTGGCTGTACTTAAAGTAGATAAGTTACCAGGACCAGATGGGATGCATCCTAGGATGCCGAGGGAAGTTAAGGAAGAAATCGCGGCGGTACTGGCCATAATCTTCCAATCCTCCTTAGAAACAGGGGTGGTGCCAGAGGACTGGAGAATTGCAAATGTTACACCCTTGTTCAAAAAAGGGTGTAAGGATAAACCCAGCAACTGCAGGCTAGTCAGTTTAACCTCGGTAGTGGGGAAGCTTTTAGAAACAGTAATCAGGGACAACATTAACAGTCACTTGGACAAGTGTGGATTAATTAAGGAAAGCCAGTACGGATTTGTTAAAGGCAAATCATGTTTAACCAACTTGATCGAGTTTTTTGATGAGGTAACAGAGAGGGTTGATGAGGGCAATGCGGTTGACGTGGTGTACATGGATTTCCAAAAGGTGTTCGACAAAGTGCCACAAAATAGGCTTGCCAGCAAAGTTGAAGCCCATGGAATAAAAGGGACAGTGGCGGCATGGATACGGAATTGGCTAAGTGACAGGAAACAGAGAGCAGTGGTGAACGGTTGTTTTTCGGACTGGAGGAGGGTATACAGTGGTGTTCCCCAGGGGTCGGTTCTAGGACCACTGATTTTCTTGATATACATTAATGACTTGGATGTGGGGGTACAGGGCACGATTTCAAAATTTGCAAATGACATAAAATTTGGAAGTACAGTGAACAGTGAGGAGGATAGTGATAGACTTCAGGAAGACATAGACAGGCTGGTGAAATGGGCGGACACGTGGCAGATGAAACTTAACGCAGAAAAATGCGAAGTGATACATTTTCATAGAAAGAATGAGGAGAGGAAATATACAATTCTAAAGGGGGTGCATGAACAGAGAGACCTAGGGGTATAAGGGCACAAATCGTTGAAGGTGGCAGGGCAGGTTGAGAAAGCAGTTAAAAAAGCTTACGGGATCCTGAGCTTCATGTATACAAAAGCAAAGAAGTTATGATGAACCTTTATAAAACACTGGTTCGGCCTCAACTGGAGTACTGTGTCCAATTCCCGGCTCTGCACTTTAGGAAGGATGTGAAGGCCTTAGAGAAGGTGCAGAAAAGATTTACGAGAATGATTCCAGGAATGAGGGACTTCAGTTACGTTGATAGACTGGAGAAGCTGGGGTTGTTCTCCTTGGAGCAGAGAAGATTGAGAGGAGATTTGATAGAGGCGTTCAAAATCATGAGGGGTCTGGACAGAGTAGAGAGAAACTGTTCCCATTGGCGGAAGGGTCGAGAACCAGAGGACACAGATTTAAGGTGATTGGCAAAAGAACCAAAGGCGACATGAGGAAAAACTTTTTTACGCAGCGAGTGGTTAGGATCTGGAATGCACTGCCTGATAGGGCGGTGGAGGCAGATTCAATCACGGCTTTCAAAAGGGAATTGGATAAGTAACTGAAGGAAAAAAAAATCTGCAAGGCTCCGGGGAAAGGGCGGGGGAGTAGGACTAGCTGAAGTGCTCTTGCAGAGAGCCGGCACGGGCTCGACGGGCCGAAAGGCTGCCTTCTGTGCTGTAACCATTCTAAGATTCTATACTGCCCCTCCGACAGTGCGGCACTCCCTCAGTACTGCACTGGGAGCGTTAGCCTGGATTTCTGTGCTCAGGTCTCTGGAGTGGGACTTGAACCCACAACCTTCTGACCCAGAGGCGAGAGTGCTACCCACTGAGCCACGGCCGACACCATTTAAAAAGGCAGAGTTGGGCTCGAGCCCACAACCTTCTAGTCAAAAGCTGGGCCACGGTAGAAAGCAGAGGCCCATTGTTCTCTCATTTGTTCACGGTGAATTTGAACAGATTTTCATCAGCAAAACGCACCCAAGAACTCCCGCTCACTCAGTTCAACAAACTCAGGCTTGTACCTCGGGTATAAAGTTTGCAAAACTGATTCTGGCCTCGAGCATCCCGGATTTTAATCACGCCACCATTGGTGGCCGTGCCTTTAACTGCCAAGGTCTTAAGCTCTGGAATTCCCTCCCTAAACCTCTCCTCCTTTAAGACGCTCCTTTAAACCGACCTCTTTGACCAAGCTTTTAGTCACCTGTCCCAATATCTCCTTATGTGGCTCGCTGTCAAATTTGATTTGATAATCGCTCCTGTGAAGAGCCTTGGGACGTTTTATTATGTTGAAGGTGCTATATAAATGCAAGCTGTTGTTGTAGTGGTCTCACTCCACTTCACCTTCACTCTGGCCACAGCAGAATGGGAAACCTATTAAACTTCATTTAATCTTTCACATGTCAATGAACGGATCGTCCCATCTGCTGATACCCAGCATTAAAATTCAACTCCCGTTCGAGTCCCCGCAGTCGTGCTTGGGGCTCCATTTTCCCTGCACAGAGGGTGATGCAGAGACGGCAGTATAACTTGGGTCTGCTCGCCCCCCCCAACGCCTTTCTAAACAGGTACCAGCCTCACACCAGTCCAGTATGTATGTTTACATCGTGCGCACATATACACCACACTCCAGAGGTCAGTTTAAAACAGTAATTAAAAGGAAACAGAAATCCAGTCTCTGATCTGCAGCCTGAAACTTCCAATTGCCCTCTGATTGGCTACGATTCCCGGGATTTGCTGATTGACAGCAATGACCTTAAAGGCACAGGCCAAGGTTCGCAGCTAAACATCACAACCTGAGCTGCAGACTGGAGACTACCCAGGAACAGGACATCAGCTACAACTTGTATTTATATAGTGCCAGTAACATGGCAAAGCGTCCCAAGGTGCTTCCTTCTTCTTCTTCGGCAGTCCCTCGGAGCCGAGGATGACTTGCTTCCACATTAAAAATATGAGTTCTCAGGTGACTGAGGAGTCCAATGCGGGACCTACAGTCTCTGTCACAGGTGGGGCAGACGGTGGTTGAAGGGGCGGGTGGGTGGGGTGCTTGGGTTGACGTGCGCTCCTTGCGCTGCCTGCACTTGGCTTCCGCTTGCTCCCGGTGAAGAGACTAGAGGTGTTCGGCACCTTCCCGGATGCTTCTTCTCCACTTTGTGTGGTCTTGGGCCAGGGATTCCCAGATATCGGTGGGGATGTTACACTTTTTCAAGGAGGCTTTGAGGGTGTCCTTGAAGCGTTTCCTCTGCCCACCTGGGGCTCTCTTGCCGTGCCGGAGCTCCGAGTAGAGCGCTTGTTTTGGGAGTCTCGTATCGGGCATGCGGACAATGTGACCCGTCCATCAGAGCTGATCGAGCGTGGTCAAAGCTTCGATGCTGGGAATGTTGGCCTGGGCAAGAACACGGACGTTGGTGCTTCTATCCTGCCAATGAATTTGCAGGATCTTGCGGAGGCAGCGTTGGTGGTACCTCTCCAGTGCTTTGAGGTGCCTGCTGTACATGCTCCATGTCTCTGAGGCATACAGGAGGGCGGGTATCACTGCTGCTCTGTAGACCATGAGCTTAGTGCCGGGTTTGAGGTCCTGGTCTTCAAACACTCTCTTCCTCAGGCGACCGAAGGCTGCACTGGCACACTGAAGGCAGTGTTGGACTTCGTCGTCGACGTCTGCCCTTGTTGACAGTAGGCTCCCGAGGTATGGAAAGTGGTCCATGTTGTCCAAAGCCTTGTCGTGGATTTTGATCATCGGGGGGGGGGGGCAGTACTGTGTGGCGGAGGCAGGTCGGTAGAGGACCTTTGTCTTACGGATGTTTAGTGTAAGGCCCATGCTCTCGTACGCTTCAGTGAAGGTGCTGATGATGGTTTGGAGTTCGACCTCCGAGTGAGCGCCAAGATGCTTCACAGGAGCGTTATCAGGCAAAGTTTGACACCAAGCCAAATAAAGAGATATTAGGAGGGGTGAGAGGTAAGTTTTAAGAAGTGTCTTAAAAGGAGAGATTTAGGGAGGGAATTCCAGAGCTCGGGGCCGAGGCAGCTGAAGGTACGGCCACCAATGGTGGAACGATTAAAATCAGGGATGCGC
This sequence comes from Somniosus microcephalus, assembly GCF_052327205.1. NCBI lineage: Eukaryota > Metazoa > Chordata > Chondrichthyes > Squaliformes > Somniosidae > Somniosus > Somniosus microcephalus. The sequence goes on from NC_141008.1 coordinate 47,934,571, forward strand.
AAGAGGCCAGAATTGGCGGAGTTACATTGTAATGCTGGGCCAGAATTGGAGGATCGCAGAGATCGTGGGGGGTTGTAGGGCTGGAGGGGGTTACAGAGATAGGGAGGGACGAGGTCATGGAGGGATTTGAAAACAAGAATGAGAATTTTTTAAATAATCAGGGCGTTGCTTAACTGGGAACCAATGTAGGTCAGCGAGCACAGGGGTGATGGGTGAACGGGACTTGATGCGAGTTAGGACACGGGCAGCAGAGTTTTGGATGAGCTGAAGTTTATAGCGAACATAAGAAATAGGAGCAAGAGTTGGCCATTCAGCACCTCGAGCCTGCTCCGCCATTCAATAAGATCATGGCTGATCTTCTACCTCAACTCCACTTTCCTGCCCGATCCCCAGATCACTTGGAGGGTGGGGGATGGGAGGCCGGCCAGGAGTGCGATGGAATAGTCACGTCTAGAGGTAACAAAGGCATGGATGAGGGTTTCAGCAGATGAGCTGAGGCAGGGGCGGAGTCGGACAATGTTACGGAGGTGGAAGTAGGCGGTCTTGGCGATGGTGCGGATGTGTGGCCGGAAGCTCATCGAGTAGTTAAATAAAGCACAAAGTTCCTGTAAACTCAACCGCCTCTTACCCAAGTGAGGGGCCGGTGCTGGATTCCACTATCTGCCCCATGCTGTTTAACAGGTGCACCATTCACTTACCACAGCAAGGACAGTCAGGTCCATCACTGGGACTTTTTGGGCAATAAAGTGCTGGCTTTGCTAGTGATGCACACGTCCCATGAACAAATTAAAAAATAACACACAAGATTGAAATTTTCCCCAGACAATTCTATTGGTAGATACGCCGGTAAATTATTCTCAAACACAATTTATTTTAAAAAACTACAACGGATGTTTTACAGAGCAGCCCATCGCAAACATAACTTCAACCCACTCTCGGTCAGAGAGTGTTGTCACTGGGGAATTCGGTTTATCAGTACTAACACACCAACAAAAACCATTCCCCTTCAGCCAATACCCTTCAAACTACTCCCACCAGTACTGTACACCGGTGTTAGTGACAGACCTGTGCCCACCAGTACTGTACCCGTGTTACACAGCGACAGACCTGTACCCACCAGTACTGTACCCCAGTGTTACACAGCGACAGACCTGTACCCACCAGTACTGTACCCCAGTGTTACACAGCGACAGACCTGTACCCACCAGTACTGTACCCGTTTTATACAGTGACAGACCTGTCCCCACCAGTACTGTACCCCAGTATTATAGTGACAGACCTGTACCACCAGTACTGTACCCCAGTGTTATACAGTGACAGACCTGTCCCCACCAGTACTGTACCCCAGTGTTATACAGTGACAGACCTGTCCCCACCAGTACTGTACCCCAGTGTTATACAGTGACAGACCTGTCCCCACCAGTACTGTACCCCAGTGTTATACAGTGACAGACCTGTCCCCACCAGTACTGTACCCCAGTGTTATACAGTGACAGACCTGTCCCCACCAGTACTGTACCCCAGTGTTATACAGTGACAGACCTGTCCCCACCAGTACTGTACCCCAGTGTTATACAGTGACAGACCTGTCCCCACCAGTACTGTACCCCAGTGTTATACAGTGACAGACCTGTACCCACCAGTACTGTACCCCAGTGTTATACAGCTCTAAGTGCTCTTTGCAGACTCTGTGCAGGTTTGGAAGGACAGTATGGGGGTTTTTGCTGGGTATAGTCCTCACACACCTACTGTTACACTTCAGTGACAACACTGCGTTATACTCCGCGCTAGTCCCAGATACAAATGTCTAACTATCCCTGGGCTGCCGACTCAGTAACCTTGCACAAGTCTCTGGAAGGAAATGCGTTCCGCCATATTCATGTAAACTTTCGGGAAGGAGTCCAGCTGAATTTGGTGGCTGCTGCGGTCATGGAGGTGGCTGCACCGTTGCCATGCTACCAACAGCCAGTCCAGGCCTGTGGAGGGGGCGTGGAGACCAGCGCAGATTGCCGCCGGGCGAGCTCCCCACAATCGCTTTGGAACTCTGACGTGGTCCATGAAAGGTAAATGTCTGGAGGGTCCTTCGCCACCCAGACCCTTCTCAGGAAGCGTCCATTTATTCTACTCTCGGGGAGGGGCAGTCCTCCCACATTCCGCCAGGAGTCCCTTTCCCCGTCTCCGAGGGGCGGATCCTCACTTGCTGGACGTGTTGTTGTGCTGTTGCTGCTCGGCCAGGGCTTGCTGCAGCCGCACCCGCTTCCTGGAGTAATGCTGCCAGTGCAGCAGCTGCTGCTCGTCGATGAACTTGGCGCACTGCGCGTTGACCAGCTCCTTGCGGAAATGCTCGTACTGCAGCAGCTCGAGCATGTGGAGGCACTGGGGGTACCTGGGGCAGAGAGAGAGAGGGTGAGAGAGAGAGAGAGGGAGAGAGAGAGAGAGAGAGAGAGAGAGAGAGAGAGGGAGGGAGGGAGGGAGGGAGGGTGGGTGGGTGGGTGAGAGAGAGACGGGGAGAGAGGGGCTGAGAGAGAGGGAGAGTGGGAGAGAAAGAGAGAGAGGGTGGGTGAGAGAGAGCGAGCGAGAGCGAGAAGGTGGGTGAGAGAGAGACATGCAGAGAGGGGGGCTGAGAGAGAGGGAGAGAGGGGGGCTGAGAGAGAGAGGCTGAGAGAGAGGGAGAGCGAGAGGGTGGGTGAGAGAGAGAGAGGGGCTAGGGCGAGAGAGAGGGGGGGGCGAGAGAGCGAGACATGGGGAGAGGGGGGCTGAGAGAGAGGGAGACTGAGAAAGAGCGCAAGAGGGAGAGAAAGAGAGAGCGAGAGAGAGGGGGCGGGGAAGAAAGCATGTGGAGGCTTTGGGACAGTGTAGAGGGAGCTTTACTCTGTATCTAACCCGTGCTGTACCTGCCCTGGGAGTGTTTGATGGGACAGTGTAGCGGGAGCTTTACTCTGTATCTAAACCGTGCTGTCCCTGCCCTGGGAGTGTTTGACGGGACAGTGTAGAGGGAGCTTTACTCGGTATCTAACCCGTGCTGTACCTACCCTGGGAGTGTTTGATGGGACAGTGTAGAGGGAGCTTTACTCTGTATCTAACCTGTGCTGTACCTGCCCTGGGAGTGTTTGATGGGACAGTGTAGAGGGAGCTTTACTCTGTATCTAACCCCGTGCTGTACCTGCCCTGGGAGTGTTTGATGGGACAGTGTAGAGGGAGCTTTACTCTCTATCTAACCCGTGCTGTACCTGCCCTGGGAGTGTTTGATGGGACAGTGTAGAGGGAGCTTTACTCTGTATCTAACCCTGCTGAAGGGTGGCCATGATCCAACTGAATGGTGGAACAGGCTCGAGGGGCTGAATGCCCTTCTCCTGTTCCCATGTTCCTTCCAGTGGGACACCGAGTGAATTTTACCCCAGCGGAGGGCAAATGCCTGCAGGAGGAGGGGAGAATATTGAGGGGGCGGGGTGGGGGCGTGGAAAGGTACCCGGGGCCACCGGATAATGATCCTGTGATAGAGGCTGGTGGGGACACTGCACCCATCGTCCTCCCACCGCCCAGAGGAGCCCACACAGGTCGGGCACTTACTTCAGGTACTTGGCATATTGCGGCTCCTTCCAGTACAGTAGATACTTGAAGTAATTGACAAATGTTCGGTCTCTGAAGTACCCTCGCTGCGCCAGGACTGGGGCACCGGAAAAGGAAAAAAGAATTTGATTTTACACCAGTGCCAACGTTACCCAGGCAGCGATAGACAGACGGATTGAAAACTCTTAACCGAGGCCCTGCCTCCCCAACCCAGGGGGCACTGCCCAATGTTCCCTTCGAGGGGCTGCACGGCTCATTAAAGGGCCGTGTGGCTCCCTCAAAATTCCACGCATGCTGGTGAGCCGGCTGCACGGGAGCTCCAGTGCGCCACGCGAATTCCCAGCTTCAAGGGAACACAGCCGCTGTCCCTCACTGGAGGCACCGCCACCTCTAACCTGGGGTGGCGGGGCACCGTGATAGCGGCAAATGGGACACTGATGTTCCTTCCCCCCCTCCCCGAGGGGAGCTGGAAATGCGGCTCTGCTCATCGCCATCTGCAAGCAGAGCTGGGCTGCTTCTTATAACCAGAGTCCAGAGCTTGCAGTCAGCAACACAGTAGGGCCCATTGCCTCCTGCACTGCCCCACCTCACCCAGGGTGCAAGTCTGGTTACTCCATCACGGGCTCTCCCCCGCCCCACCCAGGGTTCATGTCAAGTTGATTTATCATGGACACTCCCCCTCAACGTTCCCTCTAAGGTGCACAGCAGTGTGGCGAGATCCCGCACAGGCCGCTCACCAGCGCTGCCGCTGGAAGAGATACGGCGCACGCGCGGCCGCCCAGCAAAGTAAAAGGGCCCGCGCAGGAAAATAAAACTGGCGGGAACATTGCTCTCCCTGTAAGCCAGCTGTAGTATTACTGATCGTCTCAGAGAGGCACGAGGGAGAGAGATGCCGGTTTGTGGATAAAATGGAGATCAGCATTGCCGCCACCACCACGGCAAACAGCAGCTTGAAGGTTCGCGGGAGGGTGCTGTGGGTACTTACAGTTCAAGTAGTTTGGGTTCGCCAGACACTGAACGAACTCCAGCTCCATCTGGAATCGAATCTTCGACTGTTCCTCTAAACCCAGGGAGGGAGGGAGCGAGAGAGCGGGAAGGAGGAAGGAGAAGAAAAGTAGAAATTAATTTGAATGCAGAGCGATACTTGTTGGCTGTAGGCATAACTCTAATTGTGAGTGGATGAAGGAAAGCACTGCAGTCGATACCGCCCCGCTGCATCAGGCTCGCCATCACGCCAGTTACAAGTGGCAGAGGGTCGAGATGTGGAAACCAGTTCATTTATTAGAACTTATAAAGAAAGACTTGCATTTCTACAGCACCTTTCACGATCTCAGGACGTCCCAAAGCGCTTCACAGCCAATGAATTACTTTTGAAGTGTCGTCACTGTTGTAATGTAGGAAACGCGGCAGCTAATTTGCGCACAGCAAGCTCAACAGTGCAATGTACTAGGGACAAGTGATTCCACCATGGGATGACAATTCACAAAGAGGGCCAACCGACAGAGGGAGGATCACATCTCCTCCATCAATACATTCTGAAAGTTCCTCTGATTGGCCTAGTTTGGAGAGTAATTTAACCCACTGTGGGATTTAATCATATGGACAATGACGACACCGACCAGCGAGCAGGGTAGACCCACCTCCCTCCCGTGCACAAGCAGCGCTCTTCTGTGCTCTGACCAGGAAGGTCCCAGCTTCAATTCTCAGTCTAGGCTCAGTTAGCTGAGACAGGGACCTCAAATTGGTCTTAAAAGTCAGAAAATGCTGGAAATACTCAGCAGGTCAGGCACCATCTGTGGAGAGAGAAACAGAGTTAATGTAAAGGTCGATGACCTTGAAAGAAGGTCATCGACCCAAAACTCTTTCTTTCTCCACAGATGCTGCCTGACCTGCTGAGTATTTCCAGCATTTTGTTTTTATTTCAGATTTCCAGCATCCGCAGTGTTTATCTTTTGTATTGGTCTTAAAGTCCCTGTTTAGGGAAGCGGAAATCAGCCAGGGTTCCCTGTGCTGCAAGCTCTGATGGTGAGTGTGTGGACGTCAGGTGAAGACAGGATCAGGCTTGTGATGACTTCCATGGCCAAATATGCTACTGACATTGCCCGGGCTCACATAAAGAATGGCCACTGATGGGGGGATGGGGCGGGATTATCAGCGAGCATCCAGGGCCAATGGAACCTATACACACGGGTTAGATTGTGAGCAGCGATTACATAAACTAGGCTTGTATTCCCTGGAATATAGAAGGTTAAGGGGAGATTGATAGATTTTTTTCTAGCAAAGGGCAACTGTCCTTGGCCTCCTACACTGTTCCAATGAAGCTCAACGTAAGCTCGAGGAACAGCACCTCATCTTTCAATTCGGCACTTTACAGCCTTCTGGACTCAATACAGAACTCAACAATTTTAGACCATAACCTCTGCCCCCATTTTTCCCAGATGGCAGCTGCTGATGATTCTGCCATTCCCATTTACACCTCCTCTAGACCCATCCTTTGTTTCTTTACTTGTCCCATTCACCTTTCACTTCGCACCATCATCCCTTGTCATTTACTCTCTTATTTTCGACCCTATCACAGACCTTCCCTTTTGTTCTTTCCTCCCCTCCCCCTTTCCCTGCCCCTCTACTTGCTTAAAATCTGTTGCATCTCTAACTTTTTCCAGTTCTGACGAAAGGTCACAGACCTGAAATGTTGAATCGGTTTCTCTCTCCAGAGATGCTGCCTGACTTGCTGAGTATTTACAGCATTTTCTGTTTATATTTCAAATTTCCAGCATCTGCAGTGTTTTGCTTTTGTATTAAGGGATATGGAGCCATGGTGGGTGAATGGGGTTCGGACAGAGATCGGCCATGATCGCACTGAATGGCTGGGGAACAGGAGGCCATAGTCAAAAGAAAGGCTTGCATTTGTATAGCACCTTTCACAACCACCGGACGTCCCAAAGCGCTTTACAGTTGATTAAGTACTTTTTAAAGTGTAGTTGCTATTGTAGGAAATGCTGCAGCCAATTTGCGCACAGCAAGATCCCACAAACAGCAATGTGATAATGACCAGATAATCTGTTTTATTGATGTTGTTCAGGGTTAAATGTAGGCCACAGGATACAAGGACGAGCTCCCCTGCGCTTCTTCAAATAGTGGCCATGGCATCCTTTACGCCCAACTGAGAGAGCAGACGGGGCCTCGGTTTAACGTCTCATTCGAAACATGGCCCCTCCGACAGTGCGGCGCTCCCTCAGTACTGCACTGGAGGGTCAGCCTGGATTTTGTGCTCGAGTCTCTGGAGTGGGGTCTTGAACCCACGATCTCTGACTCAGTGGTGAGAGGGGGGAAGCTGCCCACTCAAACACTGGTTGACTCGGAGTCAGCAGCTCCAGGCCGGGGAGGGTTGACCACCAGCAGCGTTTCCCCCAGCCAGCCCCTCACTTCCGCCCCGCAGACGGTCACCTGATTTCCGCTTCCGGTTACCTGTCTCCATGGCGGTTGGGGCAGCCGCCATTGTTACTTTCCTCCGCCGCCGAATCTCTCACCCGAAGCGGTACGGTGCGCGCAGCCGCTTCGACTAACCACGACTGGTGGCAGTGTTGACCGGTACACTGGTTCGCAGCGCACTCTAACTAGTCTAACTAGTGGAACTGATATAACGAATCGGCCGCTAGCGTCGGCACTACCTCCGCCCTGCGCCCGCAACCGGTGGAACTGACGCTGCTCCAAGCTGCGGCTGGAGGCGGTGCTGCCCCCTGGGTTGGAGGAGCAGCGCCGCGGTACTGCAGCCGCTTGGGCTGGAGGAGGCGGTGCTACCTCCTGGGCTGGAGGAGCAGCGCCGCGGTACTGCAGCCGCCTGGGCTGGAGGAGGCGGTGCTGCCTCCTGGGCTGGAGGAGCAGCGCCGCGGTACTGCAGCCGCCTGGGCTGGAGGAGGCGGTGCTGCCCCCTGGGCTGGAGGAGCAGCGCCGCGGTACTGCAGCCGCCTGGGCTGAAGGAGCAGGACAGGGGTAGTGCAAGCAAGGGGGCAACTGGCATTAGCAATGTATTTTAGGGGGAGCTCATAAAAACATTTAGACACAGAAAGCAATAATGACTCTCCTCAAATAAACAGACTTGGGTACATATTTATAGGAGTTAGATTAGTTCAGGGTAGCACTGGTTTTGGCAGTGAATATACTGGACTCTAGTGCTACGTGTTCAGGTTTCAGCCGTGGCTCAGTGGGCAGCACGCTCTCTCGCCTCTGAGTCATGAAGGTTGTGGGTTCAAGTCCCACTCCAGAGACTTGAGCACAAAAGCCAGGGCAGACACTCCCAGTTCAGTACTGAGGGAGTGTCGCACTGTCAGAGAGGCAGTACTGAGGGAGCGCCGCAATGTCAGAGGGGCAGTACTGAGGGGGCGCCGCACTGTCGGAGGGGCAGTACTGAGGGAGTGCTGCACTGTCGGAGGGGCAGTACTGAGGGAGTGCTGCACTGTCGGAGGGACAGTACTGAGGGAGCGCCGCACTGTCGGAGGGGCAGTACTGAGGGAGCGCCGCACTGTCGGAGGGGCAGTACTGAGGGAGCGCCGCACTGTCGGAGAGGCAGTACTGAGGAAGTGCCACACTGTCGAGGGGGCAGTACTGAGGGAGCGCTGCACTGTCGGAGGGGCAGTACTGAGGGAGTGCCGCACTATTGGAGGGGCAGTACTGAGGGAGTGCTGCATTGTCAGAGGGGCCGTCTTTCAGATGAGACGCTAAACCAGGGCCCCGTCTGCCCTCTCAGGTGGACATAAAAGATTTGCACTATCTTGGCCAATATCTTGGCCCCTTGGCATACAAACCGCTCATCAAAAGAGAGAGAACATCAATGAGAGCAGTGAAAGTATGGCCAGAGGGGGCAGTATCGGAGCTTCAGGATTGCTTCGAACGCACTGATTGGGGCATGTTTGCCCACAATGACATCGAGGAATACGCATCCACAGTGCTATTCTACATCAACAGCTGCGTCGAGGTCGTCACGACCCACAAAAATATCAGGTCATACCCCAACCAGAAACCCTGGATGAACGGAGAGGTCCGCTCACTGTTGAAAGCACGCGACGCAGCATTTAAATCTGGCGACGCGGCGGCTTACAGAGCAGCTAGGACCAACCTAAAAAAGGGTATCAGGACTGCCAAATGGAAACAGACACTGCGGATAGAGGATCACTTCCGCAACAACTCGGACCCCCGGCGCATGTGGCAAGGCATCCAGGCCATCACTGACTACAAGGGCAAAAACACCAGTCCCCCGGTCAGCGACGCCTCCCTTCCGGAGGAGCTTAACAACTTCTACGCTCGCTTCGACAGGGACAACAAGGAGCCGGCTACCAAAGCCTTGCCACCCCCGGAAGACCAGGTGCTCACTCTGTCGACCTCCGACGTAAGGGGCGCTTTACGCAGAGTGAACACACGAAAGGCTACTGGACCGGATAGCATCCCTGGATGGGTACTCAAGGAATGTGCTGATCAGCTGGCTGATGTCTTCACCGCCATCTTCAACCTGTCATTGGCCCAGGCAGTAGTCCCTACATGCTTCAAGACTGCCACCATCATTCCTGTGCCTAAACAAGCGGCTGTGACGTGTCTGAACGACTATCGACCTGTCGCACTCACACCCATCATAATGAAGTGTTTCGAGAGACTGGTCTTGGCCCACATCAAAGCCAGTGTTCCTGCCTCCCTTGACCAACACCAGTTTGCCTATCGGGCAAACAGATCAACGGAGGATGCAATCACTACTGCTCTACACTCGGCACTGAATCACCTAGATGGTAAGGAGACCTACATCAGAATGTTGTTTATAGACTACAGCTCAGCATTCAACACTATCGTCCCCAACAAGCTGGCCACCAAACTCCAAACTCTTGGCCTGAACACTTCCCTCTGCAACTGGACCCTGGACTTCCTAACAAACAGACCCCAGTCTGTCAAATTAGGCAACCACACCTCCCCCCCCCTGACCCTGAACACGGGGGCCCCACAAGGATGTGTGCTGAGCCCCCTCCTCTACTCCCTCTTCATCCACGACTGTGTGGCTGTTAATGGTTCCAACACCATCATCAAGTTTGCAGATGACACCACAGTAGTAGGCCAGATCACCAACAACGATGAGTCAGCCTACAGGGAGGAGGTCCAGCATCTCGTGAAGTGGTGCGCCGACAACAACCTGGCCCTTAACACCAAGAAAACAAAGGAAATAATCGTGGACTTCAGGAAGTCCAAAGGCGGAAGTCACACCCCCATCCACATCAATGGGGCGGAGGTGGAAATGGTGGCCAGCTTTAAGTTCCTCGGAGTCCACATCACGGAAGACCTCTCCTGGTCCCTCAACACCTCCTCTCTGGTGAAGAAGGCCCAGCAGCGCCTATATTTCTTGAGGAGGCTGAAGGGATGTAATCTGTCACCCCCGATCCTCTCTAACTTCTACCGCTGCACTATAGAGAGCATCCTGACAAACTGTATCACGGTATGGTACGGCAGCTGTAGCTCCCATGACCGGAAAGCCCTGCAGCGGGTAGTCAAAACTGCCCAACGCATTACCGGCACCCGGCTACCGACCATAGAACATATATATCAGAAACGCTGCCTACGGAGGGCACGGTCCATCACCAAAGACCCTACCCACCCCAGCCACAGTCTGTTCGCCCTCCTACCATCTGGAAGACGCTACAGATGCATTCGCACCCGTACGACCAGATTTAGGAACAGCTTCTTTCCCAGGGCTGTCATCCTACTGAACTCCACAAATAAACACTAAAGCCTGCACATCTGCCGATGCACTTTATTATGGTCATATTTATGCTAATATATATGTACAAATGTATGTTGAAATGTTTAAGTGTCCTAATCCAAATTGTACACTCTCGGGAGCCGCAAGCCTACATTTCGTTGTACTGCACTTGTGCACTAACAATGACAATAAAAGTTGATTTGATTTGATTTGATTTATCTACACTTCAGAAAATTGGCTGAGAAGTGCTCTGGGACATCCTGAGGTTATGAAAGACGCTATAGAAATGCAAGATCCTTCTTTTCGAGGAAGTACTTGTGAATGGGACAGGAGAGTCTGGGGCCCTGGAGTCGTGCGGGAGGAGGTGTTTGCACAGGAAGGTGGCAGGCGAATGGCCGCTGGAAGCATGGGTGGCTGAAAAGTGAACCAGGGTATCGTGGGGGGGGGGAGGAGCGGTCCCTCTGGAAAGTGGCGAGGGGAGGAGAGCACAAAACGTGTTTGGTGATGGGATCCTGCTGTAGGTGATGTGCTGAATGTGGAGGATTGGGAGGGCCTGGGGGGAGGACTGTGTCATGGTCGTGAGATGGGGAGCGGGGGGGGGAGGTTGAGGGAGAAGCTCAGGAAATGGGACAGACAGACAGAGTGACCACAGACACAGTCGAAGGCCCTCTTGACTACAGCAGAGGGAAATCCTCGGCTGAGGAAGACAAGAGTTCATTTCAGAAGCTCTGGTGTGTGAGGCATTTTTGAATTGTGAAGCCGGAGCCACACCTGAAACATGACCGCCTCTGTTTCTCTCCACAGGTGCTGCCTGACCCGTTGAACGGTTCCCACACTTTCAGTTTCTGTCTCTGGAGTTCCCTCACTCTCCAATACACCCCTTGGACCAAGCTTTTGCTCACGCCTCCTGATATCTCCCCTCTGGTTTGGTGTCTGTTGTTGATTCGGCCTCTGCCAAGCACCTTGGGACGTTCTTTGACATTAAAGGTGCGGTATAAAATGCAGGCTCTTGTTTCACACTTCCAACAAATAACTTGCTAGTTTTAACCGTGTTTGTTTCTTGGGCACCTCGGAATCTCACGCCAAGGGTTCTGCTGCGACCAGTTACCGCTCCCGTCATGCGACTCTCTCAGTCGTTTTACAAATACTGAATCCGTTGGGTCCGGCCCGGAATGAATCTCCTTTTCAAAACAGGGACGCTGATTGTGAAACCAGCTCTTATTTTTATCGCTCCCGTTGCATTCAACAAGTAAGGCCAAGGGTGGCTCTTTCAGAGCGGGGCTGAGCTGATGTGGAGAGGCCGAGCGTTGTGTTGGGAGCTCTCCAGGGGACGATCTCTTGCTTCAGCCTCCCGACTCCCGTGCAGCACCTGCCCAGATTACATTTCCTCTGCCACTGATTTGCCGCTTGCATATTTTATCTTGTTGCTATCTCGGCCCCTGCTGCCTGCTCGGACTAGGCTGCAGTGCAATGTTTAATGTATCTCTAGATTCTGAGTCAATTATTTGCTGAGAAACTGCCCTGTACTTTAATTCGGTTTTGCTTTGCGGAGTGCCAGTGACCGTGTACATACTTCTCCCGCAACCTCGCCGTCCTATTGGACCCTGAGCTGAGCTCCTGACCCCGTATCCTCTCCATAACTAAGACCGCCTATTTCCAGCTCCGTGACATCGCCCATCTCCGCTCCCACCTCAGCTCATCCGCTGCTGAAACCCTCATCCATGCCTTTGTTACCTCCAGACTCGACCATTCCAACACACTCCTGTCCGGCCTCCCATCCCCCACCCTCCGTAAACTTCAGCTCATCCAAAACTCTGCTGCCCCGTGTCCTAACTCGCACCGAGTCCCGTTCGCCCATCACCCCCTGTGCTCACTGCCCCGTGTCCTAACTCACACCAAGCATAGAATATAAGAGCAGGGAGGTTATGATGGAGCTGTACAAAACGCTGGTGAGGCCACAGCTGGAGTACTGTGTGCAGTTCTGGTCGCCTCACTATAGGAAGGATGTGATTGCTTTGGAGAGGGTGCAGAGAAGATTCACCAGGATGTTACCTGGGATGGAGCGCCTCAGCTATGAAGAGAGGCTGGACAGGCTGGGGTTGTTTTCCTTGGAGCAGAGAAGGCTGAGGGGGGACCTGATTGAGGTGTACAAAATGATGAGGGGCATAGATAGGGTAGATAAAGAGGAACTTTTCCCCTTAGTGGGGGGGTCAATAACAAGGGGGCATAGATTCAGGGTAAGGGGCAGGAGATTTAGAGGGGATTTGAGGAGGAACTTTTTCACCCAGAGGGTGGTTGGAATGTGGAATTCAATGCCTGAAAGGGTGGTAGAGGCAGGAACCCTCACAACATTCAAGAAGCATTTGGATGAGCACTTGAAATGCCATTGCATACAAGGCTATGGACCAAATGCTGGAAAATGGGATTAGACTGGACAGGGATGGATGGGCGGCGCAGACACGATGGGCCGAAGGGCCTCTTTCTGTGCTGTAAAACTCTATGACTCTAAGTCCCGTTCACTCATCACCCCTGTGCTCGCTGACCTACATTGACTCCCGGTCCAGCGACACCTCGATTTCAAAATTCTCATCCTCGTGTTCACATCCCTCCATGGCCTCGCCCCTCCCTATCTCTGTAATCTCCTCCAGCCCCACAACCCCCCGAGATCTCTGTGCTCCTCCAATTCTGGCCTCTTGAGCATCCCCCGATTTTAATCGCTTCACCATTGACGGCCGTGCCTTCAGCTGCCTGGGTCCCGAGCTCTGGAATTCCCTCCCTAAACCTCTCCGCCTCTCCTCTAAGTTGCTCCTTAAAACCGACCTCTTTGACCAAGCCCTGTCCTAATATCTCCTTATGTGGCTCGGTGTCAGATTTTGTTTGATAATCGCTCCTGTGAAGCGCCTTGGGACGTTTTACTGATTTAAAGGCACCATATAAATGCATGTCGGTCTGTCCAGTATGTGTCTGACTTTGCCTCATGCCTGTGCCTTTGTTTATACGCCAGTCTCTCTGTGTCTGTCTGTCTCTCTCCCTCTGGTAAATTCCGACAGATAATCAACATTCCTTCATTTTTCTTTCTGCGCTCTGGCCCTTTTCCCTGTAGACATTCAGACACGGGGATCATCTGATTTCCCCAGCGTGTGTTAACACATCACTCCTCGCCAATCCCTTCAACATGTCTCATAAAATCGATTTCCCCCGGCAGGTGGAATCCTCGGCCAGTGGGAGGATGGAGCCGGTGATCTGGTGGATTCGCAGGAGCTTTAAGTCGGTGCAAGTTCTGAGTTCAGACGCCATGGAGCAGCTGATGGTGCAGAATCGGGATCAGATGTTGCTGCTGGTGAGCAGGATAGATAATATATATAAATCTGACATCGATATAATATATATATACGTGTGTGTGTATAGAGAGAGTGGTGAGAATGTGGAACTCGCTACCACAGGGAGTGCTTGAGGCGAATAGTATAGATACATTTAAGGGGAAGCTGGATAAACACATGAGGGAGAAGGGAATTGAGGGTTTTGCTGATAGGGTGAGATGAAGAGGGGTGGGAGGAGGCTCGAGTGGAGCATAAGTGTCACAGTGTCCACCGTGGCTCAGGGGGCAGCACCCTCGCCTCTGAGTCAGAAGGTTGTGGGTTCAAGTCCCACTCCAGAGACTTGAGCACAAACATCTAGGCTGACACTCCAGTGCAATACTGAGGGAGCGCCGCACTGTCGGAGGCGCAGTACTGAGGGAGCGCCGCACTGTCGGAGGGGCAGTACTGAGGGAGCGCCGCACTGTCGGAGGGGCAGTACTGAGGGAGCGCCGCACTGTCGGACAGGCAGTACTGAGGGAGCGCCGCACTGTTGGAGGGGCAGTACTGAGGGAGCGCTGCACTGTCGGAGGGGCAGTGCTGAGGGAGTGCCGCACTGTCAGAGGGTCAGTACTGAGGGAGCGCCGCACTGTCGGAGGGGCAGTACTGAGGGGGCGCCGCACTGTCGGAGGGGCGGTACTGAGGGAGCGCCGCACTGCCGGAGGGGCAGTACTGAGGTAGTGCCGCACTGTCGGAGGGGCAGTACTGAGGGGGCGCCGCACTGTCGGAGGGGCAGTACTGAGGGAGCGCCGCACTGTCAGAGGGGCAGTACTGAGGGAGCGCTGCACTGTCAGAGGGGCCGTCTTTCGGATGAGACGTTAAACCAAGGCCCCGTCTGCTCTCTCAGGTGGACGTAAAAGATCCCACAGCACTATTTCGAAGAAGAGCAGGGGAGTTCTCCCCGGTGTTCTGGGGCCAATATTTATCCCTCAACCTACAGCACTAAAACAGATTGTCTGGTCATTATCACAGTGCTGTTTGTGGGATTTGCTGTGCGCAAATTGGCTGTAAAGCGCTTTGAGACGTCCAGTGGTCATGAAAGGCGCTATAGCAATGCAAGTCTTTTTAAACACTGGCATGGACCAGTTGGGATGAATGGCCTGTTTCTGTGCTGTAAATACTCTGTAATTCTCTGTATAGTTAAAGTCTTACATAGGATATATATATCATATATATATATGTGTGTGAATCTTATCATAACCCTTCAGAATTTTGTAGGCCCTGATCAGGTCCCCCCATAACCTTCTCGACCTCTCCAGTCTCTCTCTGACCCCCCCACTCCTCTGCGGTAACATCCCAGTGAATTTACGCTGCACCCCATTCCGTGATTTCCCCCAAACTGCACCGAAGACCCGCAAACTGTGGCCCCGTTCTGGCGCTGCTACAGTTGTGTGATTGGTGTGTAAGGGAACTGCTTTTGAATTATTGCCGTGCCAGAGTTTAACGGGCCAGGTGCAGCAAGTGAGGGACGAGATTCCGCCTAAAACAGCTCGGGTACACTGGTGCACTGTCTTCCTCGCGCTGTCCCGTTCCTTCGCTCCCTCTGACCGCTTCCTTTCTCAATCGGCTAGCTGACTGCTTCCACCACGAGCGTGGGCTCGAGCCCGTGAATCAGCATTGGACGGATCCGTCGCAGAAACACAGAGTGGCCGTTTCTAATTACACGCTGGTGAACTGAGACTGACTGTCCCTCAGTGCTTCACCTCCCCATGGTAATTACAGAGAAATCATCGGCAGGAAATCTACAGGCGGGCGGCATGGGGGGAAATTACATTCCAAAATAGAACTTACACACGGAAAGGCATCGCTCCGCACCCTTCACAGAGCAGCAGTAACCGCACAAACACCAGACACTGCATTAAACAGGAGCAGCTCCTTATTCAATGTGTGGCAGGCATTGTACAGGGCAGGTACAGCACGGGTTAGATACAAAGTAAAGCTCCCTCTACACTGTCCCATCAAATACTCCCAGGGCAGGTACAGCACGGGTTAGATACAGAGTAAAGCTCCCTCTACACTGTCCCATCAAACACTCCCAGGGCAGGTATAGCACGGGTTAGATACAAAGTAAAGCTCCCTCTACACTGTCCCATCAAATACTCCCAGGGCAGGTACAGCACAGGTTAGATACAAAGTAAAGCTCCCTCTACACTGTCCCATCAAATACTCCCAGGGCAGGTACAGCACGGGTTAGATACAGAGTAAAGCTCCCTCTACACTGTCCCATCAAACACTCCCAGGGCAGGTACAGCACGGGGTTAGATACGGAGTAAAGCTCCCTCTACACTGTCCCATCAAATACACCCAGGGCAGGTACAGCACGGGTTAGATACAGAGTAAAGCTCCCTCTACACAGTCCCATCAAACACTCCCAGGGCAGGTACAGCACGGGTTAGATACAGAGTAAAGCTCTCTCGACACTGCCCCATCAAACACTCCCAGGGCAGGTACAGCACGAGGTTAGATACAGAGTAAAGCTCCCTCTACACTGCCCCATCAAACACTCCCAGGGCAGGTACAGCACGGGTTAGATACAGAGTAAAGCTCTCTCGACACTGCCCCATCAAACACTCCCAGGGCAGGTACAGCACGAGGTTAGATACAGAGTAAAGCTCCCTCTACACTGCCCCATCAAACACTCCCAGGGCAGGTACAGCACGGGTTAGATACAGAGTAAAGCTCCCTCTACACTGCCCCATCAAACACTCCCAGGGCAGGTACAGCACGGGTTAGATACAGAGTAAAGCTCCCTCTACACTGTCCCATCAAACACTCTCTGGTCAGGTACAGCACGGGTTAGATACAGAGTAAAGCTCCCTCTGCACTGTCCCATCAAACACTCTCTGGTCAGGTACAGCACGGGTTAGATACAGAGTAAAGCTCCCTCTACACTGTCCCATCAAAC
The DNA here is from genome assembly GCF_052327205.1 of Somniosus microcephalus. Classification (NCBI taxonomy): domain Eukaryota; kingdom Metazoa; phylum Chordata; class Chondrichthyes; order Squaliformes; family Somniosidae; genus Somniosus; species Somniosus microcephalus. Next base: position 47,951,138 of record NC_141008.1, read on the forward strand.
ATTCCCAGGGCAGGTACAGCACAGGTTAGATACAGAGTAAAGCTCCCTCTACACTGTCCCATCAAACACTCTCTGGTCAGGTACAGCACGGGTTAGATACAGAGTAAAGCTCCCTCTACACTGTCCCGTCAAACACTCCCAGGTCAGGTACAGCACGTGTTAGATACAGAGTAAAGCTCCCTCTACACTGTCCCATCAAACACTCCCAGGGCAGGTACAGCACGGGTTAGATACAGAGTAAAGCTCCCTCTACACTGTCCCATCAAACACTCCCAGGGCAGGGACAGCACGGGTTAGATACAGAGTAAAGCTCCCTCTACACTGTCCCATCAAACACTCCCAGGGCAGGTACAGCACGGGGTTAGATACAGAGTAAAGCTCCCTCTACACTGTCCCATCAAATACACCCAGGGCAGGTACAGCACGGGTTAGATACAGAGTAAAGCTCCCTCTACACTGTCCCATCAAACATTCCCAGGGCAGGTACAGCACAGGTTAGATACAGAGTAAAGCTCCCTCTACACTGTCCCATCAAACACTCTCTGGTCAGGTACAGCACGGGGTTAGATACAGAGTAAAGCTCCCTCTACACTGTCCCATCAAACACTCCCAGGGCAGGTACAGCACGGGTTAGATACAGAGTAAAGCTCCCTCGACACTGTCCCATCAAACACTCCCAGGGCAGGTACAGCATGGGTTAGATACAGAGTAAAGCTCCCTCTACACTGTCCCATCAAACACTCCCAGGGCAGGTACAGCACGGGTTAGATACAGAGTAAAGCTCCCTCTACACTGTCCCATCAAACACTCCCAGGGCAGGTACAGCACAGGTTAGATACAGAGTAAAGCTCCCTCTACACTGTCCCATCAAACACTCCCAGGGCGGGTACAGCACGGGTTAGATACAGAGTAAAGCTCCCTCTACACTGTCCCATCAAACACTCCCGGGGCGGGTACAGCACGGGTTAGATACAGAGTAAAGCTCCCTCTAGTGGTTAGCACTGTTGCCACACAGCGCCAGGGACCCGGGTTCGAATCCGGCCTCGGGTGACTGTCTGTGTGGAGTTTGCACATTCTCCCCGTGTTTGCGTGGGTTTTCTCCGGGTGCTCTGGTTTCCTCCCACAGTCCAAAGATGTGCGGGTTAGGTTGATTGGCTATGATAAATTGACCCTTAGTGTTAGGGGGATTACGTACGTGGGGCTACGGGGATAGGGTGGGATATGTGTTGGTGTAGGGGTTACGGGGATCGGGTGGGATATGTGTCGGTGCAGGCTCGATGGGCCGAATTGGCCTCTATCTGCACTGTGGGGTTTCTGTGGTTCTGTGGTACACTGTCCCATCAAACACTCCCAGGGCAGGTACAGCACGGGTTAGATACAGAGTAAAGCTCCCTCTACACTGACCCATCAAACACTCCTTTGCTCTACGAATGTCTCCCTGTTGTTCCAGGACACTCGGAGTCCGGCCGAATACGAGGTCAGTCACTTGGAAGGAGCAGTTCGCATTGACCCAGAAACCACCAACGTGGAGCGTGTGGTGGAGGAGCTGGGCCTGGCAGGTAGGGACAGTCTGACCTCCTGTGTTCCTGTTAATCCCTGGACCCCTCTGCTGTCTGGACAGGACATCACCCCCCAGGACCCGCCCTGGGAAACGGTTAAAGTGCAACAAACAGACCAGACGGGCTCGCAGACAGCCCAGACTCTGAACGGGACCTTTTGAAATCCTAATGACACTGAAAAGGGGACCCCTACTCCCATTGACCGGCACCTGCAGTCTCCGACTCGCTGCTTAGGACAGGGTGAAGTCATCCAGCAGTCTCCATCTCTTCATCTTCACTCATTAACCTGGCCCGCAGTTGCTCCTCTCTCTCGCTCTGTCTCCTTTTTGTCTCCCTATCATTTTCTTTAATTTGGTTCCCAGTTAATTAACTTTCTGATCTCGGGTTTTCAGCCGGACAGCCTGCTCTTTGTCTCCCTGACATTTTCTCTCTCAATGACGTTGACTGCCTGTGCTGCAATAATCCACTCCCGGAGGTTTAAGTGGAGGATTATTTCAGTTCAGTTCTTACTGGAAGGGATCAAAAAACCAAAGATTGTTCGACTGTGCTTCATCCTCGGGATTTAAAAAAGTTACTGGCCTCTCCTTCTCTCTCCTTCCCTTCCTCTCACTCCCTCTCCCTCCCACTCTCTCTCCTTCCCTCTCCTCCTCTCTCCTCCCACTCCCTCTCCCTCCCACTCTCCCCTCCCACTCCCTCCCTCCTCCCTCTCACTCCCTCTCCCTCCCACTCCCTCTCCCTCCCACTCCCTCTCCCTCTCCCTCTCCCTCCCACTTCCTCTCCCTCCCACTCCCTCTCCCTCCCACTCCCACTCCCACTCCCTCTCCCTCCCACTCCCTCTCCCTCTCCCTCCCACTCCCTCTCCCTCCCACTCCCTCTCCCTCCCACTCCCTCTCCCTCCCACTCCCTCTCCCTCCACTCCCTATCCCTCCACTCCCTCTCCCTCCCACTCCCTCTCCCTCCCACTCCCTCTCACTCCCTCTCCCTCCCACTCCCTCTCCCTCCCACTCCTCTCCCTCCCACTCCCTCTCCCTCCCACTCCCTCTCACTCCCTCTCCCTCCCACTCCCACTCCCTCCCTCTCCCTCCCACTCCCTCTCCCTCCCACTCCCTCTCCCTCCCACTCCTCTCCTCTATCTCCCACTCCCTCTCCCTCCCACTCCCCCCTTCCCTCGCCTCCTCTCTCCTCCCACTCCCTCTCCCTCTCACTCCCACTCCTCTCCCTCTCCCTCCCACTCCCTCTCCCTCCCACTCCCTCTCCCTCCCACTCCCTCTCCCTCCACTCCTCTCCTCCACTCCCACTCCCTCTCCCTCCCACTCCCTCTCCCCTCCCACTCCCTCTCCCTCCCCTCTCCCTCTCCCTCCCACTCCCTCTCCCTCCCACTCCCTCTCCCTCCCTCCCTCTCCCTCTCCCTCCCACTCCCTCTCCCTCCCACTCCCTCTCCCTCCCTCCCTCTCCCTCTCCCTCTCCCTCCCACTCCCACTCCTCTCCCTCCCTCCCACTCCCTCTCCCTCCACTCCCTCTCCCTCCCACTCCCTCTCACTCCCACTCCCTCTCCCTCTCCCTCCCACTCCCTCTCACTCCCTCTCCCTCCCACTCCCACTCCCTCTCCCTCCCACTCCCTCTCACTCCCTCTCCCTCCCACTCCCCTCTCCACTCCCTCTCCCTCCCACTCCCACTCCCTCTCCCTCCCACTCCCTCTCCCTCCCTCTCCCTCTCCACTCCCTCTCCCTCCCTCCCACTCCCTCTCCCTCCCTCCCTCCCTCTCCCTCCCTCCCTCCCTCCTCCCTCTCCCTCTCCTCCCACTCCCTCTCCCTCCCTCTCCCTCCCTCCTCTCTCCCTCCCTCCCACTCCCTCTCCCTCCCACTCCCTCTCCCTCCCACTCCCTCTCCCTCCCTCTCCCTCCCACTCCCTCTCCCTCCCACTCCTCTCCCTCCCACTCCCTCTCCCTCCCACTCCCTCTCCCTCCCTCTCCCTCCCACTCCCTCTCCCTCCCACTCCCTCTCTTCTCCCACTCCCTCTCCCTCCCACTCCCTCTCCCTCTCACTCCCCCCTTCCCTCGCCTCCTCTCTCCTCCCACTCCCTCTCCCTCTCACTCCCACTCCCTCTCTCCTCCCACTCCCTCTCCCTCCCACTCCCTCTCCCCTCCACTCCCTCTCCCTCCCACTCCCTCCCACTCCCTCTCCCTCCCACTCCCTCTCTCCCTCCCACTCCCTCTCCCTCCCACTCCCTCTCTCTCCCTCCCACTCCCTCTCCCTCCCTCTCCCTCTCCCTCCCACTCCCTCTCCCTCCCACTCCTCTCTCCTCCCTCTCCCTCCCACTCCCTCTCCCTCCACTCCCTCTCCCTCCCACTCCCACTCCCTCCACTCCCTCCCACTCCCCTCTCCTCCACTCCCTCTCCCTCCCTCTCCCTCCACACTCCCTCCCTCTCCCTCCCACTCCCTCTCCCTCCCACTCCCTCTCCTCCCTCCTCTCTCTCGCTCCCACTCCCTCTCCCTCCCACTCCCTCTCCCTCCCTCTCCCTCCCTCCCTCTCCCTCTCCCTCCCTCTCCCTCCCACTCCCTCTCCACTCCCTCTCCCTCCCACTCCCTCTCCCTCTCACTCCCTCTCCCTCCCACTCCCTCCCACTCCCTCTCCCTCTCCCTCCCACTCCCTCCCACTCCCTCTCCCTCCCACTCCCACTCCCTCTCCCTCTCCACTCCTCTCACTCCCTCTCCCTCCCACTCCCACTCCCTCTCCCTCCCACTCCCACTCCCTCTCTCCCTCCCACTCCCTCTCCCTCCCACTCCCTCTCCCTCCCACTCCTCTCTCCCTCCACTCCCTCTCCCTCCCTCTCCCTCCCTCCCTCTCCTCCTCTCCCTCCCTCCTCTCCCTCCCACTCCCTCTCCCTCTCTCCTCCCTCTCCCTCCCACTCCCTCTCCCTCCCACTCCCTCTCCCTCCCACTCCCTCTCCCTCTCTCTCCCACTCCCTCTCCCTCCCACTCCCACTCCCTCTCCGTCCCTCTCCCTCCCACTCCCTCTCCCTCCCACTCCCTCTCCCTCCCACTCCCTCTCCCTCCCTCCCACTCCCTCTCCCTCCCACTCCCTCTCCCTCCCACTCCCTCTCCCTCCCACTCCCTCTCCCTCCCACTCCCTCTCACTCCCACTCCCTCTCCCTCTCCCTCCCACTCCCTCCCACTCCCTCCCTCTCACTCCCTCTCCCCTCCCACTCCCTCTCCCTCCCACTCCTCCTCTCCCTCCCACTCCCTCTCCTCCCTCTCCCACTCCCTCTCCCTCCCACTCCCTCTCCCTCCCACTCCCACTCCTCTCCTCCTCCCACTCCCTCTCCTCCCTCCCACTCCCTCCCTCCCTCTCCCTCTCCCTCTCCCTCCCACTCCCTCTCCCTCCCACTTCCCACTCCCTCTCACTCCCACTCCTCTCCCTCCCACTCCCTCCTCTCTCCCTCCCACTTCCCTCTCCCTCCCACTCCCTCTCCCTCCCACTCCCTCTCCCTCCCACTCCCTCTCCCTCCCTCTCCCTCCCTCCCACTCCTCTACCTCTCCCTCCCTCTCTCCTCCCACTCCCTCCCTCCCTCTCCCTCTCCCTCTCCCTCCCACTCCCTCTCCCTCTCCCTCACCGCTCTCTCTTCCCTCTCCCTCCCACTCCCTCGCTCTCCCACTCTCTCTCTCCCTCCCACTCCCTCACCGCTCACTCTTCCCTCTCCTCTTCTCCCTGGTTAGATGGGGATGAGAGATAGGGTGAGGAGGTGGGATTCAGGGATACAGTTTTGATTGAGTAACAAGGAGAAACTGTTTCCAGTGGCAGGAGGGTCGGTAACCAGAGGACACAGATTTAAGTTGATTGGCAAAAGAACCAGAGGGGAGATGAGAATATTTTTACACAGCGAGTTGTTGTGATCTGGAATGTGCTGCCTGAAAGGGCGGTGGAAGCAGATTTCAATAATAACTTTCAAATGGGAATTGGATAAATACTTGAAAAGGAAAAATTCACAGGGCTGTAGGGAACGAGCAGGGGAGTGGGACTAATGGGAGAGCTCTTTCAAGAGCCGGCACAGGCACGATGGGCCGAATGGTCTCCTCCTGTGCTGTGTGATTCTATGGTGAGAAGGTGGGTCGGTGGGGTTGGGGATAGGGGGAGGACGTGGTTGATCTTTTGCGGTTGCTCTCGGTGCTTGTGCTTTGATGGAACATAAGAAGTAGGAGCAGGAGTAGGCCATACGGCCCCTCGGCCTGCTCCGCCATTCAATAAGATCATGGCTGATCTGAACCTAGACTCACGTCCACTTCCCTGCCCGCTCCCCATAACCCTTAATTCCCTTATCTGCTAGGAAACTGTCTATCTCCGTTTTAAATTTATTTAATGTCGCAGCTTCCACAGCTCTCTGAGGTAGCAAATTCCATAGATTTACTACCCTCTGAGTGAAGAAGTTTCTCCTCATCTCAGTTTTGAAAGGGCAGCCCCTTATTCTAAGATTATGCCCCCTAGTTCTAGTCTCACCCATCAGTGGAAACATCCTCCCCCGCATCCACCCGATCAAGCCCCCTCACAATCTTACATGTTTCGATAAGATCGCCTCTCATTCTTCTGAATTCCAATGAGTAGAGGCCCAACCTACTCAACCTTTCCTCATAAGTCAACTCCCTCATCTCCGGAATCAACTGAGTGAACCTTCTCTGAACTGCCTCGAGAGCAAGTATATCTTTTCTTAAATATGGAAACCAAAACTGTACGCAATATTCCAGGTGTGGCCTCACCGGAGGTTTGCAGCCTCCAGTCGGTTCTCACTGCGGCCTCCCCCGCGCCGGCCCGCGACACCACTCGCTCGCCGCCCTCCCACGCGACTGTCCTTTTAGCCATTTTGTGTTTGCAGATTATAGCGAGGTCAGGGACGTCGTGTGCTACTTGCACCGTGGGATATCGCGTCCCTCCAAAGTGGCACAGGAACTCAACAAGTTTCTCGCAAGTGATGCAGGGCAGGGTCCGCGCGGGTCGCTGAAAGTTTACAACCTGGAGGGGGGTCTGGTGAAATGGGCCAACGAGAGGAAGCCTATCGTGGACAGCAAGAACCAGCCCACGAGCCTGGTCCACCCCTACAACACGGTGTGGGGTCAGCTCCTGGAGCCGGCGTTCAGAGCCCGTATCTGAGCAGATTGCCCTTGGCTCCGGGCACTTCCCGATACATCAAGAAATTAGAATGGAGAAATCACGGCATCAATGGGAATCATTAAATTGGAATCCTGCTCTGTGAGGGTGTAAGGGAAGGTTAATCAGACTCCTGAATTCTGTTAATGTTATACTGCGATTGATTTCTCTAATATTAACCTTTACCTTTTGTGTCAATTGAGTCTCAACTAGAAGGATGAAAGTGTGATCATGAGACAGGCTCACTTTATTTTAGATCCCTGTATGTTTAATATCGATGCAGTGACTGCCCAACTGTTGAATTAAGACTGGCATTAAAGCAATGGTTGGTTTCAACCATAAACCTAATAGAAAGATATTTTCGTGGCAGAGTACAGAGAAATGGGATTAGTAGATAAATTGTACATTGGGAAAGATCTGCACCGGAAACGATAACGGCAAACCCAGCCCTGTCGACCCTGCAAAGTCCTCCTTACCAACATCTGGGGGCTTGTGCCAAAATTGGGAGAGCTGTCCCACAGACTAGTCAAGCAACAGCCTGACATAGTCATAATTACCGAATCGTACCTTACAACCAATGTCCCAGACACTGCCATCACCATCCCTGGGTATGTCCTGTCCCACCGGCAGGACAGACCCACCAGAGGTGGTGGCACTGTGGTATACAGTCGGGAGGGAGTAGCCCTGGGAGTCCTCAACATTGACTCAGGACCCCATGAGGTCTCATGGCATCAAGTCAAACATGGGCAAGGAAACCTCCTGCTAATTACCACCTACCGCCCTCCCTCAGCTGATGAATCAGTACGCCTTCATGTTGAACACCAACTGGAAGAAGCACTGAGAGTAGCAAGGGCACAAAATGTCCTCTGGGTGGGGGACTTCAATGTCCATCACCAAGAGTGGCTCGGTAGCACCACAACTGACCGAGCTGGCCGAGTCCTAAAGGACATAGCTGCCAGACTGGGTCTGCGACAGGTGGTGAGGGAACCAACAAGAGGGAAAAACCTACTTGATCTCGTCCTCACCAATCTACCTGTTGCAGATGCATCTGTCCATGACAGCATTGGTGGAAGTGACCACCGCACAGTCCTTGTGGAGACGAAGTCCCGTCTTCATGTTGAGGATACCCTCCACCGTGTTGTGTGGCACTACCACCGTGCTAAATGGGACAGATTTCGAACAGATCTGGCAACTCAAAACTGGGCATCCATGAGGCGCTGTGGGCCATCAGCAGCAGCAGAGTTTGTATTCAACCATAATCTGTAACCTCATGGCCCGGCATATCCCTCACTCTACCATTACCATCAAGCCGGGAGATCAACCCTGGTTTAACGAAGAGTGCAGGAGAGCATGCCGGGAACAGCACCAGGCATACCGAAAAATGAGGTGTCAACCTGGTGAGGCTACAACACAGGACTACTTGCATGCCAAACAACGGAAGCAACATGCGATAGACAGAGCTAAGCGATCTCACAACCATGGGATCAAATCAAAGCTCTGCAGTCCTGCCACATCTAGTCGTGAGTGGTGGTGGACAATTAAACAGTTAACAGGAGGAGGAGGCTCCAAAAATATCCCCATCCTCAATGATGGTGGAGCCCAGCACGTGAGTGCAAAAGACAAGGCTGAAGCATTTGCAACTATCTTCAGCCAGAAGTGCCGAGTGGATGATCCATCTCGGCCTCCTCCTGAGGTCCCCAGCATCACAGATGCCAGTCTTCAGCCCATTCAATTCACTCCACGTGATGTCAAGAAACGGCTGAAGACACTGGATACTGCAAAGGGTATGGGCCCTGACAACATTCCGGCAATAGTACTGAGGACTTGTGCTCCAGAACTAGCTGCGCCTCTAGCCAAGCTGTTCCAGTACAGCTACAACACTGGCATCTACCCGGCAATGTGGAAAATTGCTCAAGTATGTCCTGTCTACAAAAAGCAGGACAAATCCGACCCGGCCAATTACCGTCCCATCAGTCTACTCTCAATCATCAGCAAAGTGATGGAAGGTGTCGTCGACAGTGCTATCAAGCGGCACTTACTCAGCAATAACCTGCTAACTGACGCCCAGTTTGGGTTCCGCCAGGGCCACTCAGCTCCTGACCTCATTACAGCCTTGGTCCAAACATGGACAAAAGAGCTGAACTCAAGAGGTGAGGTGAGAGTGACTGCCCTTGACATCAAGGCAGCATTTGATCGAGTGTGGCATCAAGGAGCCCTAGCAAAACTGAAGTCAATGGGAATCAAGGGGAAAACTCTCCATTGGTTTGAATCATACCTAGCACAAAGGAAGTTGGCTGTGGTTGTTGGAGGTCATTCATCTCAATCACATGACATCACTGCAGGAGTTCCTCAGGACAGTGTCCTAGGCCCAACCATCTTCAGCTGTTTCATCAATGACCTTCCCTCCATCATAAGGTCAGAAGTGGGGATGTTCGCTGATGATTGCACACTGTTCAGCACCATTCGAGACTCGTCAGATACTGACGCAGTCCGTGTCCATATGCAGCAAGACCTGGACAACATTCAGACTTGGGCTGACAAGTGGCAGGTAACATTCGCACCACACAAGTGCCAGGCAATGACCATCTCCAACAAGCGAGACTCTAACCATCTCCCCTTGACATTCAATGGCATTACCATCACTGAATCCCCCACTATCAACATCCTGGGGGTTACCATTGATCAGAAACTGAACTGGACCAGCCATATAAATACTGTGGCTACAAGAGCAGGCCAGAGGCTGGGAATTCTGCGGCGAGTGTCTCACCTCCTGACTCCCCAAAGCCTTTCCACCATCTACAAGGCACAAGTCAGGAGTGTGATGGAATACTCTCCACTTGCCTGGATGAGTGCAGCTCCAACAACACTCAAGAAGCTCGACACCATTCAGGATAAAGCAGCCCGCTTGATTGGCACTCCATCCACCACCTTCAACATTCACTCCCTCCACCACCGGCGCACTGTGGCTGCAGTGTGTACCATCTACAAGATGCACTGCAGCAACTCGCCAAAGCTCCTTCAACAGCACCTTCCAAACCCGCGACCTCTACCACTTAGAAGGACAAGGGCAGCAGACGCATGGGAACATCACCACCTACGAGTTCCCCTCCAAGCCACACACCATCCTGACTTGGACCTGTATCGCCGTTCCTTCACTGTCGCTGGGCCAAAATCCTGGAACTCTCTTCCTAACAGCATTGTGGGTGTACCTACACCATATGGACTGCAGCGGTTCAAGGAGGCGGCTCACCACCATCTTCTCAAGGGCAATTAGGGATGGGCACTAAATGCAGGCCTAGCCAGCGACGCCCACATCCCATCAATGAATTAAAAAAAAAAATCATTATTTTGAGAAGCAGGAGATTGGCATGGAACGGTGCAAGTTAACAAGGTTGTACCGGTCTGTGGGGAAAAGAATTTGTTAAGACTGAAGTGGTTGCACAGACACAGCCCGGGCGGAAACAGTCACTGTGTCCACTCAGAGTTGGGGAGTGTGAGTCAAGTAAAGGGAGTTCTGGAGCCGTGTCACAGCAAAAAGGGCAGGATGATCAAATCAGCGTTGATTCGATAACTAAAGTAATGTACCTATGAAATAACGCGAATGTCACGTAGAAAGGGTGGGGGGACGAGGTATAAAAGGTGGTGCTGGGACAGATTCTTTGGAATTAGATTAAGGTCTGATCACCGAACTCGGAACTGTAACGTGATTGGATTCTCCGGCAAGGTTTTGCTGTAACTGCTGCTGTTAAGTGTGTGTTTAATTATTGTTAATAAATATTATTGTATTCTGAATAAATCTGTGACTTCTAACATTTAATGCTGTGAACCTGATTATTTTACATAAGAACATAAGACGTAGGAGCAGGAATCGGCCATTCGGCCCCTCGAGCCTGCTCCGCCATTCAATAAGATCATGGCTGATCTGATCTTGGCCTCAACTCCACTTCCCTGCCCGCTCCCCATAACCCTCGACTCCCTTATCGTTCAAAAATCTGTCGATCTCCACCTTAAATATATTCAATGACTCCGCCTCCACAGCTCTCTGGGGAAGAGAATTCCAAAGATTCACAGCCCTCTGAGAGAAGAAATTCCTCCTCATCTCCATTTTAAATGGGTGCCCCCTTATTCTGAAACTATGCCCCCTGGCTCTAGATTCCCCCACGAGGGGAAACATCCTCTCAGCATCTACCCTGTCAAGCCCCTTCAGAATCTTATATGTTTCAATAAGATCACCTCTCATTCTTCTAAACTCCAATGAGTATTGGCCCAATCTGCTCAACCTTTCTTCATAAAACAACCCCTTCATCCCAGGAATCAACCTCGTGAACCTTCTCTGAACTGCCTCCAATGCAAGTATATCCTTCCTTAAATAAGGAGACCAAAACTGTACGCAGTACTCCAGGTGTGGTCTCGCCAACGCCCTGTACAGTTGTAGCAAGACTTCCCTACTTTTATACTCCATTCCCTTTGCAATAAAGGCCAACATTCCATTTGCCTTCCTAATTACTTGCTGTACCTGCATGCTAACGTTTGTGTTTCATGTACGAGGACCCCCAGATCTGTCTGTACCGCAGCATTCTGTAGTCTCTCTCCATTTAAATAATATTTTGCTGCTTTATTCTTCCTACCAAAGTGGATAACCTCGCATTTTCCCACATTGTGCTCCATCTGCCAAATTCTTGCCCACTCACTTAACCTATCTATATCCCTTTGCAGACTCTTTGGGGGAGAAATTGGGTGAGTAGCGCCACCTGTTAGCGCCTAAAGAGGCAGTCGGTGGCTGTAGCGCCACTGGCTGCGTCTCCCGCGATAGTCAGTAGGGGCGCTAATGGTGGCGTTAGGCATTTGCGCTGCGCCGCCACCGATGACGTCATCGGTGTGCGCAGCGCCCCATTTGTGCCCCGTTCGCGATATTTGGTAGCGAACGGCGCCGTTCGCTACCCGCGCCCGGTTCACGGGGCCTTACTGTGCCGGCAGCGGCGCAAGTTAAGGTGGAGGTGCGGGGCGGCCGCTTTTTCGGCGGCCGCCTGCCAGCACCTCCGTCCCCGGCCTCCTAACCCCCCCACCCCCCCCCCCGCGGCATTGCCGGCTGTTTCCCGAGAGTCCGGCACTTCTCCTTGGTGCCGGGCTCATTTGCCGGCACTCGCGAGCGGGGATCGCGCTGTTGCAGGCAACTCCCCCTTAACAGTGGGAGGAAGGCCTGCAGTACCGCAGCGTGCCGTGCCGCAGCATGTGGCGCTGCGGCACGTTGCACTGCGATAATCAGTTTCAGCGCCCTAAGAGGGATGCAGAGCGCCTCGAGCCTCGCCCTGTGTCCCTCGAGGGGCACTGAAACTGAATTTCTGGCGATCGGTAGCACTCCGATCGCTGCGCTAAATCCTGCGCTCAGGCGACTTTTGCGCCACTTTGGCGCCCCAACCCAATTTCTAGGCCTTTGTGTCCTCCTCACAACTTGCTTTCCCACCTATTTTTGTATCGTCGGCAAATTTGGCAACAGTACACTCGGTCCCTTCATCCAAGTCATTAATATAGATTGTAAATAGTTGAGCCCCAGCACTGATCTCTATGACACCCTACTAGACACAGTTTGCCAACCTGAAAATGACCCATTTATTCCGACTCTCAGTTTTCTGATCGTCAGCCAATCCTCTATCAAATCTAATATATTACCCCCAACCCCGTGAACTCTTATCTTTTGAGGTGTAAGTTATAAGTATGAACACCCATCCTCTAACGCTAGATAACTGAATTCTGCATAAAACTGATTGCTTTAATTTCCCCTCTCCCGTGCAGGTGCTGACTCTCACTGGGGTACAGTTCCTGAAGGTGCTGACTCTCACTGGGGTACAGTTCCTGAAGGTGCTGACTCTCACTGGGGTACAGTTCCTGAAGGTGCTGACTCTCACTGGGGTACAGTTCCTGAAGGTGCTGACTCTCACTGGGGTACAGTTCCTGAAGGTGCTGACTCTCTCTGGGGTACAGTTCCTGAAGGTTCTGACTCTCTGGGGTACAGTTCCTGAAGGTGCTGACTCTCACTGGGGTACAGTTCCTGAAGGTGCTGACTCTCTGGGGTACAGTTCCTGAAGGTTCTGACTCTCTGGGGTACAGTTCCTGAAGGTGCTGACTCTCTCTGGGGTACAGTTCCTGAAGGTTCTGACTCTCTGGGGTACAGTTCCTGAAGGTGCTGACTCTCACTGGGGTACAGTTCCTGAAGGTGCTGACTCTCACTGGGGTACAGTTCCTGAAGGTGCGGACTCTCACTGGGGTACAGTTCCTGAAGGTGCTGACTCTCACTGGGGTACAGTTCCTGAAGGTGCTGACTCTCACTGGGGTACAGTTCCTGAAGGTGCTGACTCTCACTGGGGTACAGTTCCTGAAGGTGCTGACTCTCTCTGGGGTACAGTTCCTGAAGGTGCTGACTCTCTCTGGGGTACAGTTCCTGAAGGTTCTGACTCTCTCTGGGGTACAGTTCCTGAAGGTGCTGACTCTCACTGGGGTACAGTTCCTGAAGGTGTTGACTCTCACTGGGGTACAGTTCCTGAAGGTGTTGACTCTCACTGGGGTACAGTCCCCCAACCCCACTCCTTCCTGCTCTGTGTGGATCAGTCCCAATGGGGACTCTATAATGCAGTCAGTGGAATTGCATCAACTGTAACCTGCACTGTACACTAACGATTGAAATAAAGGAATCTGTGACTATCATTACATTGGGACCTGTTACTGTGTCACTATAACGCAGTGTGGGACTGAAGTAATCAGCTCAGATTGCCTGCTAATATTTTTGGGATCCGAATCATTTCTGATGGAGTTGGTAATCACTCAGGATCCATATTGAGTTATAATAAAAACAGAAAATGCTGGAAATACTCAGCAGGTCAGGCAGCATCTGTGGCGAAAGAGAGAAACAGAGGTAACGTTTCAGGTCAATGACCTTTCATCAGAACTGGGAAAGGTTAGGGATGTACAGAGTACCTGCTTAAAACCTGCTACATCTCTAACCTTTTCCAGTTCTGATGAAAGGTCATCGACCTGAAACGTTAACTCGGTTTCTCTCTCCACAGATGCTGCCTGACATGCTGAGTATTTCCAGCATTTTCTGTTTTTAGTCCAGATTTCCAGCACCCGCAGTATTTTGCTTCAGTTTAGTTATTGAGTTTTGTGGATTCTTACTTTGAGGCTGAAATTCGCCCTCACTATTTCTTAGCATCAGTACACCAAGGTGTAGATCGAGATCTTGTGCCCGAGTGAAAAACCGGATAGTGATTCGGCAGAATGTCTTCCATCTCTCCTTTTTATGTCTATTGAAGTTAACAGAACTGAAAATGGGGAGAGGGCTGTGGATGCTGAGTCTTTGAGTATATTCCAGGCTGAGATCGATAGAGTTTTGGACTCTAGGGGAATCGAGGGATAGGGGGATCGGGCGGGAAAGTGGAGTTGAGATCGATGATCAGCCATGATCTTATTGAATGGCAGAGCAGGCTCGAGGGGCCGAATGGCCGACTCCTCTTATTTTTTATGTAACACGGGCTGCCAACTCACAAGTCCACATTTTACACTATCGCGCAAAGGCAAGATCTACCCCAGGAGTGCTGATCACTCCCAAAGTGAAGGTCTAACTTTACACTCAGTGAGACACTTGGCAAAGTGAACCCAGCTGGACATGGAGCTGAGTGGCTCGGTCCCCTTGGTGATATTTCTGTCAGCGTGGCAGCCTGTGATTCACTTTTAAGTGATTTTAATAACATGCAATGTCCAAGCAGTGGTGAAATGATATGTTATTATTTATTTTTAGACAGGTCATGGGCTTGATGTTGCGTTTGATTATTGAGTGAAGCTCAGTTCGGTTCCCGGCAGCTGGAAGTTCCCCACATGTGAAACATGGCTCAGTGGGCAGCACTCTCTCACCTCTCGGTCAGAAGGTCGTGGGTTCAAGTCCCACTCCAGAGACTTGAGCACAAAATCCAGGCTGACACTCCCAGTGCAGTACTGAGGGAGCGCCACACTGTCGGAGGGGCAGTACTGAGGGAGCGCTGCACTGTCGGAGGGGCAGGACTGAGGGAGCGCTGCACTGTCGGAGGGGCAGTACTGAGGGAGCGCCACACTGTCGGAGGGGCAGGACTGAGGGAGCGCCGCACTGTCGGAGGGGCAGTACTGAGGGAGCGCCGCACTGTCGGAGGGGCAGTACTGAGGGAGCGCCGCACTGTCGGAGGGGCAGGACTGAGGGAGCACCGCACTGTCGGAGGGGCAGGACTGAGGGAGCGCCGCACTGTCGGAGGGGCAGTACTGAGGGAGCGCCGCACTGTCGGAGGGGCAGTACTGAGGGAGCGCCACACTGTCGGAGGGGCAGTACTGAGGGAGCGCCGCACTGTCGGAGGGGCAGTACTGAGGGAGCGCCGCACTGTCGGAGGGGCAGGACTGAGGGAGCGCTGCACTGTCGGAGGGGCAGTACTGAGGGAGCGCCGCACTGGCGGAGGGGCAGTACTGAGGGAGCGCCGCACTGTCGGAGGGGCAGGACTGAGGGAGCGCCGCACTGTCGGAGGGGCAGGACTGAGGGAGCGCCGCACTGTCGGAGGGGCAGTACTGAGGGAGCGCCGCACTGTCGGAGGGGCAGTACTGAGGGAGCGCCGCACTGTCGGAGGGGCAGTACTGAGGGAGCGCCGCACTGTCGGAGGGGCAGGACTGAGGGAGCGCCGCACTGTCGGAGGGGCAGGACTGAGGGAGCGCCGCACTGTCGGAGGGGCAGTACTGAGGGAGCGCCGCACTGTCGGAGGGGCAGTACTGAGGGAGCGCCGCACTGTCGGAGGGGCAGTACTGAGGGAGCGCCGCACTGTCGGAGGGGCAGTACTGAGGGAGCGCCGCACTGTCGGAGGGGCAGTACTGAGGGAGCGCCGCACTGTCGGAGGGGCAGGACTGAGGGAGCGCCGCACTGTCGGAGGGGCAGGACTGAGGGAGCGCCGCACTGTCGGAGGGGCAGTACTGAGGGAGCGCCGCACTGTCGGAGGGGCAGTACTGAGGGAGCGCCGCACTGTCGGAGGGGCAGTACTGAGGGAGCGCCGCACTGTCAGAGGGGCAGTACTGAGGGAGCGCCGCACTGTCGGAGGGGCAGTACTGAGGGAGCGCCGCACTGTCGGAGGGGCAGTACTGAGGGAGCGCCGCACTGTCGGAGGGGCAGTACTGAGGGAGCGCCGCACTGTCAGAGGGGCAGTACTGAGGGAGCGCCGCGCTATCGGAGGGGCAGTACTGAGGGAGCGCCACACTGTTGGAGGTGCCATCTTTTGGATGAGACGTTAAACCGAGGCTCCGTCTGTTCTCTCAGGTGGATGTAAAAGATCCCAGGCCACTTTTGGAAGAAGAGCAGGGGAGTTCTCCTCGGTGTCCTGGCCAATATTTATCCCTCAATCAACATCACTAAAGCAGATGATCTGGTATTTATCACATTGCTGTTTGTGGGAGCTTGCTGTGCACAAATTGGCTGCCGCGTTTCCTACATTACAACAGTGACTACACTTCAAAAGTACTTCATTGGCTATAAAGCGCTCTGGGACGTCCCGAGACTGTGAAAGGCGCTATAGAAATGCAAGTCTTTTTTGCTTTTATCATTTGATCACCAGAATATGGCGGCTTTGGCTGTGAGGGAATAAGCCATATTTCAAAAAGATACACCATAATATGAACAGAATACTGATATTATTAATACATGATATACTGGGTTTAAAAACCTAAAGCCTTGGAGACACAGGCCGTAAACAGAAATACCGGCTTCTGAGATAAAGATTAGTTGTTAAACAAAGTTGTAAAAAACCAAACAAGCTTTGAAATGGGAATTAGTTAAAAATACTAAAACAATGAAAGATTGAATCAAACCATTGGTGCTTCCGAAAGGTCTACGGTTTGCAACCAACACAATGAAAAGACCCAACTAAGGTGTTAATAACTAACACATAGAACAGAAACACAAACATTAAAAGAACCAAGTGCCTTTGAAAAGATGACATTAAGTAAAAGAAACACCTGCTGGTCAAATAGTTTTTATGTTAAACTTGGAAGACAGGAAACACGATTAAATATGCAACCAATTGAGATAGCTAGAAATGCATGAAACACTCTGGTCAAAGTGTCTTTAATTTATACATATAGTAAATATGATACCAACAAGAAGACTTTGAAGATATGACTTCAATAGATGACACCAAGCAATTACATTGTGTTTGTATTAAACTTGGAGCAGCACGGAGTCACAACGTCTGCTAAAAACCAGTAAAGCCAATATTAAGAATTAAATGGAAAATCTTCGATAAGAATGGCATCAAACAGAAATCATTGCTGTCATTATTTTTATGATGGTTTTTGAAACATTTAAAGGTAGAGACATAATTATGCATGCAATAGTTGAATAGATAGAAGATAGAAAGCATTCGAAAGAGGTATCAATAAAGACAATTAGCTGACATCAGCAGAGAACTTCAAAGAAGAAACCACTGCCAAAAGAGTATAAAACATAGAGCTTTTCAAACAGAAAGTCAGAACTTGCTGAATGGGCAAAGCGTTTCTCAACTCTTCAGAGGCATCTCTGTAAGTTTTTAACTATGAGTCTCAGAAAATCAAAGTAATTGATTTTGGTGGATAATCTGGATTTAGAAATAAGTAAGAAATAAGAAATGTAACAAAGTAAAGATTTGAAAATAAGGATCTCTGAGAAATAAGAAATGTAAGCTATCTGTATTTTGAATTGTTAATGTTGCAACTGATTCAGCAGATGTTAAATGAATGTCGGCTCTTAAATAAAACTATATATTTTTAGAATTGTCTCAAAGAGTAATTCTGTATAGACTCGCGAACCCAAATTCTGTACACTCTTTTGTAAGGAGTTGCAGAATTCTGGGGGGTATTCTGGACCCTCATAATATCCGGAAGGTTACAGTCTAGTTAAACTTATTAAAAGTACTATCTGGAGGACGGTAACATCTTTAGTCGTTCCTTTCCTTTAGGGAGAGATAGCCTGAACCTTTAGACCCATTTAAGCGTCTTATGGAATTCGGCTATCTCTAACTTAAGTTGAGAGTGAACGCCTGGGGAATACGCCTGATCTGGGGTAGCCCGAAAGGGCTAGGACTGTAATTATCCCTTCACAGCAATGTTCGGAGATTGCACAATGCAGACTTCCGGCATGGAGCCTCACCCAGCAGGGATCACGCTGACACACACTGGTACAGTGCACCCGACAATATCTGAATGGTGAATACAGAATCTGCAATTGTACCCCTCGTGTTTAAAATGATGAAAGGATTTGACAGGGTAGATTGAGAGAAACTATTTCCTCTGGTGGGGGGAGTCCAGAACAAGGGGGCAGAACCTTAAAATTAGAGCCAGGCCGTTCAGGGGTGATGTCGGGAAGCACTTCTTCACACAAAGGGTGGTGGAAATCTGGAACTCTCTCCCCCAAAAGGCTGTTGAGGCTGGGGCTCAATTGGAGCTTTCAAGACTGAGATCGATAGATTTTTGTTGGGTCGGGGGATCGAGGGATACGGAACCAAGGCGGGGAGATGGGGTTGAGGTGCAGATCAGCCATGATCTGACTGAATGGTGGAACAGGCTTGAGGGGCCGAATGGACTCCTCCTGTTCCTATGAAGGGGTGTATAGAATCAGCAACCCTAAACGACAAAGAGGGGGTGGATAAAGAATTGGTACCCGTACCCAGTGAGGGAGGATATAGAACAGCTGTACCCGCGATTCAGTGAACAGTATGGCGTGCCGAGGGGGTGGCTGAATATCTGTAAGGGCTGTCCCCAACCTCCTGGTGTAGCTTTGGCGGGAGATCGGTCAGTTCTCGGAGAAACAGCTTAACAAATGCCGTTAACACCGTGTGGTAAACCACTGTTTGTATTCCTGTTTGTCCTGTTTGTATTCCACTGTGTACATGCCTGGACATGCCTCGGCTGACTCCTCCCACAGGTCCTAGTATAAAGGTGACTGCTCCCCAGCCCTTAGTATCATGGACCGGTCGACCACGCAAGGCAGACCTCCATTCTGTTGTTAATAAAAGCCTTTAGTTACTCTTCTAACTCTCAGTCTTTTATGAGTAATTGATAGCGCATCAATTTTATTAACAACATTTTTATAATGGAGAAGATCCTCACACCAGCATGCCTGGACTTAGATCATCGGGAGGCGGACTCATCCACCAAGTTTACTCACTGGCTTAAGTGTTTCGAAAAATTCCTGACCGCCTCCGAAGCAATCAAATCGGACGAGGACAAACTGGATGTCCTGACCTCCAAAGTGAACCACCGAGTGTACTCGGTCATCCAAGACGCGACCTCGTACGCGGATGCTATCAAGCTCCTCAAGGACCAGTACACGCGCCCAGTGAACGAAGTGTACGCCAGGCACCTCCTGGGGAGTCGTAAACAACAACCTGGGGAATCGACCGTGGAATACCTTCAGGCACTGTCTGTGCTTGGCCGGGCCTGTGGTTGTAAGGATGTAAAGGCCGCCGTGTACACAGAGGAACTTATCCGGGACGCTTTTGTAGCGGGCCACAGATCCAATTACACCCGACAGCGACTGTTGGAGCAGAGTAACCTCGACCTCAACAAGGCCTCTGAACTCGCACTATCGTTGGATGCAGCCTACCAGGGCATGGATGCCTACTCCTCTGCACCGTGGACGCCGCGGGGAATGACAGCCTGGGACACGGTAGGACCGCCTCATAGCGCCGTGCCACCCCAGCCACACCCCAACAACGGCCCAACTACCGCAGCAGTGTCCCAAGGCCAGACAGCAGTGCCCCAAGGCCAGAAATGCTACTTCTGTGGCCAGGCAAAACACCCCAGAGCGCGCTGCCCGGCGAAAAACGCGATCTGCTCGGG
Source organism: Somniosus microcephalus (assembly GCF_052327205.1). Classification (NCBI taxonomy): domain Eukaryota; kingdom Metazoa; phylum Chordata; class Chondrichthyes; order Squaliformes; family Somniosidae; genus Somniosus; species Somniosus microcephalus. The sequence goes on from NC_141008.1 coordinate 47,970,706, forward strand.
CTGCGGGAAGAAGGGACACTACGCTAGCGTCTGCAGGGCCAAAGCCACCCCGAACCCCAGCAGCGCCGCGTGTGGGCCATGCGGGCCGCCATCTTGGACCTCCCCGGCCATGTGCGAATCACCGGTACAGCAGCCATTTTGGACGCCTCCAGCCACATGGGGATCATGGACGCCGCCATCTTGGACGACAGCCGGGACGCAGCAGGCCCCCGACACCGCCTCATCTGATACCCGCAGCGACACACCGACCCCTACGCTGGCATCCGTTACACTGGACCAAGCGAGACCGCACCAACTGGCCAGTTCCACAATGGACATTAAGGTAAATGGTCACGATACAATCTGCCTTTTTGACTCTGGGAGCACGGAGAGCTTCATCCACCCCGACACGGTGCGGCGTTGCTCTCTCCCAGTCCTGCCTGCGCAACAGCGGATTTCTATGGCCTCCGAGTCCCAGTCGGCGGACATCGGCGGCTACTGCGTGGTGACACTCGTAGTAGACGGGACCGTGTACGATCATTTTAAACTTCTGGTCCTGCCTGACCTCTGCGCTGCCGTCCTGCTGGGGTTAGATTTTCAGTGCCACCTTAAAAGTGTTACGATGGCGTACGGTGGACCCCTACCCCCACTCACAGTCCGCAGCCAGCAGCTTCCAAACTGCCCGCCGCGCACCAGGTGCAACCTCTCCACACTCAGAGTCACCCCCCCCCCAACTGTTTGCTAACCTCACCCCCGACTGTAAGCCCATCGCCACAAAGAGCAGGCGATACAGTGCCGGGGACAGGGTTTTCATTAAAACCGAAGTGGAGCGGCTCCTGAAAGAAGGGATTATTGAGGGCAGCACCAGCCCCTGGCGAGCCCAGGTTGTGGTCGTTAAGACCGGCGAGAAGCAGCGCCTGGTCATCGACTACAGCCAGACAATAAATTGCTACACCCTGCTGGACGCCTACCCACTCCCCCGTTGATGCGCCATCAATTACTCAAAAGACTGAGGTTGAGCGAGTAACAATCAGGCTTTTATTAACTAAAGAATGAAGGTCTTGTCTCGAGTGGTCGACCCGTCCAGAATACTAAGGGACTGGGAGGTAGTCACTTATATACCTGGAATAGTGGGAGGAGTCAGCCGAGGCATGTCCAGACCTGTACCTAGTGGAATACACATACAGACACAGACAGGTATGACAGTGGTTTACCACACCCGTATAGCTGATATGGTCAACCAGATCGCGCAGTACCGCGTCTTCTCGACCATTGACCTGAAATCAGCGTACCACCAGCTCCCCATCCGCCCTGAGGACCGCCAGTACACTGCCTTTGAGGCAAACGGCCGCCTCTATCACTTCCTTAGGGTTCCCTTTGGCGTCACCAACGGGGTCTCCGTCTTCCAAAGGGAGATGGACCGGATGGTAGATCAAAATGCGTTGCAGGCCACTTTCCCATATCTGGACAATGTGACCATCTGCGGCCGTGACTTGCAGGACCATGACGCAAACCTCGAAAAATTCCTCCGCACCGCCCAACTCCTAAACCTGACATATAACAAGGAGAAGTGCATATTCCGCACAAACCGCCTCGCCATCCTTGGCTGTGTTGTGGAACACGGAGTCATCGGCCCCGACCCCGACCGGATGCGTCCCCTTATGGAACTTCCACTGCCCCACTGCCTCAAGGCCCTGAAGAGGTGCCTAGGGTTTTTCTCCTATTACGCCCAGTGGGTCCCCTACTATGCGGACAAGGCCCGTCCGCTGATCAAGTCCACCTCTTTTCCCTTGACGGCAGAGGCCCGCTTAGCCTTCCACCGTATCAAGGAGGACATTGCCAAAGCCACCATGCACGCAGTGGACGAATCCATCCCCTTCCAGGTGGAAAGCGACGCGTCTGACTTTGCCCTGGCCGCTACCCTCAATCAGGCGGGGAGACCCGTGGCCTTCTTTTCACGAACCCTCCAAGGCCCGGAGACCAGACACTCCGCTGTTGAGAAGGAGGCCCAGGCGATTGTGGAGGCTGTGCGTCATTGGAGGCACTACCTGGCCGGAAAACGATTTACCCTGCTCACTGACCAGCGTTCAGTTGCTTTTATGTTTAACAACAAGCAGAGGGGCAAAATCAAAAATGACAAGATCTTGAGGTGGAGAATCGAACTTTCCACCTACAACTACGAGATCTTGTACCGGCCCGGGAAGCTAAATGAACCCCCGGATGCGCTATCGCGTGGCACCTGCGCCAGCGCGCAGATCGATAGACTGCGGGCCCTCCACAATGACCTCTGCCACCCGGGGGTCACCAGGTGCTTCCACTTCATCAAGGCCCGCAACCTGCCTTACTCTATTGAGGAGGTCAGGACCATGACCAGGAACTGCCAAGTCTGCGCTGAGTGCAAACCGCACTTTTATAGACCAGACAGGGCCCACCTGATAAAAGCCACTCGCCCCTTCGAGCGCCTGAGCGTCGATTTTAAAGGGCCTCTCCCCTCCTCCGACCGCAATGTGTACTTCCTCAATATTATTGATGAGTACTCCCGTTTCCCGTTCGCCTTCCCCTGCCCGGACATGACCAGTGCCACGGTCATTAAATGTCTGAACAACCTCTTCACCCTGTTCGGCTTCCCCAGCTATATCCATAGCGACCGGGGCTCATCGTTTATGAGTGACGAACTCCGTCAGTACCTGCTAACTAGGGGTATTGCCACAAGCAGGACCACCAGTTACAACCCCCGGGGGAACGGACAGGTGGAAAGAGAAAATGCGACAGTTTGGAAGGCCGTCCTGCTAGCCTTAAAGTCTAGGGGCCTTCCAACCTCCCGCTGGCAGGATGTGCTCCCCGATGCGCTCCACTCTATTCGGTCACTGCTCTGCACTGCCACTAACGCCACCCCTCATGAGAAAATGTTTGTCTTCCCAAGGAGGTCCACATCGGGGACATCGCTACCGCCATGGCTGACGTCCCCAGGGCCGGTCCTATTGAGAAGACACGTGAGGACCCATAAAACGGACCCCCTGGTCGAGAGGGTCGACCTCCTCCACGCCAACCCCCAGTATGCTTACATCACATACCCGGACGGGCGGGAGGACACAGTCTCCATAAGAGACCTTGCACCCTCGGGGGCCGCAGTAACCCACTACCCACTACCACCCCCCCCCCACGATCCGATATCCAGCCCCAGCAGACGGCAGGCCTGGGCCCCGCGACCCGCTCGACATCTACGAGGACGACACGCCTGTGCCACAGCCTACGCTGGACTCGACGCCGGAAACTTCACTACCCCTGCCGTCGCCACGCAGATCACAGCGGCAGACAAGACCTCCGGAGAGACTCCAATACACTAACTTTTAATACACTTCACCCCGCCGGACTCAATTTTAAACAAGGGGTGAATGTGGTAAACCACTGTTTGTATTCCTGTTTGTCCTGTTTGTATTCCACTGTGTACATGCCTGGACATGCCTCGGCTGACTCCTCCCACAGGTCCTAGTATAAAGGTGACTGCTCCCCAGCCCTTAGTATCATGGACCGGTCGACCACGCAAGGCAGACCTCCATTCTGTTGTTAATAAAAGCCTTTAGTTACTCTTCTAACTCTCAGTCTTTTATGAGTAATTGATAGCGCATCACACCGTTACTCTGGGAGTCCACCCACCGACTGTCCGGCACGAGATGGGGATAACCTCCTATGGAAATTCAGGGCCGGGGCCTTTGGTCAAGCAGCCCGATTCTCTGCTGATTCTCACACACTGATTGATCCACAGTAACTGCCAAGTCCTTTTCCAGGTCACTGATTGACAGCCAGGCTTGTATTCACAACAGAAAATGCTGGAAAAACTCAGCAGGCCAGGCAACATCCGTGGAGAGAGAAATAGAGTCAACGTTTCAGGTCAAAACCCTTTGTCAAGACTGAAAAAGCACAGAACATGAAATAGATTAAAAGGCCAGGCTTGTATTCACAGCACCTGCTCCCATCTCTCCCAACCACTCCAAAGCTCGATGAGTTACTCTGAAGTGCAGTCACTGCTGTTTGTGAGCAAAACTTCAGATTGCACTGATTGGTTGCCATGCTGGCCAATCCCCTCCCTTGAGGTAAACCATGGGACATTTTTGCAACGTTAAAGGCACTATAGAAATGCAAGTTGCTGTTGTTGACAAAGATTCCAATCCCAAGTTACTCAACTCCTATTACTGAGACTGTCTTGGGCCAGACTAGGGTCGCCAACCCTCCTGGATTGCCCTGGAGTCTCCAGGAATTAATGATTAATCTTCAGGACACGGCTCCGAGCAATGCCCGGGAGAAAAATCACAGGGGGATTAAACAAATGGTATGTTTTTCTTTTCTTTGAACACTTTTGTTTATTGATTATAACAATATCGGAGATGGGGGAAGAAAGGCTGTTTGACCGAGAGTCAAGAATCATCCAATTGGGTACTGAAGAGTGTGTTCGCTTTCTGATTGGCCGTGGGAAAGCGGGGGCGACGTGAGGATGGACGTGTCGGGCGACCAATGGCGGGTGTGTGGGGGAGGCGGGGCGATTGGAGGTCATGTGACAAAACCTCTCGGAGTACATCCAATCACAATTGGCAACCTTAGCCCAGACAGAACAAACTTACGTTCATACAGCAGTAGCCTCTAAAAGACGCCACAAAGCACTTCACAATGTATTACTTTTGAGTAGTAGTCACTGTTGCCTTGTAGACGAGGATTAATCTTTAGCTGAGTTGAGTGACGACAGACTCTTGTTTTCTTCACTGTGGCGCCAGTGGGAGATGTTTAACCTCCTGGGTTTTTTGATTCAAGAATGTCATGAAGTCCAAATAGTTCCCGCAAGATCTTTCAGTCGTGCTCTGTTACTTTCTGGGTGAAAAATATCTCACCTCACTGCTAGTAAATGTTCAACAGAAAGAGGTTGTTGTTTAGAAGATCTTTGGAATGAAAGATGAAGGGAGGAAAATATTGCTTCTGGGCACCACACCTTCGGCAGGATATACTGGCCTTGGAGGGAGTGCAGAGTAGGTTTACCAGAATGATACCCGGACTCCAGGGGTTAAAATACGAGGAGAGATTACACAAACTAGGGTTGTATTCCCTGGAATGTAGAGGGTTAAGGGGTGATTTAATCAAAGTTTTCAGGATATTAAGGTGAACAGATAGGGTAGAGAGAGAGAAACTATTTCCGCTGGTTGGGGATTCTAGGATTAGGGGACAGAATCTAAAAATTAGAGCCAGACCTTTCAGGAGTGAAATTAGGAAACACTTCTCCACACAAAGGGCGGTAGAAGTTTGGAACTCTCTTCCGCAAACGGCAGTTGATGCTGGGTCAATTGTTAATTGTAAATCTGAGATTGATAGCTTTCTGTTAACCAAAGGTATTGAGGGATATGGGCCAAAGGCGGGTAGATGGAGTTAGGTCGCAGATCAGCCATGATCTCATTGAATGACGGAACAGGCTCGAGGGGCTGAATGGCCTCCTCCTGTTCCTATAAGTCATGACCTTTGGATGCGATTTGCTTGTTGATGAATGAAATGGAGAATGCTGAGTGCCGGAGGAAGTTACATCATTCATTATTTCCTTAATAAAGTGGGATTCATTCCACTGAGCGAGAGACAACACTTAGAAAGCAGGGCTGGTAGGGTGGCGGTGAGAGAGGGAGAAAGACTCCCAGTTGGAGGTCCTACACTGGGCCTTATGGCACCCCCCAAGATTTCCAGAGGGAAAGGTAAATGGAAAATGCTGTTACCATTTAGCCTAACAATTCACTGCCCTTCTATATTCAGCCTTCCCTCAATTCTGGGGGCGGGGGGGGGTGGTCCCCCAGTCCAAGCAGGAGGGGGCACCTCTGCTGCTAAAGCCAGGGGTCAGCAGCCCCCCAACTTTGGGAATGACCTGCCCCCATGATCTGGGATGGGGTCATCGCCAGGGCACATTAGTAAGTGGAATTCCTGCCCTACTCCCAGGGACACAGCCGGGCTCCTGCTATTTCAGCCCATGGGTCTTCTCTTTGGAGCCAAGCTGCACACGGATAACTCGCCTTCTTGACATCCAGCCGTTCATGCTCTGGGTTGTTTTCATGACCCTTTTCTTGTCAATGTGAACAGGTCCTTAGACCGATTCTCAACCCCTTACCAGGAGAACCGGCTAGATGTGATGGGGAAGGGGGCGGGTGGGGGGGTCACCACTTCACTCCCATCGGATACCAGTACCCCGCTGAATGGCACCGTGTTCAGAGCTCTGATCTCCTGGTCACTGGGCTCCAAGTGCCTAGCCCGTGCTGTACCTGATCTGTGAGGGGTCAATGCTGATGGTAGGTGTGGAAATGGAAGCTAAGAAAACTGAAATAAAATGGAGGAGTCACCATGTGTAAGGGATAATGGATAAATAATGCAGAGGTTCAGGAATGTTCTAAACAGAGGGCTCATAGGAAACCTCGTCAGACACGAGTGAGGTCACTACAGATGCCAGTTAGCAAACAATGGGTCAATTAGAGAAAATGGATGAATTAAGACGTAAACTAATCAAGGAGATGAGACAGGATGTGGAATAGGGCAAACTAATCATCAGGATGCAGGGACAGTAACAAATGTGTAACCAAAGAGATGGGACAGATTATATAGGATAGTATAAACCAGGAGGAAAAACCCCAGAGCGAGAACCTGGGAGCGAGAATCTGGCAGCGACGACCTAGGAGCAACACTCGACAGCAGGGACCTGGGGACAGAAATCCTACGTAGAGGTTTGGACAGCGATTGATCACCTCGGACCAAATCAGGGTAATATCAATATAAGTTGTGAGTCTTATATTTTGGAATTGTACTTTAAATAATGAATGGTGTTGGTTAAGCATTTATTAAAGATAAATCTTTGTACACGAAATCTGTTGCCTGTGTGTTTGTTCAGACCAAACTTACATTTGAACCCTAAAAGAAAAATTGCGAACCTATTTGTTCGATCTTTCGAACATCTAGCGAACTCTGAGCAACAGTAGGTGCAGCATCCCTCACTCTCTCCTCCTCACTCAGTCACCGTCTATATAAGCGCCTCATCACATCTCAAACTCCTTCACATACAATGAATTACTTTGAACTCCAGTAACTGTTGCTACGCAGTGAAGTGTGGCAGCCATTTTGAGTACAGCGAGACCCCGCAAACAGCAATGAGATGAACGACCTGTTTTTTGATTAAGTGAGGAATGTTGATCATAAAAATGAATAGAGCGACTATTAATCAGTTTTCTATCAATAACCAGCAACTCTAGGGGAGGACAGGGCGGGTGAGTGCTTGATACAACAACACAACTACAGCTCAGGGATGTGTAACAGATTACTGGTACTGGTGATGGAGCAAGAAACCTAAAGGGTTTCAAGAAGGAACTAGACAGGGTCTTGTCAACACTTGGGATTGAGGGTAATTCAAGATGCACCAAGGTAGGGGTCGCCAACCCTCCGGGATTGCCCTGGAGTCTCCAGGAATGGAAGGTTAATCTCCAGGACACGGCTGCGGGCAACTGGGGTGAAAAATCATCGGGGCGTTAAACAAAATGTGTATTTCTTTTCATTTTCTTTGAACACGTTCATTTATTAGTTATAAAAATATTGGGAGATGGGAAAGATGGGCTGTTTTGACCAGGCAGGATGGTCAGAGGAGAGGGGTCGTGTGGTGAAAGCTCCAGGAATCGGTCCAGAGTTGGCGACTCGACACCAGGGGGGATACTGTGGATAGGTGGGCTCGATGGGCCGAAGGTCCACTCCTGCCTGAAACTCTTACTGTGCAACTACGGAATAATCCGAGGATTCTTCAACAGAGAAGGGAAACAAACAACTTTCCAACCACAATTCATGAATAAAATCAGCCATTTTTTCAAAGCCAGGTTTATTGAATAGTATTTAAATCTACAACAGCGGAAACGGAAGCGGACACATGTCGAGGGGATGCACCGATCGCGCACAAGCAAATAGGTAACGTCGACCCTCAGACGCATTTTACTCTTGCTGTATTTGAAGAACATTTGTTTTTTATTGTAAGTTAAGTTGAGCTGCTTAAACACTGAGGGGTCAATTTTAGACTCGGTTACAATCTGAAACATAGAAACATAGAAGATAGGAGCAGGAGTAGGCCATTCGGCCCCTCGAGCCTGCTCCGCCATTCAATGCGATCATGGTTGATCATCCAAATTCAGTACCCGGTCCCTGCTTTCTCCCCATACCCCTTGATCCCTTTAGCCTTGAGAAATATATCCAACTCCTTCTTGAATATATTTAATGAATTGGCCTCTACTGCCTTCTGTGGTAGAGAATTCCACAGGTTCACCACTCTCTGGGTGAAGAAATTCCTCCTCATTTCTGTCCTAAATGGCCTACCCCTTATCCTTAGACTGTGACCCCTGGTTCTGGACTCCCCGACCATCGGGAACATCCTTCCTGCATCTAGTCTGTCCAGTCCTGTCAGAATTTTATAAGCTTCAATGAGATCCCCTCTCATTCTTCTAAACTCCAGCGAGTACAAGCCCAACCGACCCAATCTCTCCTCATACGTCATTCCTGCCATCCCAGGTATCAGCCTGGTGAATCTTCGCTGAACTCCCTCCATGGCAAGAACGTCCTTCCTCAGATAAGGCGACCAAAACTGCACACAATACTCAAGGTGTGGTCTCACCAAGGCCCTGTACAACTGCAGCAAGACATCCTTGTTCCTGTACTCAAACCCTCTCGCTACGAAGGCCAACATACCATTTGCCTTCTTAACCGCCTGCTGCACCTGCATGCTTACCTTCAGCGACTGGTACACAAGGTGCCACAGACGTGGTGTAACAGAGCGGGATATTCAATGAAGCTCAATCCCGACTAAATCCCCTCGTTAAACTTCAGTCACTACTTGAGCTGCTTCTTGAAGCTTCTGCCTGGGCTACAACAACAACTTGCCTTTATACAGCGCCTTTAATGTAGTAAAACGTCCCAAGGTGCTTCACAGGAGCGATTATTAGACAGAATTTGACACCGAGCCAGATAAGGATAAATTAGGGCAGGTGACCAAAAGCTTGGTCAAAGAGGGAGGTTTTAAGGAACGTCTTAAAGGAGGAGAAGGAGGCAGAGAGGTTTAGGGAGGGAATTCCAGAGCTCAGGGCCCAGACAGCTGAAGGCACGGCCACCAATAGTGGAGCGATTAAAATCAGGGATGCGCAAGAGGCCAAAACTGGAGCAGCGCAGATACCTCGGGCGGTGGGGGAGGGGGGGTTGTGGCCATGGATGGATTTGAATATAAGGACGGGAATTTATAAATCGAGGTGTTGCCAGTTGCCAGACTGGGAGACAATGGAGGTCAGCGAGCACGGGGCTGATGGGTGAACGAGACTTGGTGCGAGTTAGAATGGGCTCGGACTGCGAGCTTTTCCCCAATCTGGAGGGATGCAGAATCTCAAGAGTTAAACAAGCCCAGAAAAGTGGGACCCATAGAGTTAGATACAGAGCAAAGCTCCCTCTACACCGTCCCATCAAACACTCCCAGGGCAGGTACAGCATGGGTTAGATACAGAGTAAAGCTTCCTCTACACTGTCCCATCAAACACTCCCGGGGTAGGTACAGCATGGGTTAGATACAGAGTAAAGCTCCCTCGACTCTGTCCCATCAAACACTCCCAGGGCAGGTACAGCACGGGTTAGATACAGAGTAAAGCTCCCTCTACACTGTCCCATCAAACACTCCCGGGGTAGGTACAGCATGGGTTAGATACAGAGTAAAGCTCCTTCTACACTGCCCATCAAACACTCCCAGGGCAGGTACAGCACGGGTTCGATACAGAGTAAAGCTCCCTCTACACTGTCCCATCAAACACTCCCAGGACAGGTACACCACGGGTTAGATACAGAGCAAAGCTCCCGCTACACTGTCCCATCAAACACTCCCAGGGCAGGTACAGCACGGGTTACAGAGGATAGCTCCCTCTACACTGTCCCATCAAACACTCCCAGGACAGGTGCAGCACGGGTTAGATACAGAGTAAAGCTCCCTCTACACTGTCCCATCAAACACTCCCAGGGCAGGTACAGCACGGGTTAGATACAGAGTAAAGCTCCCTCTACACTGTCCCATCAAATACTCCCAGGGCAGGTACAGCACGGGTTAGATACAGAGTAAAGCTCCCTCTACACTTTCCCATCAAACACTCCCAGGGCAGGTACAGCATGGGTTAGATACAGAGCAAAGCTCCCTCTACACTGCCCCATCAAACACTCCCGGGGCAGGCACAGCTCGGGTTAGATACAGAGCAAAGCTCCCTCTACACTACCCCATCAAACACTCCCGGGGCAGGTACAGCACGGGTTAGATACAGAGTGAAGCTCCCTCTACACTGTCCCATCAAACACTCCCAGGGCGGTTACAGCACGGGTTAGATACAGAGTAAAGCTCCCTCTACACTGTCCCATCAAACACTCCCAGGGCAGGTACAACATGGGGTTAGATACAGAATAAAGCTCCCTCTACACTGTCCCATCAAACACTCCCAGGACAGGTGCAGCACGGGTTAGATACAGAGTAAAGCTCCCTCTACACTGTCCCATCAAACACTCCCAGGGCAGGTACAGCACGGGTTAGATACAGAGTAAAGCTCCCTCTACACTGTCCCGTCAAACACTCCCAGGGCAGGTACAGCACGGGTTAGATACAGAGTAAAGCTCCCTCTACACTGTCCTATCAAACACTCCCAGGGCAGGTACAGCACGGGTTAGATACAGAGTAAAGCTCCCTCTACACTGTCCTATCAAACACTCCCAGGGCAGGTACAGCACGGGTTAGATACAGAGTAAAGCTCCCTCTACACTGTCCCATCAAACACTCCCAGGGCAGGTACAGCACGGGTTAGATACAGAGTAAAGCTCCCTCTACACTGTCACATCAGCGGCTCCTGATATGTGTCCCTATATTCCTCATAGCGGAATCAATTTTCATGTAAACAATACAAAGTATGGAAAGTGGTCTAGGGCGGGTCTAACTCCCTGCCCAGTGAGGTTCCTGGGTAGCATCACCATTCTGCAAATAGGAACAGCAGGAGGCCATTCAGCCCCTCGAGCCTGTTACACCATTCAATCAGATCGTGGCTGATCTGCACCTCAATTCCAGTTACCTGCCTTAGCTCCGTATCCCTCGATCCCCTGACCCAACAAAATTCTATCGATCTCGGTCTTGAAAGCTCCAATTGAGCCCCAGCATCCACAGCCTATTGGGGAGAGAGATCCAGATTCCCACTAACCCTTTGCGTGAAGAATTGCTTCTTGATTTCACTCCTGACCGGCCTGGCTCTAACACGTGGCAATGAATGCAGCTGGACAGTGAGCACTGGTGCGCGACTCGACTATGGGAATCCCATCCCTAGCTGCAGTCCGCTCGAGGTCCTTTTGCAGCGTGTGTAACCGGACAGCGATCGGGAGGACGAACCATGCCCGAGGTATCTCCTCTCTCCCCAAAGGGTGCTTGAGAGCCCCTCCACTGCCCTGCCACAGCCCGCCTCCCGCCTGCAGGATTGCCCGCACTCCAGGGAAAGGTAGTTAAAAGAGAATCGATAAACATGTGGAGGGGAGGGGGCGATTCAGAGGAAGGGTTATTAAGATGCAGAATCGATTCCCACAAGGGGCAACTGAAGCCCAATCAATTACGGCATTTAAGAAGAAATTAGATAGAGACTTGAAGAAGGAAAACATTAAAGGATACGGAAAAAGAGCAGGAAGATGGGATTAGAATAGTGCAGCCAGCACCGGCACGATGGGCCGAATGGCCTCCTCCTGTGCTGTAATTTCTGCGATAGTGTGACACAGCGACAGGATTTCATTAACAGAGGCACAAACTTTGGTTAATCAATCGACATAGATTAACAGTAACTTTGCTTTTTTGATTTGAATCTGGAGTCCGAGGAACAGGGATAAATAATCCAAATGAATCCGACCCAACTACAGGGTACAGCTATTGTGAACAATTTCATCTTTTACTCAGCCCATTCATATTTCTGGGACACTAAATTGATAAGTTTCCTGACTAGCTGTACTCGGTCCAATCACATCTCCTGGAATCCATCGAGCATTGCATCGTTCACTGACCAGATCACAGGTTATAATCACCAGCCGCCCCGAATGTGGTGTTGGCCCAGTCAGGGAAGGTGTTCAGCTGGAACATTGCCTGGCCCCAGGTGTTGATGGCGAGTGTAACACAGGCCACTCCGATCAGATTGAGCATGGATCCAGCCTTGGCCTGTAGAATGGCAAACATGGGTTAGGTCACATCGGATTAAAATCCACCCTCTCAAAGCTGGGTGACCAGCGGGTGCATTCCTGATGTTGTGAGGCAGTGAGGTAACTGGCACCGGTTCAAGCCCTGGTGCACACTGGAAGGAAACATTACATGTACATAGGAACAAGAGGAGGCCGTTCAGCCCATCGTGCCTGTGCCGGCTCTTTGAAAGAGCTCTCCAATTAGTCCCACTCCCCCGCTCTTTCCCCAGAGCCCTGCAAATTTTTCCCTTCAAGTATTTACCCAATTCCCTTTTGAAAGTTATTATTGAATCTGCTTCCACCGCCCTTTCAGGAAGTACGTTCCAGATCACAACAACTCGTTGCGTTAAAAAAATTCTCCCCATGTCGCCTCTGGTTCGTTTGCCAATCACCTTAAATCTGTGTCCTCTGGTTACCGACCCTTTTGCCCGTGGAAACAGTTTTTCCTTATTTACTCTGTCAAAACCCCTCATGATTTTGAACACCTCTATTAAATCTCCCCTTAACCTTCTCTGCTTTAAGGAGAGCAACCCCAGCTTCTCCAGTCTATCCATGTAACTGAAGTCCCTCATCCCTGGAACCATTCTGGTAAATCTCCTCCGCACCCTCTCCAAGGCCTTGACATCCTTCCTAAAGTGCGGTGCCCAGAATTGGACACAATACTCCAGCTGAGGCCAAACCAGTGTTTTATAAAGGTTTAGAATAACTTCCTTGCTGTTGCACTCTATTCCTCTATTAATAAAGTCCAGGATCCCCGAGGCTTTTTTAACAACCTTCTCAACTTGTCCTGCCACCTTCAAAGATTTGTGTAAATACACCCCAGGTCTCTCTGTTCCTGCACCCCCTTTAGGATTGTACCCGTTAGTTTATATTGCCTCTTCTCGTTCTTTCTACCAAAATGTATCACTTCATACTTCTCTGCGTTAATTTTAATCTGCCACATGTCTGGTCATTTTACCAGTCCGTCTGTGTCCTCCTGAAGTCTGTTACTGTCCTCCTCATCGTTTACTACATTTCTGAGTTTTGTATCATCTGCAAACTTTAAAATGATGCCCTCTATATCCAAGTCTAGGTGATTAATATATATCATAAAGAGCAGTGGTCCTAATACCGACCCATGGGGAACACCACTGTACACTCCCCTCCAGTCTGAAAAACAACCGTTAACCTCTACTCTTTGCTTTCTGTCCCTTAGCTAATTTTGTATTCATGCTGCCACTGTCCCTTTAATCCCACGGGCTTTAATTTTGCTAACATGTCTATGATGTGGCACTTTGTCAAATGCCTTTTGAAAGTCCATATACACAACATCAGCCACACTACCCTCATCAACTCTCTCCATTACTTCATCAAAGACTCAATCAAATTAGTCAAACACGATTTGCCTTTAACAAATGCGTGCTGGCTCTCATTAAGTAGCCCATACTTTCCAAGTGCCAATTAATTTTGTCCTGGATTATCGGCTGATCTGTACCTCAGCTCCATTTACCTGCCTTTGCTCTATATCCACGATACCCTTACCCAACGAAAGTCTATTGATCTCAGCTTTGAAAATTTCAGTTGACCCCCAGCATCCCGAGCCTTTTGGGTGAGGAAGTTCCAGATTCCTGAGAAGAAGTGCTTCCTGACATCACCCCTGAACGTCCTGGCTCTAATTTTGAGATTCTGCCCCCTTGTGCTGGACTCCCCCCACCAGAGGGAAGTTTCTCTGTACCGACCCTCCTGCCCATGTGCCCTGATGGTGATTTTCTCACACTTTTGGACAAGTTGAGCAAATCAAAGCCGCACTGGGCAACCTTTCAGGAGGAGCCGCTGACCAAAAACCCGGGCTCATGCTCTTAGGTGACACTTCTCTCCACCCACTCCCAAAGGCGCTGATCCTCGCTGGGATGCGGTTCCACTGCCTCAGCGGAGTGGGCACTCTTTAATGGGTGACCCTCGTCAGTGAGCGCTGGTGTGCTAATCGACCATGGATAGTGATCAGGAGTGGGAACCATGGCCGGGGTTTCTGAACTAATTGGGGCACTCTCTCTACTGTCCTGGGGAGTGGGAAGACCCTTTGCTTGCCGTCATATGGATTGGAACCCAGATGTCAGTCAGCTTCGCTTAATAGGAAGCGAGATCTTGAAACTATTTATATTGGAGCAGAGAAGGCTACGAGGAGATTTAATAGAGGATTTTGATCGGGTGAGTAGAGAAAGACTATTTGCTGTTGTTGGGGGGTCAGTAACAAGGGGTCATCAATTTAACATTGCCACCAAGAGAGTGAGGGGAGGTGTTGGGGTGAATTTCTTTACACAGAGGGTTGTTGGAGCAGGCGTCCATGAGGCAGAGACCATCGCAACTTCTAAGAGAAAAATGGATCAATATTTGAAGCAGCGGAAAATCCGTGACTGGGGAGAAAGCAGACAGTAGGATTGATTGTTGAATTGCTTTAGTAAAGAGCCGGCACAGAGATGATGGGCCGAATGGCCTTCTTCTGCGCTGTAAACGCCTACGGTCCGATGGCTCAGTACCACACTGGGCAGCCCAGTGAGCCAGTGGGGCAGCCCCTGTTCAAACATTATCTCAGGTCACGTAAACATTGAGGAGTTTGTAACAAACTGTACCATCTAAGGTAGCAGCTTTAAAGTGTAACTGTTCCCAGCGGCCATCTTGCTGAACAGCAAACCTTCTACGACCGTCTCCTCCACAGACTTACCATGTCTGAGACCCTGAGGTTCCTGTAGGAGAACACAATGGCGTTGGGCGGCGTGGCCACAGGCAGCATGAAGGCAAAAGAAGTGCTTAAAGTGGTCGGAATCATTACATACAGAGGGTTCATCTGGATAACGGTAGCCTGGATTGGAGAGAGAGAGAGAGAGAGAGTGCAGAGTTAGCAACAAGGAGTGACGTCTGGGAGCCCGCGTTGGTTGACTGGGATTCGCGGCCGGCGGAATGTTGCATAAAGTGACGCAATTTAACCCAAGTTACATTGGTGTAATTATTGAATCCTGTAGGTTAATGGCTCACTCATGCAATGTTCAATTAGTTGGATGAGGCCCAGCCCAAAATATTCAACCCAACAGAGCAAGAGTAAGGTTCAGTGTCCATATATTCTTAATGCAGGAGGCCTCGGTTTAACAACGAGACATTAAAGCGAGGCTTTGCCTGCCTTCTCTCTAAAAGATCCCACGGCCACTATTTCTAAGAGGAGCAGGGGCGTTCTCCCCGGTGTCCTGGGGCCAATATTTATCCCTCAACCAACGTCACTAACAATCAGATTATCCGGTCATTATCACATCGCTGTTTGTGGGATCTTGCTGTGTGCAAGTTGGCTGCCGCGTTTCCCACATTAAATCAGTGACTACACTTCAAAAAGTACTTCATTGGCTGTAAAGCGCTTTGATACATCCTGAGGTCGTGAAAGGCGCTGTAAAAATCTAAGGCCTAGAAATTCGGTGGGCTGCGCCACCAGTTAGCGCCTAAAGAGGGCACTCAGTGGCTTTAGCGCCACTGGCCGCGCCTCCCGCGATATTGAGCTGGGGCGCTAATGGCGGCGTTAACCTGTTGCGCTGCACCGCCTCCGATGACGTCATCGGTGTGCGCAGCGTCCCGATCCCGATCCCGATATTTGGCAGCGACCGCCTCTGTAGCGCCGTTCGCAAATGGCGCCCGGTTCACGGGGCCTTCCTGTGGCGGGAGTGCCGCAAATTAAGGTGGAGGTGCGGGCCGGCCGTTTTTTCCGGTGGCCGCCTGCCAGCACCTCCGTCCCCGGCCTCCTGATCGCCCCCCGCGGCATTGCCGGCTGTTTTCCGAGAGCCCGGCACTTCTCCTCGGTGCCGGGCTCTTTTACCAGCACTCGCGATCTCTGATCGCGCTGGTGCAGGCCCCTCCCCCTTAAGAATGGGAGGAAGGCCTGCAGTACCGCAGCGCGCCGTGCCGCAGCGTGTGGCGCTGCGGCACGTTGCACTGTGATATTCAGTTTCAGCGCCCTAAGAGGGACGCGGAGCGCCTCGAGCCTCGCCCCGTGTCCCTCTTGGGGCGCTCAAGCTGAATTTCCGGCAGTCGCTACTGCTCCAAACGCTGCGCTAAATCCGGCGCCCAGGCGAGCTTGGCGCCTCGTTTGCGGCTCCACCCAATTTCTCCCCCTAAGACTTTTTTTAAGCAATAATTTTGAACCTTGTATTTATGCAGCACCTTATCAAAGGGCTTCAGACACAATGAGCTGCTCTGAAGTCTTATGTAGGTAACCACAGCTGCCATGTTATGCACAAGATTCCACAAATGGCAAGGAGGTGAAGGCTCCAGCTCATTTGACTTTTACTGCTTTTGGTTGAGAAAGGAATTGCGGCCAGGTTACGAGCTTCGACTCCCTTTAAAGGGAGCCATGGGATCTTTAACACAACAGGTAGACTGGACCTCAGCTTCATCCAAAGGATGGTATTCAAGATTTTGTTCATAGATTTAAATTGAGGATTCCTTTTTAAGAAAGTCATTCTCGGGATGTGAGCATCACTGACAAGGCCAGCATTTATTGCCCATCCCTAATTGCCCTTGAGAAGGTGGTGGTGAGCTGCCTTCTTGAACCGCTGCAGTCCGTGTGGTGAAGGTACTCCCACAGTGCTGTTAGGGAGGCAGTTCCAGGATTTTGACCCAGCGACGATGAAGAATTGGCGATATACTTCTAAGTCAGGATGGTTTGTGACTTGGAGGGGAACTTGGAGGTGGTGGTGTTCCCATGCGCCTGCTGCCCTTGTCCTTCTAGGTGGAAGAGGTCGCGGATTTGGAAGGTGTGGTTGACGCAGCCTTGGCAAGTTGCTGCAGTGCATCTTGTAGATGGTACACACTGCAGCCATGGTACGCCGATGGTGGAGGGAGTGGATGTTTAGGCTAGTGGGTGAAGTACCAATCAAGCGGGCTGCTTTGTCGAGCTTCTTGAGTGTAGTTGGAGCTGCACTCATCCAGGCAAATGGAGAGTATTCCATCACACTCCTTACTTGTGCCCTGTAGATGGTGGAAAGGCTTTGGGGAGTCAGGAGGTGAGACACTCACTGCAGAATACCCAGCCTCTGACCTGCTCTTGTAGCTACAGTATTTATGTGGCTGGTCCAGTTAAATTTCTGGTCCATGGTGACCCCCAGGATATTGATGGTGGAGGCAACTCAGTGATGGTGATGGTAATTCCATTGAATGTCAAGGGGAGGTAGTTAGGCTCTCTATTATTGGAGCAGGTCATTGCCTGGCAACTTGTGTGTTGCGAATGTTACTTGCCACTTATCAGCCCAAGCCTGGTTCATGTCCAGGTCCAGGTCTTGCTGCGTGCGGGCACGGACTGTTGGGGAACTGCGAATGGAGCTTTAACTGAAATCAACATCAGACAGTTGAAATGTGAGACACGTTCTGTCGCTGTGGTACGAGCTCAGGGGCAAATTAAAGTGCAGGCAAAATCGGTACATAAAGGATCTTGAAGTCCTGACTGCCTACTAATGACATCTACATGGTTTCCACAGTATAGACACTAGTTCCAGATTCCCAGTTCTCTGGGAATTGGTTGATGGTTTATTTTAGCATCTCTTTAATGACATGGCTCCTCTGACTCAAGCCCAAGCTGATAAACCAACGAGGCATTGTCACACAACCAATAAGTCGCTGGAGGATCTGCTCTAATGTGATGTTCCTGTACTAGGATATTTCGATAGCCCACACTTTCATTCTACATCACTTACTATTGTACCAGGCAGGGGGACACAATCACAGTTCCACCAACTCCCTGAAATGAGCTCCATTTTCAAGCAAGAGAGCAGCTTTCTCCTGGTCAACCATTGGGATATCTTGGAAGAGACATCAAGGAAATAAAGGACAATCAGGCATTGAGGCTGGGAATAGAGATGGGGTGGAAACGCTGTTCTGTAGAGTGGGTGGGAAGGTGGACATTGAAGCTTTGGATGTTTCTTTTTGGGACGAGGCCAGCAACATGAGTTAGATATATTTCTTAAGGCTAAAGGGATCAAGGGATATGGGGAGAAGGCAGGGACAGGGTACTGAATTTGGATGATCAGCCATGATCTCATTGAATGGCGGAGCAGGCTCGAGGGGCCGAATGGCCTACTCCTGCTCCTATCTTCTATGTTTCTATGACATTTGAGGTGGGAAGGTCCTCACGGGGCTGGGCACCATCACCGAATGACAGATTGAGCAGCTTCTGTCCTTTTAAGAACATAAGAAATAAGAGCAGGAGTCGGCCATTCGACCCCTCGAGCCTGCTCCGCCATTTGATAAGATCATGGCTGATCTTCTACCTCAACCACACTTTCCTGCACTGTCCCCATATCCCTTGATTCCCTTAATATTCAAAAATCTATCAATCTCTGTCTTGAATATACTCAACGACTGAGCCTCCACAGCCCTCTGGGGTAGAGAATTCCAAAGATTCACCTCCCTCTGAGTGAAGAAATTTCTCCTCATCTCAGTCCTAAATGGCCGACCCCTTATTCTGAGACTGTGACCCCTGGTTCTAGACTCCCCAGCCAGGGGAAACATCCTCCCTGCATCTACCCTGTCAAGCCCTGTAAGAATTTTGTATGTTTCAATGAGATCACCTCTAATTCTTCTAAACTCTAATATAGGCCTAGTCTACTCAATCTCTCCTCATAGGACAATACCCCCATCCCAAGAACCAGTCTGGTAAACCTTCGTTGCACTCCCTCTATGGCAAGTATATCCTTCCTTAGGTAAGGAGACCAAAACTGTACACAATACTCCAGGTGTGGTCTCGCCAGGGCCCTATATAATTGCAGTAAGACGTCTTTACTCTTCTACTCAAATCCTCTTATCCTCAATATCATTTGCTTTCCTAATTGCTTGCTGTACCTGCGTGTTAACGTTCAGTGATTCGTGTACAAGGACACCCAGGTCCCTCTGAACACCAACATTTCTCAATCTCTCACCATTTAAAAAATACTCTGCTTTTCTATTTTTCCTACCAAAGTGGATAACTTTACATTTCTCCGTATTATATTCCATTTGCCATGTTCTTGCCCATTCACTTAGCTTGTCTATATCCCCTTGAACCCTCTTTACATCCTCCTCTCAACTTACATTCCCACCCAGCTTTGTATTATCAGCAAACTTGGATACATTACATTTAGTCCCCTCATCCACTGCCCAAGCACTGATCCTTGTGGTACCCTAGTCACAGCCTGCCAACCCGAAAATGACCCGTTTATGGTAAATGCCCACTGCAGTTTTGCCAAGGGCAATAACTCTATGGGGGCACAGACAAAAAGAAAAGAAACACGGCTTTGTCACAGCTACATGGAACGCCGCGGGTCAATGGGTACTTAACCAGCGATGGCGCTCAAATCTGATGGAGTAATTCAGTGGAATGTTGGGCTGCCAGACACTTTGCTGGAGCCCCTTCACAATATTTAGACAGTTAGACTCCCTGTACTTCCAATCAATGGTTGATATTCATATTAGGCATCACAGCAAGAATCCAAGGTGTCCTTGGACAGCTGGCCAATATAATAAAGGCAAAGGCTGGGCTGACTCTTTATGTCACTTGTACATTTTTCACTTTTAGAGTTTCCTTAATGTGATGGAATACTCTCCACTTGCTTGGATGAGTGCAGCTGCAACAACACTCAAGAAGCTCGACACCATCCAAGACAAAACAGTTCACCTGACCTGTATCTCATCCATCAACCTAAACATTCACTCCCTCCACCACCGGCGTACCGTGGCTACAGTGTGTACCATCTACAAGATGCACTGCAGCAACTCGCCAAGGCTTCTTCGGCAGCACCTCCCAAACCCGTGACCTCTTCCACCTAGAAGGACAAGGGCAGCAGGCGCATGGGAACACCACCACCTCCAAGGAACCTGCCATCCAGAATTGACATATATCACTGTTCCTTCATCGTCGCTGGGTCAAAATCCTGGAACTCCCTCCCTAACATCACTGCGGGAGTACCTTCACCACACGGACTGCAGCGGTTCAAGGCGGCGGCTCACCACCACCTTCTCAAGGGCAATTAGGGATGGGCAATAAATGCCGGCCTTGCCAGTGATGCCCATATCCCGAGAATGAAAAGCAAAATTGGACTAGAAGTTTGACTGGACTAGTGTTTGTGATGGGTTGAGATCAAGAAGGCCCTTCCACCCATTTGATTTTAGCCTTCCAGAATACCAACCCTGCTGTTTCCCCTTCATAGAGTCTAACACCCACTTGGACAGGCCGACAGGGCCTTGCCTTAGTGTCCTTGTCCAAAGGACAGCACCTCTGACAATGCAGCACTCCCTCAGCACACTGGGGTCTGGGTTATGGCCTCTAAGTCTGGTGTGGGGCGCAAACCCACGACTTTGTGACCCCCCAAGGAAAAGTGTTGACAAGGAACTCTTCCCCTTCTCCCCAATTCATCCCCAACATACACAGCAACGCGAAGTGAAGGCGGTAGGGCGTACCATCGAGGCCAGGATAGGGAGGAAGAGCGTGGCGGTAGCGACATTGCTGGTGCACTCTGTGAAGACGGCCATCACCAGACACAGAATAATAGCAATGGCCCAGTGCGGGATATTCTGCAGCGGAAGTAACTGAATCCCCAGCCATTTGGAGAGACCCGACACCTGGAAAATAATAGGAAGATTTTATTGCTGACAGTGTTTCTGTTAATGTTCAGTCCGCAGGCCCCGAGCTTCCGGCCGCTTGCCACTCCATCCCACTCCCAATCTGACCTCTCTGCTCTCGATCTCCTGCACTGTCCCAATGAAGCTCAATGCAAGCTCGAGGAACAGCACCTCAACTTGATACTGACCACTTACCGTTGGGGGACACGTACACATCTCTCCAACTGGACCGTCAGGAACCGGGCGTTCTTGGCTTGTATTTCCTTGGGGGGAAAAATTGGGTATCACCCATTTTTGGGGCGTTAATATCGGCCCGGCGCTAATTATCGCCTCCGACTGCAAAATTCGCCTCTATCACCCCTGGAGGTGATTTGAGCGCTAAATCAGGCACTACACACCTCTCTTAAGGTGCAAAGGTCGGGGAGCGAGGCGCTACCTCAGAATGCAACCGAAGCTCAGGCGATGTCAGTTACCATGGAAGCCAGACAGACTGGCGCCGTCCAGTTCTTAAAGAGGAGGGGCCATCTTGCTGGCCAGCCACTCCCTGCTCATTGCAGCCTTGAATCTCAGCCTGGAGAGACCTCGAAAGCAATTGTGTTGGAAGCACTAATGGAGAGGCCCAGGGAAAGAGCTCGGCGCTTAGGAACCTCAAAAGTGGTGCTGAGGGCCAAAACTCCTGAGGACGGCGTTAAATCTCTCCCGATGTCTCTCTCCCTCTCAACCTGTGTGTACCAAAGGTTTTGCCGACAAGAAAAGGCAGGAAGCACCCGCCTGTAAATAGCGCTCCCCAGCCCCTTCCCGACTTGAAAATGTTTCCCTCGACCTGTCGCTCCTAGCGGCAGGCGCTAAGGCAGGGGGCGTGACTCAATATCCGGTCCGGGGCGTTGCACACTCGACTGACGTCACGATCTGCGGGTGCAGGAGATTGTGGCGGTAGTGATTAGCGCCGCCACGAAACAACTGGTCAATTTTGCGAGCGGCGCTATAATCACCGCGCTCGGGCGCTAAGTTCCTAGCGCCCCGTTAGCGTCCCCCGGAGACACTAGCGGGAGGCGCTAACCAACCAAATTTTTCCCCCCTTGAGATTAGGAGATCGATGTGTTTAAAATGGTAACACAAAAAGCAGGCCAAAAATGGTGGGGAATCAAGGGTCTAATGAGGGTGAGGAACTTAACGTAATTAATATAAGTAGAGAAAAAGTACTAGAGAAACTAATGGGACTAAAAGCCGACAAATCCCCTGGACCTGACGGCCTACATCCTAGGGTTCTAAAAGAGGTGGCTGAAGAGATAGTGGATGCATAGGTTTTGATCTTCCAAAATTCCCTAGATTCTGGAATAGTCCCAATGGATTGGAAGGTAAACAATGTAACACCGCTATTCAAGAAAGGAGGGAGAGAAAAAACAGGGAACTACAGGCCAGTTAGCCTGACATCAGTCGTCGGGGAAATGCTGGAATCCATTGTTAAGGAAGTGGCATCAAGTCACTTAGAAAATCATAACATGATTAGGCAAAGTCAACATGGTTTTATGAAAGGGAAATCGTGTTTGACAAATTTATTGGAGTTTTTTGAGGATGTAACTAGCAGGGTAGATAAAGGGGAACCAGTGGATGTAGTATATTTGGATTTCCAAAAGGCATTCGATAAGGTGCCACATAAAAGGTTATTACACAAGATTAGGGCTCATGGGGTTGGGGGTAATATAGTAGCATGGATAGAGGATTGGTTAACGGACAGAAAACAGAGAGTAGGGTAAAACGGATCTTTTTCAGGTTGGCAGGCTGTAACTAGTGGGGTGCCGCAAGGATCAGTGTTAGGGCCTCAGCTATTCACAATCTATATTAATGACCTAGATTAAGGGACCGAGTGTAATGTATCCAAGTTTGCTGATAATACAAAGCTAGGTGGGACATTTTTTCTGGAATGATGAGATCCCAAAATTGTCACAACTGGACCAGATTGAACTGGCCATGAGCATGGGTCAGGTCGGCCCTCAGTATTTACTCCTGGGTTCTAGGTTTCTGGGTAGATGGAAGGTATAACAGTCAGATGCTTACCTCGCAGCCCTTGGCCAGGGCAAAGCCTCCTCCCAGCAATAACACCACACTCCAGGGCAGCTTCCGTTGCACAATGTTCCACTCCAGTAGCCTTGTGCTCGAGGATTCTGTCTTGGCTGGCCAAAGTTTTATAAAGAAACAATCCCATTATCAATCTTTTTTTCCCCAGAATCATTTATGCACAGCTACTGGCCAAAATGCGTTTGACATTAGATCGTTGAGTTAGTAACAAAGCGAGTCAGCACTCAGGACTCCTGTTTGAAAGGTTAAAGGGAGAAGGAGTGGTGCAGTGGCCCAGATGCTGTCTTTTCACCTCTGGAACCCCAGGGTTCACATCCAGCACTGACTCATGGGTGAATGACTCCTATGTCTGCACAAGTGTCCTGCGTGAAGTTTCAACCCAGCCGCTGAAGGACCACACCATACATGTAATTGCCATCTTACTCAGAACTGGTATAGTAGGGGGCACTCTTCAGAGATTGGGGTAGAGACACATTGGGACAGTGTAGAGGGAGCTTTACTCTGTATCTAACCCCGTGCTGTACCTGCCCTGGGAGTGTTTGATGGGACAGTGTAGAGGGAGCTTTACTCTGTATCTAACCCGTGCTGCACCTGCCCTGGGAGTGTTTGATGGGACAGGGTAGAGGGTGCTTTACTCTGTATCTAACCCCGTGCTGTGCCTGCCCTGGGACTGTTTGATGGGACAGTGTAGAGGGAGCTTTACTCTGTATCTAACCTATGCTGTACCTGCCCTGGGACTGTTTGATGGGACAGTGTAGAGGGAGCTTTACTCTGTATCTAACCCCGTGCTGTCGCTGCCCTGGGAGTGTTTGATGGGACAGTGTAGAGGGAGCTTTACTCTGTATCTAACCCGTGCTGTACCTGCCCTGGGAGTGTTTGATGGGTCAGTGTAGAGGGAGCTTTACTCTGTATCTAACCCGTGCTGTACCTGCCCTGGGAGTGTTTGATGGAACAGTGTAGAGGGAGCTTTACTCTGTATCTAACCCCGTGCTGTACCTGCCCTGGGAGTGTTTGATGGGACAGTGTAGAGGGAGCTTTACTCTGTATCTAACCCGTGCTGTACCTGCCCTGGGAGTGTTTGATGGGACAGTGTAGAGGGAGCTTTACTCTGTATCTAACCCGTGCTGTACCTGCCCTGGGAGTGTTTGATGGGACAGTGTAGAGGGAGCTTTACTCTGTATCTAACCCGTGCTGTACCTGCCCGGGGAGTGTTTGATGGGACAGTGTAGAGGGAGCTTTACTCTGTATCTAACCCATGCTGTACCTGCCCTGGGAGTGTTTGATGGGACAGTGTAGAGGGAGCTTTACTCTGTATCTAACCCGTGCTGTACCTGCCCTGGGAGTGTTTGATGGGACAGTGTAGAGGGAGCTTTACTCTGTATCTAACCCGTGCTGTACCTACCCTGGGAGTGTTTGATGGGACAGTGTAGAGGGTGCTTTACTCTGTATCTACCCCGTGCTGTACCTGCCCTGGGAGTGTTTGATGGGACAGTGTAGAGGGTGCTTTACTCTGTATCTAACCCGTGCTGTACCTGCCCTGGGAGTGTTTGATGGGACAGTGTAGAGGGTGCTTTACTCTGTATCTAACCCGTGCTGTACCCGCCCTGGGAGTGTTTGATGGGACAGGGTAGAGGGTGCTTTACTCTGTATCTAACCCCGTGCTGTGCCTGCCCTGGGACTGTTTGATGGGACAGTGTAGAGGGAGCTTTACTCTGTATCTAACCTATGCTGTACCTGCCCTGGGACTGTTTGATGGGACAGTGTAGAGGGAGCTTTACTCTGTATCTAACCCCGTGCTGTCGCTGCCCTGGGAGTGTTTGATGGGACAGTGTAGAGGGAGCTTTACTCTGTATCTAACCTATGCTGTACCTGCCCTGGGACTGTTTGATGGGACAGTGTAGAGGGAGCTTTACTCTGTATCTAACCCCGTGCTGTCGCTGCCCTGGGAGTGTTTGATGGGACAGTGTAGAGGGAGCTTTACTCTGTATCTAACCCGTGCTATACCTGCCCTGGGAGTGTTTGATGGGTCAGTGTAGAGGGAGCTTTACTCTGTATCTAACCCGTGCTGTACCTGCCCTGGGAGTGTTTGATGGAACAGTGTAGAGGGAGCTTTACTCTGTATCTAACCCTGTGCTGTACCTGCCCTGGGAGTGTTTGATGGGACAGTGTAGAGGGAGCTTTACTCTGTATCTAACCCGTGCTGTCCCTGCCCTGGGAGTGTTTGATGGGACAGTGTAGAGGGAGCTTTACTCTGTATCTAACCCGTGCTGTGCCTGCCCTGGGAGTGTTTGATGGGACAGTGTAGAGGGAGCTTTACTCTGTGCTGTACCTCACCTGTGAATACTTGGTAATGATAATGCAGGCTTGAGATGGATTGTGCTGCATTCCCCAGTACTAACATTGTTGAGAATATAGTGATCATTAACCGTGAGTGACTTCACCTCTTTACTTCCATTGGTTTAGATGAACTGCCAATAATAATGAAATCATGAGGTGCAACACCTGGGATGAGAAACGGCCCAGTTGGACCAGGCAGGGAGCCGTCACTTAGCGTGTTGGCATCACTGATATCTTAATGGAGCATTAATGAACATACACAGGTCATGCTGAGGAGCAGGTGTAGTGACTGCACCATCTCACTCCGCTCTGTAACTCCCTTCCAGTCAGTCCTACTGAATGCAAAACCTTTTGTTTATTACCCCTGCTCCATCTCTCCTGAAGGTGCTGGGGTACAGTTCTCTGGTCACTGGCACCCAGCCCTCCAGTAGGTCACCCAAGTGACCGTTCTTCATAGTACATGAGTAGCAGGCTATTTAACCAAGGGGGCTTCACAGCTGAGCCTGATCTTGTCCTTAACCGAAGTCAACAAACATTTGCCAGCAGTGGTCACTAGACAGCGATCGGGGGCAGGCACCCCGGGGACTGAGGCCGATATTGTGCCCCAGCCGAGGGGAGCTAACTCGGCAGAGACCAGGGACTGAACCCGGGACCTTCCTGATTGTATGGCTCAGTACATTTAAAAGGTGCAATGGTCTCTGCCTCAACCACTCCCTGTGGCAAAGTACTCCAGGTTCCAACAACTTCCTATTTAAGGAGATATTTCCTAACCTCTCTGTTCACTCAGTGGCAATTTGAAATTAACACCCCCTCATCACTGATTCCCCAACTAGAAGAAATACACTGTCCCTATTCATTATCAAAACCTTTCATCTGCTTTGTATTAAAAATAGCAAGTAGCTGCAACATTCCAATGGTATAATGCCTGAGGTGCTGCGTGGTCACGTTATGTGACCCATTAAGTACACTTCCACTGTCCTAATCAAGTAAAACGCAGCAGCCTCATTTACTGTCTGCTTAATTGCCCCGGACTTCCTCCCCACTCCCTGTAGCTGATAGTAAGCTGCACAATTCATTACTCCAGTACTCATTTTTTACTAATACTAATTTATTTCAGTTCCTCATTCTCCCTAGACCATTGGTTCTCCATTATTTACGGGAGCTTTTTGCGCCTTCTTCCATGAAGAGAGACACAAAGTATTTGTTTAATTTCTCAGCCATTTCCTTATTCCCCATTATAATTTCTCCTGTCTTGGCCTGTAAGAGACCCACATTTACTGTCGCTAATAAGAACATAAGAAATAGGAGCAGGAGTAGGCCATTCGGCCCCTCGAGCCTGCTCCACCATTCAATGAGATCATGGCTGATCTTCTGCCTCAACTCCATTCACCAGCCCTATCGCCATATCCCTTGATGCCCTTAACTAGTTAGAAATCTATCGACTTCTGTTTTGAATATACCCAATGACTGAGCCTCCACAGCCCTCTGGGGTAGAGAATTCCAAAGATTCACCACCCTCTGTGTGAAGAAATTTCTTCTCATCTCAGTCCTGAATGGCCTACCCTTTATCCTGAGGCTGTGGCCCCTGGTTCTAGACTCCCCAGCCAAGGGAAACATTCTCCCAGCATCCACCCTATCAAGCCCTGTAATAATTTTGTCATAGAGTCATAGAGTTATACAGCACAGAAAGAGGCCCTTCGGCCCATCGTGTCCACGCCGGCCATCAAGCCCTGTCTATTCTAATCCCATTTTCCAGCACTTGGTCCATAGCCTTGTATGCTATGGCGTTTCAAGTGCTCATCTAAATGCTTCTTGAATGTTGTGAGGGTTCCTGCCTCTAACACCCTTTCAGGCAGTGAGTTCCAGATTACAACCACCCTCATCCACACACCTAGTCACCCCCTTGAAAAGTTCAATCAAATTGGTCAGACATGATCTCCCCCTGACAAAGCCATGCTGACTATCCTTGATTAAGCCTTGCCTCTCCAAGTGAAGACTAATTCTGTCCCTCAGAATTTTTTCCAATAATTTCCCTACCACTGATGTTAGGCTCACTGGCCTGTAATTCCCTGGTTTATCCCTACTACCCTATTTGAATAATGGTACTACGTTAGCTGTCCTCCAGTCCTCTGGCGCCTCCCCTGTGGCCAGAGAAGTTCTGAAAATTTGTGTCAGAGCCCCTGCAATCTCCTCCCTTGCCTCACACAGCAGCCTGGGATACATCTCGTCAGGGCCTGGGGATTTATCCACTTTTAAGCCCACTAAAACTGCTAGTACCTCCTCCCTCTCAATGCTAATTTGTTCAAGTATATCACAACCCCCGTCTGATTTCTATGCCTACATCGTCCTTCTCCATAGTGAATACAAATGCAAAATATTCATTTAAAACCTCACCTACATCTTCCGGCTCTACACACAGATTGCCACTTTGGTCCCTAATGGGCCCTATTCTTTCCCTGGTTATCCTCTTGCCCTTAATATACTTATAAAACACCTTGGGATTTTTCTTTATTTTGCCCGCCAGTGTTCTTTCATGCCCCCTCTTCACTCTCCTAATTTCTTTTTTAAGTACCCCCCTGCACTTTCTATACTCCTCTAGGGCTTCCACTGTTTTTAGTCCTTTGTATCTGCCAAAAGCCTCCCTTTTTTTCCTAATCCATTCTTGTATATCTCTTGACATCCAGGGTTCCCTGGGCTTGTTGGTCCCACCCTTGACCTTTAAGGGAACATGTTGGCGCTGTACTCTCGCTATTTCCTTTCTGAAAGACTCCCACTGCTCTGATGTGGATTTTCCTACAAGTAGCTGATCCCAGTCCACTTTAGCCAGATCCTGCCTTATCATATTAAAATCGGCCTTCCCCCAATTTAGAACCTTTATTTCCGGTCCATCTTTGTCCTTTTCCATGACTACCTTAAATCTCACCAAATTATGGTCACTGTCACCAAAATGCTCTCCTACTGACACTTCTATCACTTGCCCGGCTACATTCCCTAGAATTAGGTCCAGTACTGCCCCCTCTCTTGTAGGACTTTCTACATGCTGGCTCAAAAAGCTCTCCTGGATGCACCCTCTAAGCCTTCCACACTCTGACTATCCCAGTTAATATTGGGGAAGTTGAAATCCCCTATTATTACCCTATTATTTCTACACCTTTCTGAGCTTTGCCTACATATCTGTTCCTCTATCTCCCCCTGACTGTTTGGGGGCCTATAGTACACTCCCAGCAAAGTGCTTGCCCCCTTTTTGTTAAGATATCATCCCTCCTTACTGCAGTAATTGACTCCTTGATTAATATTGCGACACCTCTTTTACACCCCCCTCTGTCTCGCCTGAAGATTCTATACCCCGGACGGAATATTGAGCTGCCAGTCCTGCCCTTCCCTCAACCATGTCTCTGTGATAGCAAAAATATCATACTCCCATGTGTTCATCAACACCTTCAATTCATCTGCCTTACTCGCAAGACTCCTTGCATTAAAATAAATGCCATCCAGCCTTACCATACTCCCTTGTGCCATTACATATTTGCTCTGTCTTCCAGGCTGACGTGTTTTTCCACTATATTTGGCTGTGCTTCACCCCTTACTATAGATCTACTCCATATCCCATCCCCCTGCCAAGTTAGTTTAAACCCCCCCAACAGTACTAACAAACCTCCTCGCAAGGATGTTGGTCCCGTTCCGGTTCAGGTGCAACCCGTCTGACTTGTACAGGTCCCACCTTCCCCAGAAGCAGACCCAGTGATCCAGGAAACTAAAGCCCTCCCTCCTGCATCAACTCTTCAATGAGGTCCCCTCTCATTCTTCTGAATTCAAGAGAATACAGGCTTAGTTTACTCAATCTCTTCTCATACGACAGTCCCGCCATCCCAGGAATCAATCTCCTGAACCTTCATTGCACTCCCTCTATGGCAAGTATATCCTTCCTTAGGTAAGGAGACCAAAATTGTACACAGTACTCCAGGTGTGGTCTCACCGAGGCCCTATATAATTGGAGTAAGACTTCTTTACTCCTGTACTCAAATCCTCGTGTAATGAAGGCCAGCATACTATTTGCCTTCCTAATGGCTTGCTGCACCTGCACATTGACTTTCAGTGACTCATGTACAAGGACACCCAGGTCCCTTTGAGCATCTGTATTCCCCAATCTTTCACCATTTAGGAAATACTCTGCCTTTCTGTTTTTTCTACCAAAGTGGATAACTTCACATTTATCCACATTATATTCCATCTGCCATGTTCTTGCCCACTCACTGAGCCTGTCGAGATCCCTTTGAAGCCTCTTCACATCCTCTTCACAACTGTCACTGCCACCTAGCTTTGTATCATCAGCAAATTTGGAAATGTTACATTTAGTCCCCTCATCCAAATCACTAGTCACAGCCTGCCATCCTGAAAAAGACCCGTTTATCCTTACTCTTTGTTTTCTTTCTGTTAACCAATTCTCAATCCATGCTAGTATATTACCCCCAATTCCATGTGCCCTAATTTTGTTCACCAACCTCTTGTGTGAGACCTTATCGAAGGCCTTCTAAAAATCCAAACTTTTCCTTTTTTACATACCTATAGAAGCTTTTACAGTCTGTTTTTATGTTTCTCGCTAGTTTACTCTCATATTCTATTTTCCCTTTCTTCATCAATTTCTTGGTCCTCCTTGGTGCGCTTTTGCGAGTGGACTACCCGCGAGGGAGACAGACTGCCCGCGAGGGAGACAGACTGCCCTCGAGGGAGACAGACTGCCCGCGAGGGAGACAGACTGCCCTCGAGGGAGACAGACTGCCCGCGAGGGAGACAGACTGCCCGCGAGGGAGACAGACTGCCCGCGAGGGAGACAGACTGCCTGCGAGGGAGACAGACGGCAAGCGACACAACGAAGGAATGAGGTCAGAATTCAAAGGTGTCGCTGGCACACGGGAGCAGAGAGGTGAGAATCGGGTGAGTATTTGTGGTAAGTTTTTTTTGTTCTGTTTTCAGTATATTTCTGCTAAGTAGATCATAGCCTATCTAATAGAGGGAAGTGCTGATTGGTGGGTAGCTGTTGAGTGTTTCTTGTTAAGTTTATTTCTGCTAAATGACCTCCATAGTCTGGTAAATAGAGGCAAGGCAGGGCAGCTCAGTCCCATGATTTACACACCCTGGGCCCTGTGGGATATCCTGGACGCTTCTTGCGGCCTGGACGACCACGTGTGCAGGAAGTGTCGCCAACTGCAGCAACTCGAGCTCCAGGTTTCTGAACTTGAGCGGCAGCTGGAGTCACTACAGTGCATCCACGAGGCTGAGAAATACTTGGAAAGCACGTTTCTAGAAGTGGTCACCCCGCAGCCTCAGAATGTGCAGGCAGAGAGGGAATGGGTGACCACCAGACAGAGGAGGAGGACCAGGCAGGTAGGGCAGGAATCCCCAGAGTGCATCTCGCTCACTAACCGGTTCACAGTTCTGGAAACTGGTGGGGGTGATGGCTCCTCTGGGGAGAGCAGCCAGAGCCAAGGCCACGGCACCACGGGTGGCTCAGCTGCACAGGGGGTGAGGAAGCAGAGTGGAAGAGCAAAAGTGATAGGGGATTCATTGGTTAGGGGAACAGATAGGTGTTTCTGTGGACACAGACGTGACTCCAGGATGGTATGCTGCCTCCCTGGTGCCAGGGTCAAGGATGTCACTGAGCAGCTGCAGGACACTCTGAGGGAGGAGGGTGAGCTGCCAGAGGTCGTTGTCCATATCGGTACCAACGACATAGGCAGAAAGAGGGATGAGGTCCTGCAGGCAGACTATAGGGAGCTAGGAAAGAGATTAAAAAGCAGGACCTCAAAAGTAGTAATCTCCGGATTACTCCCAGTGCCACGTGCTAGTGAGTACAGAAATAGGAGGATAGAACAGATGAATGCATGGTGGAGAGATGGTGCAGGAGGGAGGGCTTTAGATTCCTGAGGCATTGGGACAATTTCTGGGGAAGGTGGGACCTGTACAAGCCGGAGGGGTTACACCTCAACAGAGCCGGGACCAATATTCTCACGGGGAGGTTTGCTAGTGCTTTTGGGGAGGGTTTAAACTAGCTTGGCAGGGGGATGGGCACCAGCATATAGGAGTGATGGGGAGGAATGGGGTGCATGGAAGAGTGAGTGTGTTGGGTGGTACTGGAGGGGAAGGTAGTGCTGGAGGCGGAAGTAATACCATATTAGATAGGAGCAGACTGAGAAAGACTACGAAAAATTCAAAAATGGGTTTAGAGTTCGTGTACGTCAACGCACAAAGTGTGGTGAATAAGGTTGGTGAGCTACAAGCACAATTAGCCGTCTGGCAATATGATGTTGTGGCAATAACGGAAATATGGCTTAAAAACGGTGAGGACTGGGTACTTAATATTTATTCAAGGGTACAAGGTGTTCAGAAAAGATAGGGAAGGTAAAAAGGGAGGTGGAGTGGCAGTGCTGATTAAGGAAGACATTGTAGTGTTGGAAAGGGAGGATGTCCTTGACGGGACAAGGACAGAATCCATTTGGTTAGAGTTGAGGAGCAAAAAGGGTATGATCACGCTATTGGGGGTATTCTACAGGCCTCCAAATAGTGAGAGGGAGGTAGAGGAGCAAATCTGCAGGGAAATCGCAGAGATACGCAAGAGCTATAGCGTGGTGATATTGGGGGACTTTAATTACCCAAATATCGATTGAGATAATGCTAGGGTAAAGGGAAAGGAGGGGGAGGAATTTCTGAAATGTGTTCAGGAGAATTTCCTTGACCAATATGTTCTTGGCCCAACTAGGAAGGAGGCATTGCTGGATCAGGTGCTGGGGAATGAGGTGGGCCAGGTCGACCAAGTGTCTGTGGGAGATTAGCAATGGAGAGGAGCAAGGAATAATCTAGAGTGGAACTTCTAAACTGGAATAGGGCTAACTTCAATGGGATGTGAAAGGATCTAGCCAGGGTAAAATGGAACCAAAGACTGACAGGAAAAACTGTAACGGAACAATGGGTGATCTTTAAGGAGGAGATGTTCCAAGTACAGGCTAGGTACATTCCAACAAGAGGGAAGGGTAAGGGAACCAAAGCAAGGGGTCCTTGGATGACGAGGGAGATAGAGAAGATGATGAAACAAAAAAAGAGGGTGTATGATGCATGTCAGGTGAATACTTCAAGGGAGAACCAGACCAAATACAATAAGTTGAGAGGGGATGTGAAGATGAAAATAAGATTGCCAAAGCGAGAATATGAGAGTAGAATGGCGGTTAACATAAAAGGGAACCCAAAATCTTCTACCGGCAAGTAAACAGTAAGCAGGTAGTAAGAGGCGGGGTGGGGCCTATTAGGGACAAAGAAGATGATATATACATAGAGGCGCAGGGCAAGGCTAGAATACTCAATGAATACTTTGTATCGGTGTTTACTAAGGAGGTGGATGCTGATAAAATATTGGTAGAAGTGGAAATTTAATTTTTTGATGAAGTAACAGGGAGGATTGATGAAGGGAATGCAATGGATGTTGTCTACATGGATTTTAGGAAGGCGTTTGACAAAGTACCACGTAGAAGGTTGGTTAACAAAATTGAGGCTCATGGAATAGGTGGGTCAGTGGCAGCTTGGATAAGGAATTGGCTTAAGGACAGAAAACAGCGAGTTGTGGTAAATGGCTGTTTTTCAGACTGGAGGATGGTAGACAGTGGTGTTCCCCAAGGGTCAGTGCTGGGGCCACTGCTTTTTTGATATATACAAATGACCTGGATATTAGAATACAGAGTAGAATTTCTAAATTTGCCGATGACACCAAACTTAGGGGTGTGGCAAATAGTGAGGATGATACCAATCGACTGCAACAGGACATAGAAAGGCTAGCAGAATGGGCAGACAAGTGGCAGATGGAATTTAATACAGAGAAGTGTGAGGTGATGCATTTTGGCAGAAGGAACAGGGAGAGGCAATACACACTTAATGACACAGTAAAGAGTGTGCAGGGACAGAGGGATCTGAGAGTTAATGTGCATAGGTCCCTGAAGGTGACAGGGCATATTGAGAGAGTGGTTAGCAAAGCATATGGGATCTTGGGCTTCATAAATAGAGGTATTGAGTAGAAAAGTAGAGAAGTTTTGCTGAACCTTTATAAAGTGCTGGTTAGGCCACAACTGGAGTATTGCGTCCAGTTCTGATCACCACACTTTAGGAAGGATGTGAAGGCCCTTGAGAGGGTGCAGAGGAGATTTACCAGAATGGTTCTGGGGATGGGGGATCTTAGCTACAAGGACAGGTTGGAGAAGCTTGATTTGTTTTCATTAGAGCAAAGGAGGTTGAGGGGTGATTTGATAGAGGTGTACAAGATTATGACGGGTTTGGATAGGCTAGATGGGGAAAGACTATTCCCACTAGTTGATGGTACAAGGACTAGGGGACACAGATTTAAGGTTTTGGGCAAGAAATATGGGGTGACGTGAGGAAAAACTTTTTTACGCAGTGAGTGGTGAGGACCTGGAAATCGCTGCCGATGGAAGTGGTGGAAGCGGAGACACTCAATGTTTTCAAGGGGAGATTGGATAGGCACTTGAGGGAAATAAACTTGCAGGGCTAAGGGGGTAGAGCGGGGGAATGGGACTGACTGGATTGCTCTACAGAGAGCCGGCACGGGCTCGATAGGCCGAATGGTCTCC
This sequence comes from Somniosus microcephalus, assembly GCF_052327205.1. Taxonomy (NCBI): domain Eukaryota; kingdom Metazoa; phylum Chordata; class Chondrichthyes; order Squaliformes; family Somniosidae; genus Somniosus; species Somniosus microcephalus. The sequence continues at coordinate 48,004,602 of NC_141008.1, forward strand.
TTCTGTGCCGTTATGACTCTATGAATTCTAAAATCCTCCCAATCCTCAGGCTTACTACTCTTTTTGGCAACATTATAAGCCTCTTTCTTTGATCTAATACTATCTATAACTTCTCGTTAGCCAAGGTTGGACCACCTTTCCTGTGGGGTCTTTGTGCCTTAAAGGAATGCATATTTGTTCTAAATTATGTATTAATTCTTTAAATGCTAGTCATTGCTTGTCTACTGTCATACCTTTTAATGTAGTTTCCCAATCTACCGGAGCCAACTCGCCCCTCATACCTATGTAGTTTGCTTTGTTTAGACTTAAGACCCTAGTTTTGGATTTAACTAAATCACTTTCAAACTTAATATAAAATTCTATCATATTGTGGTCACTCTTCCCTAAAGGCCCCTTTACTACAAGGTTATTCATTAACCCTTTCTCATTGCACAATACTAGATCTAAAATAGCCTGTTCCCTAGTTGGTTCCTCAACATAGTGATCTGGAAAACTATCTTGCATACATTCCATGAATTCGTCCTCCACACTATTACTGCAAATTTGGTTTGCCCAGTCTATATGTAGATTAAAGTCCCCTTGATTACTGTATTACCCTTGTTACATGTGCCTCTAATTTCCTGATTTATACACTGCCCTACATTACAACTACTGTTTGGGGGACTATTAACAACTCCCACCAATGTTTTCTGCCCCTTGCTGTTTCTTAGCTCCGCCCAAACTGATCCTACTTTTAATTTTCGGAGCTAAGATCCTTTCTCTCTACTGTCTTTACCCCATCCTTTATTATCAGGGCTACCCCTCCTCCTTTTCCATTTTGCCTATCTCTTCTAAAAGTTAAGTATCCTGGAAGATTTAGTTCCCAACGTTGGTCACTTTGCAACCACGTCTCTGTAATGGCTATTAGATCAAACCTATTCATTTCTATCTCTGCAATTAATTCATCTATTTTGTTGAGAATGCTTCACGCATTCAGATATAATACCTTTAGCTTTGACTTATTTCTATTTTCCCCTGATGTTACCTTAGTCACTGATGCCCTATTACCTTGGTTCCCCTCTCTGTTCCTTCCTGACCCACTCTGCTTATTTTTACCCAAAGCTCTGCTCTGCTCTACAGCCTTGACATTTCTCTTTTAAATTTACTCTTTCCTGAATCCTCCCTCCACCCCCTTATTAGTTTAAAGCCCTGTCTACTGCCCCAGTTATTCGAGTCGCCAAGGCACTGGTTTCCCCAAGTGATGGAAGGTGTCATCGACAGTGCTATCAAGTGGCACTTACTCACCAATAACCTGCTCACTGATGCCCAGTTTGGGTTCCGCCAAGACTACACGGCTCCCGACCTCATTACAGCCTTGGATCAAACATGGACAAAGGAGCTGAATTCCAGAGGTGAGGTGAGAGTGACTGCCCTTGACATCAAGGCAGCATTTGACCGAGTGTGGCATCAAGGAGCCCTAGTAAAACTGAAGTCAATGGGAATCGGGGGGAAAACATTCCACTGGCTGGAGTCATACCTAGCACAAAGGAAGATGGTTGTGGTGGTTGAATGTCAATCATCACAGCCCCAGGACACCGCTGCAGGAGTTCCTCAGGACAGTGTCCTAGGCCCAACCATCTTCAGCTGCTTCATCAATAACTTTCCCCCCAACATAAGGGCCCAGAAATTCGGGTCCCAACGCATGAGTAAGCACGGGGTACTCACGCGTGGACCTGATGGAAGTGCCGGTTTCTTGCATGCACTACGCATGCGCGGGAAACCGGCATTTCCGATCCTCTGAACGAAGGGGTTCAGAGGTCGAACGCGTGCGCGCGGGAGTCTGCGCGTGTGCGTTGAACTTCCTTTTTTTTTTACAGGTTTTTCCGTGCGTGAAGGCCTCTATATTTTACACATTTAAAAACCAGGCATAAGGACTTCATTTTAAAAGGTAAGTGGTCAATTAATTAAAATTAGAATTTTTTTTCCACAGATTTATTATTTTTAAATACTTTAAAGTAAGGTAAGTGTATTTTTAGCCCCGTTTTTTTATAAAATTATTTTTTTCAAAAATTTATATTGTTTAAAATAGTTATGTAATGTTATTTATAGTTTATTCAAAAAGTGTGATTTTTAAAAATATTTATTTGAAGGGTAAGTACTGTTTTGGGGGCCGGAGTTTTCATTAGTTTGACAGTTCTTTCTGTCAATCTCATGAATGGGCTTTTCCCTCCTCCGATTGGTTGCCCAGTGCTCACGTGATCCCAACCGACGCATCGCACTAACTACGCTGCTGGATCACGCAAGCACAGCGCGCCGGGAGCTGGACCAGGCCACAGAGAGGAAATCCACGCCGGCCCAGGCCTCAACTGCCGGCACGCTAGGTAAGTGTAGGTCGGGGGCTTGTACCCACGGGAAGCCCCCGACACGAATTTCTGGGCCAATGTCAGAAGTGGGGATGTTCACTGATGACTGCACAGTGTTCAGCGCCATTCACAACTCCTCACATAATGAAGCAGTCTATGCCCGCATACAACAAGACCTGGACGACGTTCAGGCTTGGGCTGATAAGCGGCAGGTAACATTCGCACCACACAAGTGCCAGGCAATGACTATCTCCAACAAGCGAGCGTCTAACCACCTCCCCTTGACATTCAATGGCATTACCATCGCCGAATCCCCCACTATCAATATCCTGGGGGTCACCATTGACCAGAAACTTAACTGGACCAGCCACATAAATACTGTGGCAACAAGAGGTCAGAGGCTAGGTATTCTGCGGCGAGTGTCTCACCTCCTGACTCCCCAAAGTCTTTCCACCATCTACAAGGCACAAGTAAGGAGTGTGATGGAATACTCTCCACTTGCCTGGATGAGTGCAGCTCCAACAACACTCAAGAAGCTCGACACCATCCAGGACAAAACAGCCCGCTTGACTGGCACCCAATCCACCACCTTAAACATTCACTCCCTCCACCACCGGCGTACCGTGGCTGCAGTGTGTACCATCTACAAGATGCACTGCAGCAACTCGCCAAGGCTTCTTTGGCAGCACCTCCCAAACCCGCGACCTCTTCCACCTAGAAGGACAAGGGCAGCAGGCGCATGGGAACACCACCACCTCCAAGTTCCCCTCCAAGTCACACACCATCCTGGCTTAGAAGTATATCGCCGTTCCTTCATCGTTGCTGGGTCAAAATCCTGGAACTCCCTCCCTAACGGCACTGTGGGAGCACCTTCACCACACGGACTGCAGCGGTTGAAGAAGGCGGCTCACCACCGCCTTCTCAAGGGCAGGTAGGAATGGGCAATAAATACTGGCCACCACTATGCAAGTTGTTGTTGTTGTCTGAAGCTGTATTTACAGTCAACTGAAAGGTAGGCAGGCAGCCCGAGCTACTGCATCTCCATCCAGACCTGGGAGGACCTCGCAGAAAGCCAGGCGGAATGGGCATAGCAATCGGCAAGAGTGGCCTCAAAACATTTGGAGCTGGGCAATCTTGACCCAGCAGAGAACAGGGCAAGAGGATATGCCTGAGCAAAGCCAGGCCTCTGGCCAACACACCGAGCACAGGACAGCGAGGCGGAGTCCTTTCAAAGGACAATCAACATCATCAGCGCTACACCCAACCTGACCACCACCGTGTAAGGTGCTGGGAGGAGGCCCCACCCTGGATACATACCTGACATGTTCTCTGAGCTCTGCTGGACTCGAGTCCAGGGTTTAAAGCGAGGCCTCTTCGATGGGGTTATAAACATGACGAAAGCGATGAAGAGCACCACAGTGGCGTCGGTGACGTACCTGAAACGAGCAAGGGTTGGTCAGTGTTAAGTTCGCTGATCTCTACTCGGACAGCAGTTGGGGGAATGGGAACTACAACTGGCCTCAGGGGGGAGGGGGAGGGGAGTGGGAGCGGGGGCGGGGGGAGGGGAGCGGGGGCGGGGGGGGAGCGGGGGTGGGGGTGAGCCAGGGGGGGAGTTGGAGAGAAGGGTTCCAGCTCTGGAGCGCTATCAGTGCCCCCCTACTGAAAAGAGCATGGTGTCGACATGGGGGGAAAGGCAGGATTGAGCTGAGCTCAGGGTGAACGGTTCTGCCAAGAGTCGCGGAGAGTGTTTCTGTTCCCACGCTCCACAGCTTCCGATTATCCACCCACTAAAGTGAATCGTCAGAGCTTCAAAGTACAGAAAGAGAAAAGCTTGGCCTGGTCGCCTGGCTCAGATCACTGCCACTTGAGTGAGATACTGGAGGGCAGCCAGTGCCCTGGCACCATCTCCCAGTGAGAGTCGCCCCTTTCGTTGGGTGGGCGGGGTGGGGGAATGGGGGGAAAAACAAAACGACTTCCTTTTCTATTCAACTTCCACCTCGGGCATTTCTGATTTGGATTGAGTCAGTTCGACCCTCAGAAGCCCAGGTCCTTTCCTCACTCTTGGACTCTCTGACTTCCCCTTATTTCGCTCCATCTTTCATTCCCCCTGAGAGATTCCCTTTTCAGTCTCTCCTGGTGCTTGGCAACAGGCACTTGGCGATGAGCCCTTCAGCTCAGAGCTCACGCGCTGCAATTAAATGAGGCTCAGGCAACTGGAAACAGGGTGGAGACACAGAGCTGGGACCAGAGACCAGCGAGCATATTGTGGAATTAGGACAGCTACCTAGTCGGAAGGGTAGAAATGTCAGACATGTTTGATAGGGATTTCTCCAGTTTCTTTGCCCCTGCTCTCCACCAATGGCAAACAGTCTACCTGGTGTAGGGCTGAGCAGGAAGCTCCTAGTTTTTGGTGCCCAGTTAGCCGACATCAGCAGGGGCAGGGATTAACCCCGGGTTGGCAGGACAGAAATCAGCCAGGGCTCTCGTTCCTGATCATGAGCCAGAGACCCTTTCTGGGTTGGGCACATGCGGGCATGTCGCACGAAGGCAGGACAGGACCTGGCTGTGATGCCTCCACAGTCAGACAGCTTCCCACATGGACAATGGCCACTTGGTTGAGGTGACAAGTGCCCGAGGAACTGGATCCCACTCCCAAGACAGCAGGAAAAGTGCGAGGGAAACTAAACACGGTCCCACCCTCACTGACTGTCATGAATCTTATGACTCATGAAGTAACACTGGGCGGCCAGCTGGTGGCGACGTCTAAGGAGTATAAATACTCGGGCGTGGGCCCAGCTTGCTCAGGATGTTTCTGTAACCAAGAACTAGTGATGTAACTAGAAATCTCATGGTTGTGAAACAGTTGATTAAAGCCTTGTTTTATACTCAAACCAAGTGCTCAGTAGTCTTTTTACCTCAGTGACCATTTCTAGACTGCACCCCGTCCCCGGGGAATAGTTTGGGGTGGAGACCTTGTGGCAGACTGCACCCTCTCAGCCAGGGAGAGGAGACATCGGCCGCTTCTCGATTTCCAGTCAGGTGCCAGTACGCCCAATCATATTTCTTCTCATGAATACTTTGGGCCTGCCAGCTTGTATTTCAGTTCAGTCATTCTTGCGTGCTGTGCTTTCAATCATCACTCCGTTTTTTCTCACAACCCTTTCGCCCTGTCACACTTGGATCGTGTAATGTTTGGTCGATTTGATTTCAGGCACTCTCATTATTTTTCCTTGCATTCCATCCTTCCTGAATAGCCGCCCTTGTCCTTTGTTTCTGCCCTTTTCATTTTCTCCCCACACTCGGTACAAAGTGTCGGACAGTGTGGGCCTGGGACAATCACTATCCCCCAGTGCCTGGATGGTGCAGTGGGTTACAGGCAGCACCCTTTCACCGCTGGCACACTGCGATTCTCTCTCTATCAGGGGTAGATTTTCAACCTGCCACCCGGGCTTAAAACTGGCGCTGAGGATTGGCCGCCTGTTATAGAAACCGGCCGATCAATGGCAATGATTCCGACCGTTTCAATCGCTGACAGTCGATCTGCAGTGCCAGTGTTACAGCCGGTGGTAAACTGACAATTCACCCCCCCCTCCCCCCCCCCTCGCTCTAATAAAGGCGGTGTGTTGATTGGGTGGGGTAAGGGTCTCACCCGAAAGGTGAACCTGTTTCTTTCTCGCTCTCCAGATTTCCAACATTATCTGATTTTATTTCAACGAGAGGCGTTGATCTAGTTACTGGTGGGACGGGGGAGGGGGAGGGGGCTGTATGGGGAAGGGGGACACCAACCCCACCCTGCAAGAGTAACATCAACTCTGGCACCGACCCCCGCCATACTGGGGTTTATGCTGATCTCTGGCTGGAGTCACAGCCATGGATGGGGGGGGGGGGGGGGGGTTGGGAGGGGGGGTTTGGGGGAGGGTGGGGGTGGGGGGGAGGCTCTTTTACCAGGACGAAACTGGGCTGTTCTCCATCTTTCTCTCATGATTCCCATCGTCCCACCATTGGCGGCCGTGCCTTCAGCTGCCTGGGCCCTAAGCTCTGGAATTCCCTCCCTAAACCTCTCCGCCTCACTCTCCTCCTTTAAGATGATCCTTAAAACTGACCTTTTTGACCCAGCTTTTGTTCTCCTGTCCTAATATCTTCTTGTGACTCGGTGTCAAATTTTGTTTGACAACGCCCCTGTGAAACACCTCGGGGCGTTTTACTACGCTAAAGACGCTGTATCTAAATGCAAGTGGCTGTTGTTGTTCCCACCCCAACACAATCTCCCAACGTCCGACCAAGTCCAATTTCCTCAAGGGCACTTCAACCAAGCGAATGTTCATTGGACCCGAATTTAACCCTCGGCACTTTCGTCTCCGAGTCAGAAGGTCGTGGGTTGAAGCCCCACTCCAGGGACTTGAGCCAATAATCCAGGCTGACACTCACAGTGCAGTGCTGAGGGAGTGCTGCACTGTCAGAGATACCGGCCTAGAAATTCATTGTAGCCACTTTTGGGGCGGTAAAGTCGGGCGGCCGCTAAAGTTTGCACCCGCCGCCAAATCCAGGCCACTTCTCCGATATTCATTAGCTTCGCCCTAAGAGTTTGCTCGAGCGCTAAAACTGGCGCTGCACGCCTCTCTTTAGGCGCTAAGCCGGCGGGCCGGGGCGCTAAACCGGAGGTTGGGCGCAGGGCAGGTGCGGCGAGCTGCTGATTGACGGCAGACACTCTGGCTCCGGTGAGCTCTTAAAGGGGGAGGGTGGATTTGGTTTTTTGAAAGGCCGACACTGGTGTATTTGTGGTTTTGGGGAAGGTTTCTCTCCATCAGTTTCTTATGTGTTCCCGGCACACCTGTCGGTCCCGCTCCTCCTCCTCCTCTTCCTCTTCCTCCTCCTCCTCCTGTACCATTTCTAGTACAGGAGGGCCCTTTAATTTGCGCTCCCCGCGGCCCGCATCGGCTGTGTACCGTTCCACTTCACAGTCGTTAGGGCCGCCCGGCGCACAATGGGCCGGCGCGAGTGAAGTTCCGGTTCGGGGCGCACAAAGGGCGTTGCACTAGTAAATGACGTCATGATCTGCGCGCGCAGCAGGGCGCGCGCTAAGACTTTGCGCCGGTGCTAAATGTGTACTGAAGTTAGGGCGAGGCGCAGATCGCGCTGCGCCCGGGCGCTAAGCGCCTAGCGCTCGAGATCTACTCCTCCTAAGGCGCTAACGGCTGGCGCGCCCAACTGAATTTCTAGGCCACCGTCTTTCGAATGAGACGTTAAACTGAGGTCCAGTCTGCCCTCTCAAGTGGACGTAAGATCTCATGGCCAATATTCGAAGAAGAGCAGGGGAGTTCTCCCCGGTGTCCTGAGGCCAATATTTATCCCTCAGTAACCAACATTGAACCAGATTATCTGGTCATTATCACATTGCTGTTTGTGGGAGCTTGCTGTGCGCAAATTGGCTGCCGTGTTTCCCACATTACAACAGTGACCACCCTTCAAAAAGTACTTCATTGGCTGCAAAGCGCTGTGGGTCGTCCCAAGGTCGGGAAAGGCGCTACAGAAATGCAAGTTCTTTCTTTCCCTAACAGTACAGTGAAGGAGTAGCCGCAGTCTCTTCACTTTGTAATCCAACCGCTGGTTCTCCTACCCTGGCCTCACGCAGATCGATAGACGCTGATGCGACAGAACTTACTCCTTGCCGTTTTTGTCGAAGAGGACCATCCCCCAGCCAGGTACAAACCCGGGATCCCGCGTGAACCACAGGAGCACCAACAGGACGAAGAGGACGAGGACACCTTTCTCGGCGAAGGTCAGGGGCCCCAGCTTCCTGTACTCCTCCTGGATCACACCAAAAGCCCTCTTCTCCTTCTGCGAAGCCACCATTCGCCATCCCCACATCTTCCTAAAACTGTTGACAAAAACAAGCCCACTTTAACAAGCCCACTTTACAAGTATTTTACTGGCTCTGTTCACGTGGTATTACTGATTCCTGAAGGTCTACGAGGAGAGATTGAGAGCTCTTCAACCTGCTCGGCCCTGGGCAGCAATGGACACAGCTGTCCATGTCCTAACATAAGAACAGAAGAACTAGGAGCAGGAGTCGGCCATTTGGCCCCTCAAGCCTGCTCCACCATTCAGTGAGATCATGGCTGATCTGAGTAGACTAGGCCTATACTCTCTGGAGTTTAGAAGAATGAGAGGTGATCTCATTGAAACATACAAAATTCTCATAGGGCTTGACAGGGTAGACGCAGGGAGGATGTTTCCCCTGGCTGGGGAGTCTAGAACCAGGGGTCACAGTCTAAGGATAAGGGGTCGGCCATTTAGGACTGAGAGGAGGAGGAATTTCTTCACTCAGAGGGTGGTGAATCTTTGGAATTCTCTACCCCAGAGGGCTGTGGAGGCTCAGTCGTTGAGTATATTCAAGACAGAGATCGATAGATTTTTGGATATTAAGGGAATCAAGGGATATGAGGATAGTGCAGGAAAGTGGAGATGAGGTAGAAGATCAGCCATGATCTTATTGAATGGAGGAGCAGGCTCGAGGGGCCGAATGGCCAACTCCTGCTCCTAGCTCTTATGTTCTGGAGGGATGCAGAATCTCAAGAGTTAAACAAGCCCAGGAAACGTGGCACCCATAAAGTTAGATACAGAGTAAAGCTCCCTCTACACTGTCCCATCAAACACTCCCAGGGCAGGTAGAGCACGGGTTAGATACAGAGTAAAGCTCCCTCTACACTGTCCCATCAAACACTCCCAGGGCAGGTAGAGCACGGGTTAGATACAGAGTAAAGCTCCCTCTACACTGTCCCATCAAACACTCCCAGGGCAGGTACAGCACGGGTTAGATACAGAATAAAGCTCCCTCTACACTGTCGCATCTAACACTCCCAGGGCAGGTACAGCACGGGTTAGATACAGAGTAAAGCTCCCTCTACACTGTCCCATCAAACACTCCCAGGACAGGTACAGCACGGATTCGATACAGAGTAAAGCTCCCTCTACACTGTCCCATCAAACACTCCCAGGGCAGGTACAGCACAGGGTTAGATACAGAGTAAAGCTCCCTCTACACTGTCCCAATCAAACACTCCCTGGGCAGGTACAGCACGGGGTTAGATACAGAGTAAAGCTCCCTCTACACTGTCCCATCAAACACTCCCGGGGCAGGTACAGCACGGGTTAGATACAGAGTAAAGCTCCCTCTGCACTGTCCCATCTAACACTCCCAGGGCAGGTAGAGCACGGGTTAGATACAGAGTAAAGCTCCCTCTACACTGTCCCATCAAACACTCCCAGGGCAGGTACAGCACGGGTTAGATACAGAGTAAAGCTCCCTCTACACTGTCCCATCAAACACTCCCAGGACAGGTACAGCACGGGTTAGATACAGATGATACTCCTGGAGTGGTGCTGTGTGTCTGTGCCCATCCTGAACCAATTGTATGTGGGCACCACTGATTTCAGCGGCAGTTCTCAGGAGCCCCCACCAGAAGACTTACGGAGACCCCAGAGAAACGATGCAAACTGGTTGTTAACATTGTTTCTGTCGATGGTACAGCGGGAGATTGGGAAAACCCCCCAGAAATTCTTCCCAGGATCTTCGGAGCAGAGAGGGGACACCTTCATCAGGCTGGGTTGGATGAACCTGTTGCTCTGAAAATGGTGGGAACAAATGTGGATCATTTATCAAAGAACACGACCTCCCCGTTATTCCCGACTCAGGAGGCAATAACGGTTGGTGTCGCGGATATGGGCTACTTTCACCCCCTCTCTCAGATCCCCTCTCTCTCTCCCCCCGATCCCCTCTCTCCCCCCCGATCTCCTCTCTCTCTCCCCCGATCCCCTCTCTCCCCCCCGATCCCCTCTCACTCCCCCCCATCCCCTCTCTCCCCCCGATCCCCTCTCACTCCCCCCCGATCCCCTCTCTCTCTCCCCCGATCCCCTCTCTCCCCCCATCCCCTCTCTCCCCCCGATCCCCTCACTCCCCCCCGATCCCCTCTCTCTCCCTCCCGATCCCCCCTCTCTCTCTCCCCCCGATCCCCTCTCTCCCCCCGATCCCTTCACTCCCCCCGATCCCCTCTCTCTCCCTCCCGATCCCCCCTCTCTCTCCCCCCCGATCCCCTCTCTCCCCCCGATCCCCTCACTCCCCCCGATCCCCTCTCTCTCCCTCCCGATCCCCCCTCTCTCTCTCCCCCCGATCCCCTCTCTCCCCCCGATCCCCTCTCTCTCCCCCCCGATCCCCTCTCTCCCCCCGATCCCCTCTCTCTCCCCTCCCGATCCCCTCTCTCCCCCCGATCCCCTCTCTCTCTCCCCCCGATCCCCTCTCTCCCCCCGATCCTCTCTCTCCCTCCCGATCCCCTCACTCCCCCCGATCCCCTCTCTCCCCCCGATCCCCTCACTCCCCCCGATCCCCTCTCTCCCCCCGATCCCCTCACTCCCCCCGATCCTCTCTCTCCCTCCCGATCCCCTCTCTCTCCTTCCCGATCCCCTCACTCCCCCCGATCCCCTCTCTCCCCCCGATCCCCTCACTCCCCCCGATCCCCTCTCTCCCTCCCGATCCCCTCTCTCCCCCCGATCCCCTCTCTCTCCCTCCCGATCCCCTCTCTCCCCCCGATCCCCTCTCTCTCCCCCCGATCCCCTCTCCCCCCAATCCCCTCTCTCTCCCCCCGATCCCCTCTCTCCCCCCGATCCCCTCTCCCCCCCGATCCCCTCTCTCTCCCCCCCGATCCCCTCTCTCCCCCCGATCCCCTCACTCCCCCCGATCCCCTCTCTCCCCCCCGATCCCCTCTCTCCCCCCGATCCCCTCACTCCCCCCGATCCCCTCACTCCCCCCGATCCCCTCACTCCCCCCGATCCCCTCACTCCCCCCGATCCCCTCTCTCCCCCCGATCCCCTCTCTCTCTCCCCCCGATCCCCTCTCTCTCTCTCCCCGTTCCCCTCTCTCTCCCCCCGATCCCCTCTCTCCCCCCCGATCCCCTCTCACTCCCCCCGATCCCCTCTCTCTCTCCCCCCGATCCCCTCTCTTTCTCCCCCCGATCCCCTCTCTCTCTCCCCCCGATCCCCTCTCTCTCCCCCCGATCCCCTCTCTCTCTCCCCCCGATCCCCTCTCTCTCCCCCCGATCCCCTCTCTCTCTCCCCCCGATCCCCTCTCTCTCTCCCCCCGATCCCCTCTCTCTCCCCCCCCGATCCCCTCTCTCTCCCCCCCCGATCCCCTCTCTCTCTCCCCCGATCCCCTCTCTCTCCCCCCGATCCCCCCTCTCTCCCCCGATCCCCTCTCTCTCCCCCCGATCCCCTCTCTCTCCCCCCGATCCCCCTCTCTCTCCCCCCGTTCCCCTCTCTCTCTCTCCCCCCGATCCCCTCTCTCTCTCCCCCCGATCCCCTCTGTAGGGCACAGTATCAATCAAGAGATTAGAAGTGCATGTAACAAGGGCAATACAGTAATCATGGGGGACTTAAATCTACATATTGACTGGGCAAATCAAATGACCACTAATGGTGTGGAGGACGAATTCTTGGAATGCATGTGAGATGGTTTGCTGGATCAGTATGTGGAGGAACCAACCAGGGAACAGGCTATTCTGGATCTGGTACTGTGTAATGAGAAAGGGCTAATCAATAATCTTGTGGTAAAGGGGCCTTTAGGGACACGTGTCCATAATATGATTGAATTTTACATTAAGTTTGAGAGTGATGTAGTCCAATCTGAAACTAAGGTCTTCAATCTAAAAAAGGAAACTACAAGGGTATGAGGGACAAGTTGGCCATGGTAGATTGGGAGACTACACTAAAAGGTATGAAGGTGGACATACAATGGCTAACATTCAAGGAAATAATGCATAATTTGCAACAAACATATATTCCTCTAGGGCATAAAAACCCAAAAGGAAAAGCGATCTAACCATGGCTAACAAAAGAAATTAAAGCTAGTATTAAGTCAACGGAGGAAGCTTATAAAGTTGCCAGAAAAAGCGGTCAGCCTGAGGATTGGGATCTTTTTAGAAATCAGCAAAGGGGGACCAAGAAATTGATAAAGAAAGGGAAAATGGAATCTGAGCACAAACCAGCGAAAAATATAAAAACGGATTGTAAAAGCTTCTATAGGTATGTGAAAAGGAAAAGACTGGCGAAGGTAAATGTAGGTCTTTTACAGTCAGAGACGGGAGAATTTATAATGGGGAATGAGGAAATGGCAGAGAAATTAAATAAGTACATTGTTTCTGTCTTCATGGAGGAAGACACAAAAAACCTCCCAGAAATACGAGAAAACCAAGGGTGTGGTGAGAATGAGGAACTTAAAGAAATTATTAGTAAAAAAACAGTACTAGCAAAATTAATGGGAATAAAAGTCGATAAATCCCAAGGACTGGATGACCTAAATCCTAGGGTTTTGAAAGAGGTGGCCATTGGGATAGTGGATGCATTGAACATAAGAACATAAGAAATAGGAGCAGGAGTAGGCCATTCGGCCCTTCTCTTGAATTCAGAAGAATGAGAGGGGATCTCATTGAAGCATACAAAATTATTACAGGGTTTGATAGGATGGATGTTGGGAGAATGTTTCCCTTGGCTGGGGAGTCTAGAACCAGGGGTCACAGTCTCAGAATAAGGGGTCGGCCATTCAGGACTGAGATGAGAAGAAATTTCTTCACACAGAGGATGGTGAATCTTTGGAATTCTCTACCCCAGAGGGCTGTGGAGGCTCAGTCATTGGGTATATTCAAAACAGAAGTCGATAGATTTCTGACCAGTAAAGGCATCAAGGGATATGGCGGCAGGGCCGGTGAATGGAGTTGAGGTAGAAGATCAGCCATGATCTCATTGAATGGCGGAGCAGGCTTGAGGGGCCGAATGGCCGACTCCTGCTCCTACTTCTTATGTTCTTATGTTCTCCACACGGAGCCGAGGAAAGCGTGGCCCGCGCTCCAGGCTGCAACATACGCGGCTCTGGAATACCGCGCGCATGTGCAGAAGGCTGCAAAAGTGTTTGTGCAGATAATCACTCCGTAAAAACAACCACTTACTTCAATCCCAGGAATAAAGCCTGCAGCCAAATCCAGCTGAGAAACAGCATGAGCAGCATGTTGGGGAATGAGAAGACAAACCATGAGGCGAAGTTTATCACATCTCCATTCCTGGGAAATAACCTTCAAACCACAAACACCACGTCAAAAGAAATTCTTTAACAGTCACATTCTTTTATAACACATCCCCTCAGTGACTGACACTGAGTGAAAGAGACAGTGATAGGAATATAGGAACAGCAGGAGGCCATTCAGTCTGTTCCGCCATTGAATTAGATCACGGCTGACCTGAATCTTAACTCCATTTACCCGCCTTGGTTCTGTAACCCTCGATCCCCTTACCCAACAAAAGTCTATCGATCTCAGTTTTGAAATTTTCAATTGACCCCCAGCCTCAACAGCCTTTTGGGGGAGAGAGTTCCAGATTTCCACCACCCTTTGTGTGAAGAAGTGCTTCCTGACATCACCCCTGAACGGCCTGGCTCTAATTTTAAGGTTCTGCCCCCTTGTTCTGGACTCCCCCCACCAGAGGAAATAGTTTCTCTCTATCGACCCGATCAAGTCCTTTAATCATCTTAAACACCTCGATTCGATCACCCCTTAATCTTCTAAACTCCAGGGAATACAAGCCCAGTCTGTGTAACCTGTCCTCGGAATTTAACCCTTTTAGCCCCGGGTATCGATCTGGTAAATCTGCGCTGCTCCCCCTCCGAGGCCAATATATCCTTCCCGAGGGTCGGGCCCAGAACTGAACCCAGTTACTGCAGGTGGGGTCTGACCAGAGCTTTATACAACTGAAGCTTCACTTCCTCACTTTATATTCCAGCCCCGGAGATAAAGGCCAACATCCCATTAGCCTTTATAATTATTTTTCGTACCAGTCCACTAGCTTTTAATGATTTTTTTTTTTAAACTTGCTTATGTGATCTGGGCGTCGCTGGCAATGCCAGCATTTATTGCTCATCCCTTATTGCCCTTGAGAAGGTGGTGGTGAGCCGCCTTCTTGAACCGCTGCAGTCCGTGTGGTGAAGGTGCTCCCACAGTGCTGTTAGGGAGGGAGTTCCAGGATTTTGACTCAGAGACGATGAAGGATCGGTGATCTATTTCTAAGTCAGGATGGTGTGTGACTTGGAGGGGAACTTGGAGGTGGTGGTGTTCCCATGCGTCTGCTGCCCTTGTCCTTCTAGGTGGAAGAGGTCGTGGGTTTGGGAGGTGCTGCCGAAGAAGCCTTGGCGAGTTGCTGCAGTGCATCTTACAGATGGTACATACTGCAGCCACGGTGCGCCAGTGGTGGAGGGAGTGAATGTTTAAGGTGGTAGATGGGGTGCCAATCAAGCGGGCTGCTTTGTCCTGGATGGTGTCGAGCTTCTTGAGTGTTGTTGGAGCTGCACTCATCCAGGCAAGTGGAGAGTATTCCATCACACTCCTTACTTGTGCCTTGTAGATGGTGGAAAGGCTTTGGGGAGTCAGGAGGTGAGACACTCACCGCAGAATACCCAGCCTCTGACCTGCTCTTGTAGCCAATTGTATTTATGTGGCTGGTCCAGTTAAGTTTCTGGTCAATGGTGACCCCCCAGGATGTTGATAGTGGGGGATTCGACGATGGTAATGCTGATGAATGTCAAGGGGAGGTGGTTTGACTCTCGCTTGTTGGAGATAGTCATTGCCTGGCACTTCTGTGGCACGAATGTTACCTGCCACTTATCAGCCCAGCCTGTTCGTTGTCCAGGTCTTGTTGCATGCGGGCATGGACTGCTTCATTATCTGAGGAGTTATGAATGGTGCTGAACACTGTGCAGTCATCAGTGAACATCCCCATTTCTGACCTTATGTTGAAGAGAAGGTCTTTGATGAAGCAGCCTAGGACACTGCCCTGAGGAACTCCTGCGATGTCCTGGGGCTGTGATGATTGACCTTCAACCACCACAACCATCTTCCTTTGTGTTAGATATGACTCCAGCCAGTGGAGCGTTTTCCCCCCGATTCCCATTGACTTCAGTTTTACTAGGGCTCCTTGATGCCACACTCGGTCAAATGCTGCCTTGATGTCAAGGGCAGTCACTCTCACCTCACCTCTGGAATTCAGCTCCTTTGTCCGTGTTTGGACCAAGGCTGTAATGAGGTCGGGAGCCGAGTGGTCTTGGCAGAACCCAACTGGGCATCAGTGAGCAGGTTATTGGTGAGTAAGTGCCACTTGATAGCACTGTCGATGACACCTTCCATCACTTGGGGAAAGAGGGAGCTGTTCCGTTGGGACAGGCTCCACTTAAACCGGGCTTCAACCAGTGCCTTGGCGACTCGAATAACTCGGGCAGTAGACAGGGCTTTAAACTAATAAGGGGGCGGGGGGAGGATTCAGGAAAGAGTAAATTTAAAAGAGAAATGTCAAGGCTGTAGAGCAGAGCAGAGTTTTGGGTAAAAATAAGCAGAGTGGGTCAGGAAGGAACAGAGAGAGGAACCAAGGTAATAGAGGAGCAGTGACTAAGGTGACATCAGGGGAAAATAGAAATAAGTCAAAGCTAAAGGTATTATATCTGAGTGCGTGAAGCATTCGCAACAAAATAGATGAATTCATTGCAGAGATAGAAATGAATAGGTTTGATCTAATAGCCATTACAGAGACGTGGTTGCGAAGTGACCAAGGTTGGGAACTAAATATTCCAGGATACTTAACTTTTAGAAGAGATAGGCAAAATGGAAAAGGAGGCAGGGTAGCCCTGATAATAAAGGATGGGGTAAAGACAGTAGAGAGAAAGGATCTTTGCTCCGAAAATCAAAAGTAGGATCAGTTTGGGCGGAGCTAAGAAACAGCAAGGGGCAGAAAACATTGGTGGGAGTTGTTTATAGGCCCTCAAACAGTAGTTGTAATGTAGGGCAGAGTATAAATCAGGAAATTAGAGGCACATGTAACAAGGGTAATACAGTGATCATGGGGGACTTTAATCTACATATAGACTGGGCAAACCAAATTTGCAGTAATAGTGTGGAGGACGAATTCATGGAATGTATGCAAGATAGTTTTCCAGATCACTATGTTGAGGAACCAACTAGGGAACAGGCTATTTTAGATCTACTATTGTGCAATGAGAAAGTGTTAATTAATAACCTTGTAGTAAAGGGGCCCTTAGGGAAGAGTGACCACAATATGATAGAATTTTGTACAGTTTGAAAGTGAGTTAGTTAAATCCAAAACTAGGGTCTTAAATCTAAACAAAGCAAACTACGTAGGTATGAGGGGCAAGTTAGCTCTGGTAGATTGGGAAACTACATTAAAAGGTATGACAGTAGACAAGCAATGGCTAGCATATAAAGAATTAATACATAATTTACAACAAATATACATTCCTTTAAGGCTCAAAGACCCCACAGGAAAGGTGGTCCAACCGTGGCTAACAAGAGAAGTTAAAGATAGTAATAACAACAGAAAACGCTGGAAATCCTCAGCAGGCCAGGCAGCATCCGTGGAGAGAGAAACAGAGTCAACGCTTCAGGTCGAAGACCTTTCATCAGAACTGGGAAAAAGCAGGAAATGGAAAGCAAGTTTAGGGGCTGGGAAAAGGGGGAGGGGATGAAAGAACAAAAGGGAAGGTCTGTGATAGGATAGAGAGCAGGAGAGATTAAGAGACATTGAGAGACATTAAGAGATCTTCAAGGCAAGTTAAAAATAGTATTAGATCAAAGGAAGAGGCTTATTATGTTACCAAAAAGAGTAGTAAGCCTGAGGATTGGGAGGATTTTAGAAGTCATAGTGTCATAACGGCACAGAAGGAGGCCATTCGGCCCATTGAGTCCGTGCTGGCTCTCTGTCGAGCAATCCAGTCAGTCCCATTCCCCCGCTCTATCCCCGTAGCCCTGCAAGTTTATTTCCCTCAAGTGCCTATCCAGACTCCCCTTGAAAACATTGAGGCCTAGAAATTCAGTATAGCCACTTTTGGGGCGGTAAAGTCGGGCGGCCGCTGAAGTTTGCGCCCGGCGCAAAGTCGAGGCCACTTCGCCGATATTCAGTAGCATCGCCCTAAGAGGTTGCTGCAGCGCTAAAACTGGCGATGCACGACTATCTTTAGGCGCTAAGCCGGCAGTGCTGAGCTATACCGCCGAGGCCGGGCGCAGCGCAGGTGCGGTGATTTCTTCATTGACGGCAGACACGCTGGCGCCGGCCAGCTCTTAAAGGGGGAAGGTTCGATTTTTTTGGCTGCCACGCCCTGGACACTGCAGCCCTCCACCTAGGCCTGAGCACTGCTGCTGCAACTCTTCACCGCCCAGAACGATGCAGAAGGCCCGGGAGAGAGCGCTGCACTTCAGCGAGGGTGACCTGAGGCTGCTGGTTAGCGCAGTGGAGCGAAGACGCCATGTTTTGTTCCCTGACAGTGGCAAGAAGCCGGTGCCCAGCGTCTACCGCAAAGCCTGGAGGGAGGTCTCCAACAGGGTGACATCCAACAGTGTGGTTGCCAGGAATCCTGTACAATGCAGGAAAACGTTCAACGACCTCACTCGGATTGTCAGGGTGAGTACCCTTTCCAGTGTCCTCCTCATCCTTGCATGTGCACCTCACATTATGGACAAAGGGACCTGAAAGCCCTAATGGCCAGCCCTCATCCAGCAGCTATGGGACTGGCATGAACATCAATTGCACATTCTGCACTTTACACACTGACCAAGCTATTCGACCATGGGAGGCAGTGCAGACAAGATCAGGGCTACACACCGTCCAAGCTATTCGACCATGGGAGGCAGTGCAGACAAGATCAGGGCTACACACCGTACTTAGAGGCCGTCCTTTCTCTTGCAGGCCAAGCTGGCTAACAACAGGCGTAGCCAGATTCCGACCAGTGGAGGCCGACCTCAGCACCAAGAGCTTACCGACCTAGACCAGCGCGTGGAGCGCATTATGGGAGTCCGTGTGATTGGCCCCGTTGCCACTGGAGATGCCGACCCTGTTCTGGGCACCAATGGTAAGGACATCACCTTTTGGACCTCTCTCGTTCCACTTGCGCATCAGATCAACATCCTTTGCCACTGTCCGACCAATGCGGTGAATGGCACCACTCATGCCTCCCTCGCTGATGCCCTGTCCTCACTCTAAAGCTACTCTTGTGCCTTCCTGCTTTCAGATGGTGAGACGCCAGGTGAGGAGGCGGGCCTTGAAGCTGCCAGTGACAGCCCCTCGGAAGAGGAGGAGGAGGAGGAGGAAGAGGTAGCCGGCCCATCAGTGGCACCCTCAGCCGCGGCAGCCCATGGCGATGTAGGGGACACGTCTTCCCTGGAGGGGAGCCTGGGGGAAGGGTCGCAGGAGAGTGAAGTTCCTGGGCCCAGCGGCCTGCAGCAACGCGGGAGGGGTGGGGAAGCTCGGCGGCCTTCTCCCCAGAGGGTGAGTGCGGCCTCCAGTCCTGCGACGGTCAGCGCAGAGGAGGTGCGCCTCCTAGAGGAAATGGCCGTCGACTCGGAGCGCAGGCACACGGAGCTCATGGGGGTAGTGGCACGGATGCCTGACTCCATACAGTCACTGGCTCGGAGTGTGGAGGAATTCAGGGCAGCACAGTCGGCGAGTTCCCAAGTACTCACTCGTGCCGTCCAGGCCCAGGCCAGGAGTCTCCAGGAATTCGGGGCAGCACAGTCGGCGAGTACCCAAGTGCTCACTCATGCCGTCCAGTCACTGGCTGGGAGTGTGGAGGAATTCGGGGCAGCACAGTCGGCGAATACCCAAGTGCTCAGTCGTGCCGTCCAGTCACTGGCTGGTCTTATGCGGTCACAGACCAGGGCAGCACGGGCACTAACTGGTGCCACACTGGCTGCATCAGCCAGGCATCGCCAGGGCACCCGCCGCCCTGCAGCAGCCCAGCGGGCCGTCCTTCAGCAGTTTGCTGCGCATGCTGCAGTGCTGGCCCGGGCGACTGCCACTGTATCAGGCGACCAGCGAGCGCCTGCCATCAGCCAGCTTGCCCCCATTCCTGCAGCCGACACTGCCACTCCACCAGTGCAGCTGCCACCAGCTGCTGGACACACTGATGCCGCCCAGCCACAGCTGCAGCAGTCACCAGCCGGCCCCTCGAGGGCCAGAGCTCGTGCAGGCCGACCCCCAAGGGCATCTGCCGTCTCGCCATGTGCCCCTCAGGAGCCTTCCCCCAGCCTTGCTGCAGCCACTGGGCTCCAATTGAGGAGGAGCAGCAGGGCGGGCAGGGGCCGCACAAGTATGCGCAAGGCATCGCCCTCGCGGGCCAAAAAGTAGAAGGTGTGGCCAAATGTGTTGTTTTTATGAAGGCCGAGGATGTTGTGTTTGTTTTTATGAAGGCCGAGGATGTTGTGTTTGTTTTTATGAAGGCCGAGGATGTTGTGTTTGTTTTTATGAAGGCCGAGGATGACGGTCTTTTTTGTTTCACTGTTCTGTTAATCCTCTCCAGGTTGTGGGAGCGAGTTATGTGTCTGACTGTTTTTGGGGGGTTTTTTCTGTTTCTGTTTGTCATG
This sequence comes from Somniosus microcephalus, assembly GCF_052327205.1. NCBI lineage: Eukaryota > Metazoa > Chordata > Chondrichthyes > Squaliformes > Somniosidae > Somniosus > Somniosus microcephalus. The sequence goes on from NC_141008.1 coordinate 48,024,400, forward strand.
TGGGAAGGGCACAGAGTTTGTGGAATAAACAATTTTCTTTAATCAGATTGTCCATGTTTGAACTTTGAAGTTTTTGTTGCCTTGACCGGCTGAGGGCCTGCGGAGCGGCTGCATTCATGTTCTTTCATTGGCACAAGCCATTCCCTGAGAGGGGGCCTAGAACCTACGTTCAATAAGCCGCCGACGGGCGGCCCTTGGACCTTGTGCCTCCCTCCTGTGCTGGTCCTCCTCCTCCTGCTCCTCCTGCTCCTCCTCCTGAGGTGGTGCTCCAATCTGTGGTGGCAATGCCTGAGTCCTGCGGATAGCCAGGTTGTGCAGCATGCAGCAAACGACCACGAAATGGGAGACTCGCTCCGGCGAATACTGCAGGGCTCCGCCGGAACGATCCAGGCAGTGGAACCGTTGCTTCAGGGCGCCGATTGTTTGTTCGATGATGTTCCTGGTCGCTTGATGGCTCTCGTTGTATGCCTCTTCAGCAGGGGTCCTGGGCGCGCGGTGCGGGGTCATGAGCCAGGTACACAAAGGATAGCCTTTGTCCCCGATAAGCCATCCTCATGGCTGAGGCTGTGCCTGGAACATGTCAGCCACAGTAGTCTGTCGCAGGATGAAGGCATCGTGGCTGCTGCCTGGAAAGCGGGCATTGACAGCTAGGATGAGCTGCCTGTGGTTACACACCAGCTGTACATTGAGGGAATGGTAGCCCTTCCGGTTGCGGTAATCCTCGGCATTCTCCACAGGTGCCCGCAAAGCCACATGCGTGCAGTCAATGGCGCCCTGCACCATGGGAAAGCGCGCTATTCTTCCAAATCCCATGGCACGCTGTTGCTGCTTGTCCAGGGTCATGGGGAAGGAGATGAACTGACGTCTCCTTCTGAAAAGGGCATTGGTCACCTGGCGGATGCAGCAATGCACGGCGAACTGGGAGATGTTAGCAATGTCCCCAGCAGCGGATTGGAAGGAGCCGGTGGCATAGAAGTTGAGAGCCACCGTCACCTTCACTGCCACCGACAGAGACGTCCTGCACCTCAGCTGTGGCTGCAGATCTCTCCGAAGCAGCTGGCAGATCTCTGTGACAACCTCCCTTCGGAATCGCAGCCTCCTAACACACTGGTCGTCAGACATCTTGAGATAGGAGAACTGCTGGCGGTAGACCCTGGGTGGGTAAGGCCTCCCTTGGCGACGCCTGTTGCCACCTCTCCGTCTAGCCAGGGCTCGCACTCTCTCACGGCGTCTGTGAGCCCTTTGGATGTAATTGTGAAAGCCAGCGTTGACACCCATTGCAGCCCCCATAATATGCTGGCAAACAATGAGATATGAATGAAGGCAAAGACAATTGCAAAGCTGTGGCCTGAAGCCAGAAGTACCTGTCCTAGTGTTGGGCCAAAGCAGTAAGCTCTCTACCTTGGTCTCTCTCCAAAGATCCGTCTCACAAGAATGAGTGCTGCAAAATGGCAGCCTTTTATAGTGCAGGTGAAGTGCCCTTTAATTTGCGTTCCCCGCGGCCCGCATCGGCTGAGCACCGCTCCACTCAACAGTCGCGAGGGCCGCCAGGCGCACAATGGGCCGGCGCGACTGAAGTTCCGGTTGGGGGCGCACAAAGGGCGTTGCACGAGGAAATGACATCATGATCTGCGCGCGCAGCTGAGTGCGCGCAAAGACTTTGCGCCGGCGCTAAATGTCTACTGAAGTTGGGGCGAGGCGCAGATCGCGCTGCGCCCGGGCGCTAAGCGCCTCGTGCTCGACATCTACTCCTCCTAAGGCGCTAACGGCTGGCGCAACCAACTGAATTTCTAGCCCTAGTGTCTCCGCTTCCACCACTTCCGTCGGCAGTGAGTTCCAGGTCCTCACCACTCGCTGCGTAAAAAAGTTTTTCCTCACATCCCCCCTGTATCTCTTGCCCAAAACCTTAAATCTGTGTCCCTAGTCCTTGTACCATCAACTAGTGGGAACAGCCTTTCCCCGTCTAGCCTATCCAAACCCGTCATAATCTTGTGCACCTCTTTCAAATCACCCCTCAACCTCCTTTGCTCTAATGAAAACAAATCCAACCTATCCTTGTAACTAAGATCCCCCATCCCCAAAACCATTCTGGTAAATCTCCTCTGCACCCTCTCAAGGGCCTTCACATCCTTCCTAAAGTGTGGTGATCAGAACTGGACACAATACTCCAGTTGTGGCCTAACCAGCGCTTTATAAAGGTTCAACATAACTTCTCTACTTTTGTACTCAATACCTCTATTTATGAAGCCCAAGCTCCCATATACTTTGTTATCCTTTTTGTCGTACGGAGACCAGAACTGTGCACAATAGCCCGAGTGTGGTCTCACCAAGGTTCTGTATAAATTTAACATCACCTCCCTACTTTTGTATTCAATTGCTCTAGAAATGAACCCCAGTGATTTGTTTGCACTCTTTATGGCCTTATCAACTGTGATGCTACTTTTTAGGGATTTATGTATCTGTATTCCCAGATCTCTTTGCTCCTCTATCCCATTTAATTTCTTACCTTCCAAGAAATATGCCCGTATTCCTCCTACCAAAATGAACCATGTTACACTTCATTATATTGAATTTCATTTGCCATTTATTCGCCCACTCTGCGAGCCTGTTTATGTCTTCCTATAGTTTGGCGCAGTCCCTCATATTATTAGCTGTACACCCCACCCCCCCACAGAAAAATGGCAAATGCAGTATAATGTGGATAAATGTGAGGTTATCCACTTTGGTGTCAAAAACAAGAAGGCAGATTATTATCTGAATAGCAATAGATTGGGAGAAGGGGAAGTGCAACGAGACCTGGGTGTCCTTGTGCACCAGTCGCTGAAGATAAGCATGCAGGTGTAGCAGGCGGTTAAGAAGGCAAATGGTATGTTGGTCTTCGTAGCGAGAGGGTTCGAGTACAGGAACAAGGATGTCTTGCTACAGTTGTACAGGGCCTTGGTGAGACCGCACCTTGAGTATTGTGTGCAGTTTTGGTCGCCTTACCTGAGGAAGGACATTCTTGCCATGGAAGGAGTGCAGCGAAGATTCACCAGACTGATACCTGGGATGGCAGGAATGACGTATGAGGAGAGATTGTGTCAATTGGGCTTATACTCACTGGAGTTTAGAAGATTGAGAGGGGATCTCATCGAAACCTATAAAATTCTGTCAGGCCTGGACAGACTAGATGCTGGAAGGATGTTTCTGATGGCGGGGGAGTCCAGAACCAGGGGTCACAGTCTAAGGATAAGGGGTAGGCCATTTAGGACCGAAATGAGGAGGAATTTCTTCACCCAGAGAGTGGTGAACCTGTGGAATTCTCTGTCACAGAGGGCGGTGGAGGCCAGTTCATTAAATATATTCAAGAAGGAGTTGGATATATTTCTTAAGGCTAAAGGGATCAAAGGATATGGGGAGAAGGCAGGGACAGGGTGCTGAATTTGGATGATCAGCCATGATCTTATTGAATGGTGGAGCAGGCTCGAAGGGCCGAATGGCCTACTCCTGCTCCTATCTTCTATGTTTCTATGTTTACCCCCCACCCCCGTCCCCCCAACCCAATTTGGCATAATCTGCAATTTTCGACACCTTACCTCGAATTTCTGAGTGCAAATTATTTCTGTATCTGGTGAGCTTCAGTAATTCCAGCACAGATCCTTGCGGGACCCCATTTCCCGATTCCTGCCAGTCCAAGAAACTTCCTGACATGAATCAGTCATTCATGAAAGAAAGACTTATGAAATAATACTGAGCGGCCTGTGGGTGGCGCTGTCCAGGGAGAGTATAAATACTCGGGCACGGGCCCAGCTTGCGCAGGACATTCTTAACAGGAACTAGTGAAGGACACAACTAGACCTCCATGTTGTAAAACAGTTGATTAAAGCTTTGTTTAACGCTTAGACCAAGTGCCTAGTAGTTTTCTTACGTCACTTCCCTTAACTCCCACCCTCCGATTTTTGTTCTGTTGTCATCTTTCTATCCATTCTGCTCCCTGGTCCCTCATTCCACACACCCTGACCTTTGTCACAAGTCTTGTTATAAATCTCATCATCAAGAAACTACTTATGAAATAATGCTGGACGGCCAGCTGGTGGCGCTGTCCAAGGAGTATAAATACTCGGGCGTGGGCCCCAGCTTTCCAGGGACATTTTGTAAGACAAGGAGCTAGCGAGATACAACCATGTTCTGAAACAAGTTGATTAAAGCCTTGCTTTATACTCAAACCAAGTACGTAGTGAGTTTTATTACATCAAGTCTCACACTTTATTCTTAGTGCCCTCTGTAGCACTCTAGCAAGCCACTCAGTTACATAAAAAAAGAAAATCACCGAGAGAAAAATAAATTAGTGCCTAGGCTGAAACACTTGGCTGAAGTTCTGGGGGCAGCCAGTGACGGTGGAACTGTGCCCCAGCGCGAGCCAGCGTCTCGAGGAGACCAAGTGAGAAATCTGGAATTAAAAAAAAGATTTTCTCGACTCGATTCTAAACCCCAAACACATTAACACCCCCCTGAATGTTACACAAGGAAAGCATTAATACCCCTGGGGAGAGAGGAGAGGAAGAAAGAAAGAGAAACAGACAAGGAGAGAGGGAGAGAAAAAAGAGAAAAAGAAAAAAGTAAGAAAGAAATAAAGAGAAAGAAGGAGAGAGAGAAGGACAATTGGCTAACTGGCACCGAGTCCCGTTCGCCCATCGCCCCTGTGCTCGCTGACCTACATTGGCTCCCCGTTAAGCAATGCCTTCCACATAAGTACAGCTATTGAGAGGAATTGTTTAGACAATGAAAAAGGAAGCACTCACTGGTTGAATTGCCCCTTCAGCACCAGGTTGGGGCCGGTCCCAGTCAGAGTCGCTGTGCCGCCGATACTGGCTGCATAGCAGACGCACAAAGTCAAGGCTTTACATATACGCTGCTGCTCACTGTCGGCCTCGGGGCTTGTCGAAGCCGTGGGAACATTTCCGTTCAGGTTCGGGCCCGGATCATTTCTGTGGTCAAGCGACGGGGAAACCGGAGCTGCAGGATGCAAAAAAAGGAAAAACCCCACACCCATTACCTCACCGCAGAGAGGGGCAGATTCTCATGTCAAGCGCGAATCGGGCGGGCGATGTAATCGCACTGGCGGGAGGCACGAGGCACTTTCTGCGTAATGCTGGCAAGCAGTGCCGGCGGTCAGTGTGTCCACTTCCTACTCCACGGAGCAGAGCCGGACGTTGACGGTTAAATGGGAAAGGCCATGGGGTGAACAACAGCTGATTTATTACTTTATTACACACAATGTTTTATCCGCTCAGCCCTGTGCCCTGAAGGTGCTGATTGTTGCTGCCTCGTGGGTCCACAGACACTGACGGGGGGCAGGGGGGCTTTGCTATTTAATCCGAGTGGCCATGCTTCATGTGTGAATGTTGGCAGGCTATTTGACCATGGGGAACACGTCAGCTGAGCCTGATCCCGTCCTCAAACAGCCTCCACGTCTGCGCACTTTCCAGCGGGAGTGGATAGACGGCGATGAGGAGAAGGAACTCCAGCAGGTGAAGAGGAGGCCTGGCCCAGGGGCACACCACCAATCGTGGAACCCCAGCTCAGATCAACCAAGTCACGGCTTCGAGCCAGGACCGACCTGATCTCTATGACTCAGTGACAGCCTGGGCAGCAGCCAGTTGTTCTTTCACCCCCTCCCTGGGCCTCTAGCCCCCGGGGGCTGCAGAGAGTCCCACCCTCTTAAGCAGGCATGGCTCGGGGATGGGAGCAAGCAAGGTGTGAAATCTTATTAAAGACGCCTGATGGAAGAGTTAATGCACTAGAGACCTGCCGAGTCCATTTCATTACTGGTGCTCTTCTCCTTCAGCTCCATGTCGACAGTAACCTGGCCGTTTTCCAGGTCCATCTTTTCTGCCTCCACTTCAGTGCTGTTGAGCTGCTCTAACACGGCCTGGGCGATGGGCACCATCATGGCAGTGGTGGCTGTGTTACTGATCCACATCGAGAGGAAAGCGGTCACGCTCATGAACCCCAACATTAACCTGGAAAGGACACAGAACAAGACCAGTCCGGGATGTGAAAATACCTTTCAGCCCATCAAAGCCCCTCCCTCTGGTACATTAACCCATTGAAGCCCCTCCCTCTGGTACATTAACCCATCGAAGTCCCTCCCTCTGGTACACTAACCCATCAAAGCCCCTCCCTCTGGTACATTAACCCATTGAAGCCCCTCCCTCTGGTGCATTAACCCATTGAAGCCCCTCCCTCTGGTACACTAACCCATCGAAGCCCCTCCCTCTGGCACACTAACCCATCGAAGCCCCTCCCTCTGGCACACTAACCCATTGAAGCCCCTCCCTCTGGCACACTAACCCATTGAAGCCCCTCCCTCTGGCACACTAACCCATCGAAGCCCCTCCCTCTGGTACATTAACCCATCGAAGCCCCTCCCTCTGGTACACTAACCCATTGAAGCCCCTCCCTCTGGTACACGAACCCATTGAAGCCCCTCCCTCTGGTACACTAACCCATCGAAGCCCCTCCCTCTGGCACACTAACCCATCGAAGCCCCTCCCTCTGGCACACTAACCCATCGAAGCCCCTCCCTCTGGTACATTAACCCATCAAAGCCCCTCCCTCTGGTACATTAACCCATTGAAGCCCCTCCCTCTGGTACATTAACCCATTGAAGCCCCTCCCTCTGGTACACTAACCCATCGAAGCCCCTCCCTCTGGTACATTAACCCATCGAAGCCCCTCCCTCTGGTACATTAACCCATCAAAGCCCCTCCCTCTGGTACATTAACCCATTGAAGCCCCTCCCTCTGGTACATTAACCCATCAAAGCCCCTCCCCTCTGGTACATTAACCCATCGAAGCCCCTCCCTCTGGTACACTAACCCATCGAAGCCCCTCCCTCTGGTACATTAACCCATTGAAGCCCCTCCCTCTGGTACATTAACCCATTGAAGCCCCTCCCTCTGGTACACTAACCCATTGAAGCCCCTCCCTCTGGCACACTAACCCATCGAAGCCCCTCCCTCTGGCACACTAACCCATCGAAGCCCCTCCCTCTGGTACACTAACCCATTGAAGCCCCTCCCTCTGGCACACTAACCCATTGAAGCCCCTCCCTCTGGTACACTAACCCATTGAAGTCCCTCCCTCTGGTACATTAACCCATCAAAGCCCCTCCCTCTGGTACATTAACCCATTGAAGCCCCTCCCTCTGGTACATTAACCCATTGAAGCCCCTCCCTCTGGTACACTAACCCATCGAAGCCCCTCCCTCTGGTACATTAACCCATCAATGCCCCTCCCTCTGGTACATTAACCCATTGAAGTCCCTCCCTCTGGTACATTAACCCATCGAAGCCCCTCCCTCTGGTACATTAACCCATCAAAGCCCCTCCCTCTGGTACATTAACCCATTGAAGCCCCTCCCTCTGGTACACTAACCAATCGAAGCCCCTCCCTCTGGTACACTAACCCATCGAAGCCCCTCCCTCTGGTACATTAACCCATTGAAGCCCCTCCCTCTGGTACATTAACCCATCGAAGCCCCTCCCTCTGGTACATTAACCCATCGAAGCCCCTCCCTCTGGTACATTAACCCATCGAAGCCCCTCCCTCTGGTACATTAACCCATCGAAGCCCCTCCCTCTGGTACATTAACCCATCGAAGCCCCTCCCTCTGGCACACTAACCCATTGAAGCCCCTCCCTCTGGTACACTAACCTATCGAAGCCCCTCCCTCTGGTACATTAACCCATTGAAGCCCCTCCCTCTGGTACATTAACCCATCAAAGCCCCTCCCTCTGGTACACGAACCCGTCAAAGCCCCTCCCCCTGGTACACTAACCCACCGAAGCCCCTCCCTCTGACACACTAACCCACTGAAGCCCCTCCCCCCGGTACACTAACCCATCGAAGCCCCTCCCTCTGGTAGATTAACCCATTGAAGCCCCTCCCTCTGGTACACGAACCCATTGAAGCCCCTCCCTCTGGTACATTAACTCTCCAATGAAGTTCATCTCTGGTGCAGATGTGTAAAACAGCATTGTCCACATGTGGGTGATAAGACATCTTGTGCTTTGGGTTCTAACTCCAAACCTGAAGCAAACTGGACACACCTAAAATCAACCAACATCGCTTCAGGATTTCCTCAACCTGAAGTCTACCTCTCCTTCTCTCATTGACAAAAATCACTATTACTTGCACCCCCCACATCTTGGCTATTCTACATCTACGGGATGTGACACTGACCTTGAATTTATTGGGTAGGGAAGTGCTTACTGTCCTTTTATCCCGCCCTCTAATGATATGCAGTGACCGTCACTTTGTGCTTGATGCCAGTAATATTCCATCTGTAACACAACTGAATAAAAGGATGGACAAAGTCTTACAGAGCCGGCTTGATCCCAACACAAAGGAGGGCCCTCAGTGCGATGCGTTTGTGAAGGTTCCAGTGTTCAATAGCTACAGCCACCATTAACCCACCGAGGAAGAGCATGTTGGTGTCCTTCAGATACTGCATACACACCTGGAACAGAAAGCACACAGCGGTAGAACATCACATTGAGGCAGTGTGGGTGGGTGTTACCCCGTCTGAGACAAGCACGTCTCTGTATTGCCAAGAGCTAGACTGGGGTGAGCAATGGGCAGTGATCTCCATTCACACTGTGACCAGTGGCCTCTGCCTCTGGCCAGCATACAGTCCTGGTAGGCTGGTGTTGACAAGCCCTCCAGAGAAACCCTTCTGATTGGCTGTAAACCAAATCCAAAATCCACTTTTTCGGACAGTTTGGGAATGGTATCAGATCACTGTGGTGACGGGAGTGGGCCTTTGGCATAGCGGTAGCATCCCCGCCGCTGGGCCAGAAGGTGTAGGGTTTCGAACCCCGCTCCAGACAGTCCCGGCAAGTGGAGTCGGAGTTCTGGCTCTAAATTCTGGGTTGACATCCAGCGGGATACTTATGTCCGTGGGTGTGGGTGGCCCCCCCCCCCTTGTATGGGTTGTGGGAGCCCGTAAAACCCTCCCGCCATAGGACTAACCACCCTAATGGCTGGTACGAAGATGGTTACGGTCACGGAAGGAGCGTTAATCGCGGCCAGAAATCCTTCCACCACTTCATACAGTTCCCCAAAGGGGACAGTGTGAAGACACGTACGACAACGACTGTGGTCATAGAGTCATAGAGTCATAGAGTTTTACAGCACAGAAAGAGGCCCTTCGGCCCATCGTGTCTGCGCCGCCCATCCATCCCTGTCCAGTCTAATCCCATTTTCCAGCATTTGGTCCATAGCCTTGTATGCAATGGCATTTCAAGTGCTCATCCAAATGCTTCTTGAATGTTGTGAGGGTTCCTGCCTCTACCACCCTTTCAGGCATTGAGTTCCACATTCCAACCACCCTCTGGGTGAAAAAGTTCCTCCTCAAATCCCCTCTAAATCTCCTGCCCCTTACCCTGAATCTATGCCCCCTTGTTATTGACCCCCCTACTAAGGGGAAAAGTTCCTCTTTGTCTACCCTATCTATGCCCCTCATCATTTTGTACACCTCAATCAGGTCCCCCCTCAGCCTTCTTTGCTCCAAGGAAAACAACCCCAGCCTGTCCAGCCTCTCTTCATAGCTGAGGCGCTCCATCCCAGGTAACATCCTGGTGAATCTTCTCTGCACCCTCTCCAAAGCAATCACATCCTTCCTATAGTGAGGCGACCAGAACTGCACACAGTACTCCAGCTGTGGCCTCACCAGCGTTTTGTACAGTTCCATCATAACCTCCCTGCTCTTATATTCTATGCCTCGGCTAATGAAGGCAAGTATCCCATATGCCTTTTTAACCACCTTATCTACCTGTTCCGCTGCCTTCAGGGATCTATGTACATGTACACCAAGGTCCCTCTGACCCTCTGTACTTCCTAGGGTCCTACCACTCATTGTGTATTCCCTTGCCTTATTTGTCCGTCCAAAATGCATCACCTCGCACTTTTCAGGGTTAAATTCCATTTGCCACTTTTCCGCCCATCTGATCAACCCGTTTATATCGTCCTGTAGCCTGAGGCTTTCCTCCTCACAATTTACCACCCCACCAATTTTCGTGTCATCTGCGAACTTACTGATCATACCTTTTACATTCTCATCCAAATCATTTATGTAGATCACAAACAACAAGGGACCCAGCACCGATCCCTGAGGTACCCCACTGGACACAGGCTTCCAGTCACAAAAGCAACCTTCGACCATCACCCTCTGCCTCCTGCCACTCAGCCAGTTTAGGATCCAACGCGCCAAGGCACCCTGGATCCCATGGGCTCTTACCTTCTTGACCAGTCTCCTATGCGGGACTTTGTCAAAAGCTTTACTGAAGTCCATGTAAACCACATCCACAGCATTTCCCTCATCCACCCCCCTAGTCACCCCCTCGAAAAATTCAATCAGATTTGTCAGACATGATTTACCCTTGACAAAGCCATGCTGACTATCCCCGATTAATCCTTGCCTCTCCAAGTGGAGACTAATTTTGTCCCTCAGAATTTTTTCCAATAATTTCCCTACCACAGATGTTAGGCTCACTGGCCTGTAATTCCCTGGTTTATCCCTGCTACCCTTCTTGAATAATGGTACTACGTTAGCTGTTCTCCAGTCCTGTGGTACATCCCCTGTGGCCAGAGAGGTTCTGAAAATTTGTGTCAGAGCCCCTGCAATCTCCTCCTTTGCCTCCCACAGCAGCCTGGGATACATCTCGTCTGGGCCTGGGGATTTATCCACTTTTTGGCCTGCTAAAACCGCTAGCACCTCCTCCCTCTCGATGCTAATATGTTCAAGTATGTCACAGCCCCCTTGCCCGATTTCTATGTCTGCATCGTCTTTCTCCATAGTGAACACAGATGCAAAAAATTCATTTAAAACCCCGCCTACATCATCTGGCTCTACACACAGATTGCCACTTTGGTCCCTAATGGGCCCTACCCTTTCCCTGGTTATCCTCTTGCCCTTAATATACTTATAAAACATCTTAGGATTTTCCTTTATTTTGCTCGCCAGTGTTATTTCATGGCCCCTCCTCGCCCTCCTAATTTCTTTTTTAAGTATGCCCCTGCATTTTTTATACTCCTCTAGGGCTTCTTCCGTCTTTAGTCTTTTGTAACTGCCAAAAGCCCCCCTTTTATTTCTAATGCATTTTTGTATATCCCTTGTCATCCAAGGTTCCCTTTGCTTGTTGGTCCCACCCTTGACCTTTACAGGAACATGTTGGCGTTGTACTCTCTCTATTTCCCTTCTGAAAGTCTCCCACTGTTTTGATGCGGATTTTCCTATAAGTAGCTGCTCCCAGTCCAATTTGGCCAGATCCTGCCTTATCATATTAAAATCGGCCTTCCCCCAATTTAGAACCCTTATTTCCGGGCCGACTTTGTCTTTTTCCATGACCACCTTAAATCTCACCGAATTGTGGTCACTGTCACCAAAGTGCTCTCCTACTGACACTTCCACCACTTGCCCGGCTACATTCCCCAGAATTAGGTCCAGTACCGCCCCCTCTCTTGTGGGACTTTCTACATGTTGGCTCAAAAAGCTCTCCTGGATGCACTTTAAGAATTCTGCACCCTCTAAGCCTTTCACACTCTGACTATCCCAATTTATATTGGGGAAGTTGAAATCCCCCACTATTATTACCCTATTATTTTCGCACTTTTCTGAGATTTGCCTACATATCTGTTCCTCTATCTCCCCCTGACTGTTTGGGGGCCTATAGTACACTCCCAGCAAAGTGCTTGCCCCCTTTTTGTTTTTAAGTTCTACCCATATGGCCTCATTAGAGGAACCCGCTAATATATCATCCCTCCTGACAGCAGTAATTGACTCCTTAATTAATATTGCAACACCCCCTCCCCTTTTACATCCCCCTCTGTCTCGCCTGAAGATTCTATACCCCGGAATATTGAGCTGCCAGTCCTGACCCTCCCTCAACCATGTCTCCGTGATAGCAACAATATCGTACTCCCATGTGTTCAACAACAACTTCAGTTCATCCACCTTATTTGCAAGACTCCTTGCATTAAAATAAATGCCTTCCAGCCCTGCCATATTCTCTTTTGCCTTCACATATTTGCTTTGCCTTCCCAGCTGACTTGTTTTTCCCTCTGTATTTGGCTGTAAATCACCCCCTACTATAGCTCCACTCTGTACCCCATCCCCCTGCCAAGTTAGTTTAAACCCCCCCCAGCAGTGCTAGCAAACCTCCCCGCAAGGATATTGGTTCCCCTCTGGTTCAGGTGTAAACCGTCCGACTTGTACAAGTCCCACCTTTCCCAGAAGCAGACCCAGTGATCCAGGAAACTAAAGCCCTCCCCCCTGCACCATCCCTTTAGCCACGCATTCATCTGTTCTATCTTCCTATTTCTATACTTACTAGCACGTGGCACCGGGAGTAATCCAGAGATTACAACCCTTGAGGTCCTGCTCTTTAATCCTTCACCTAGCTCCCTAAATTCTTGCTGCAGGACCTCATCCCTCTTTTTACCTATGTCGTTGGTACCAATGTGGACCACGACCACTGGCTGTTCACCCTCCCCCTCCAGAATGCCCTGCAGCCGCTCAGTGACATCCTTGACCCTGGCACCAGGGAGGCAACAAACCATCCTGGATTCACGTCTACGGCCACAGAAACGCCTATCTGTTCCCCTTACTATAGAATCCCCTACCACTATTGCTCTCCCACTCTTTTTCCCCCCTTCCTGGGCAGCAGGAGCACCGCCAGTGCCAGGAAGTTGGCTGCTGCTGCCTTCCCCTGGTGAGTCATCCCCCTCAACAGTATCCAAAGCGGTATACTTGTTTGAAAGGGGGATGTCCGCAGGGGTTCCCTGCACTACCTGCCTGCCTTTGTTGCTCCGCCTGATGGTCACCCCTGTGCTGCCCTACCCTGAGGCGTGAACAACTCGCTAAACGTGCAATCCACGAGCCTCTCAGCATCCATTTCATCATCAACAATGCTCAAGAGAAGGCTGAAGATTACATTGTGACTCCTTTTAATGGAGCAATTTACAGCTTTGTTTCTCTTGTGTCTGTAATGCTTTTATTATCAATTTCGCTCAAATGACGTTGGAAGCAACAGGGAGAAAACTGAACCTTACTTGTTTAGATGGCATGATTCCAAACATTGGGAAGAGTAAAGCAGGAATGATGGCAGTGATAGCCAGGGGGATGACCTCAGTGCACCAGTACACAGCCATCAGGAGGACGATGAATCCACAATAGGCTTCCTGTGAGAGAGGGAAGGAAAAGCAGGATCAGCAGGGGTCCCCTGTTAGTGAGAACATTGGTGAAACAGAAGTCAAGTTGGAATCAGTACACTCCTACTGCAAGAGTCGACCGTCGTACAAAAAATGGTCCGTTCCTCCCGCCCTTCCTCTCCTATAGGCATTGACATGCTGGGGTACACTTCAATAGGTGGCAGACAGCCATATGGCTAAATGGAAGGGTATGGGGACCTAGTGGTTACAGTACTGGACGAGCAACCCAGAGGTTCCAAGTTCAAATCCCACCATGCAAGTTTTAAAATTGAATTCAATGAGGGGGGGGGGGAACTTTAATCCCCAAAGGATGGAATATGATCATAGAAACTGAGAGATTGTCCTAAAAACCCAATTGGGTCACTAATGTCCTTTAGGGAAGGGTAATGGCCTCCCTACCTGGTCTAGCCTACATGTGACTCCAATCCCACACTGCCTCGGGTCTTAATGCACTCAGGGGCATCTAGGAATGGGCAATAAATGCTGCCTAGCCAGGGTCACCCGCATCCTGAGAACGAATAGGAGAAATGGCCACTCTTTATGCATGAGCCTAGACAGCAGATGTTGCAGGTTAGGGGGTGGGGGCAGGATCTCTGCAGGTCAATTAGAATATAGGGAATTGCTTGGTGAATAAAGACCACGGTCCACCTCGTTCACCTTCTAGTATCCCATGATCCAACGATAATGGGCTTGTTGACCAATCACAGCGATCAATCTCGATCAATGATATGTTTCTATGTCTCCAATAACTCAGATACTGGAGCACAAAATATTACTTTCTGCAAGAAATCTCTCTAATTTGCACCTGACTGAATCAACACTAACTGCTTCCACCGTCCCCTAGGGAGTCTGTTCCGTAGATTGGCCACTTGCTCTCTGAAATATTGGCCCCGATCCTTACTGGGGTGGGGTTTCTGGGGCGGGGGTGGAGGATGGGGGATCGGACAGAGTGGGGAGGGAGGTCGGGGGAGAGTTGGTGATCACAGAGTGGGGGGGTTGGTCGGTGACCGCGGGGGTGTGGTGGGGTCGTGACCACAGGCGGGCGGGGGGAGGGAGAGATCGCGGAGGGGGGGCAGGGTGGGGAAGCCCTTACCCGCTGCCGCCGGCAGCTCCCCCCCCTCCCTTTAGCCGGCGGGTTTCCCGAGCCCCGGGAAACCCGGGCCACACCAGGTAAATTCAAATTGATGACACAATCTGTGACGCGCAGCCTCATTTAAATATTACAATTACCGACCCGCCTCTCGAGAGCGGTTTACTCGCCCGACCCTAAACCCGCCCCGGTTAAACCGAAAGTGGGGCGCGATTGCGACGGGTTGGATTTGGGTTTGAGATTTTGGGAATTTTAACCTCCTGACCCTCTCCCGCCTGTCGTGGGAGGGTTGGAATTACCCCCATTGTGAATGTTAAGTGATGGGATTGAGTCTAGACTCCCTTTCCAACAAGATCACCAATTGAGCTTGGCATTTACCGAATGGGGGGAAACTTCAGAAACACAGTGACACTGGGGGGGGGGCGGGGGGTCCCATCTCCAGATGATTCCATTTGCATTAAAAAAAAACATCTTTATGGAATCATGGTCAAAAGTAGCAGCAACTGCCCTTTAAGCAGCAGGGGGGTAGCGGGAGTGGGTGCCAGCCTCTGCCAGCCTAGAACACCGGGACATCCGCCAAAAGTTCAACACCATCACCAGAATTGCTAAACTCAGTTCAGGACACACACACACAGCCGGACCGAATCTCCGAGAGACTGACCCGGACCACAAGCACTTGACACGTTATTGGAAAAGGTGCCGGGACCCTGTCTTCGCTCAGACCCATGGCGTTGTGTTTCTATGTCTTTCAGCTCCTTTCCAGCATTGAGCATTTCACAGGAATTCAGGAACTTCGCATTCCCAGCACTCTTCCTAAAACTTGTCCACTGAAACATTACACACGCGGTTTGACACATTTGCATCCTGTTTTTCTGTCTAATTGTTCGGTTTTTTTTGACGTTGTTGCGATCTATTGTTGGCTAGTCAGGAGCAGGAGGTGTAAATGAAGCTTACCTGGGTGTGCACAGCGATGGGCAAGGGCATGAGCAGCAGGACAGGTAGCCCGAGCAGAAGGGGGCTGCGATAGTCCTGGAGCAGCTTGAGGCAGGGGTCGGTGGAGCTGGACAGACGGCCGAGCCCCCGGGGTCTGGCCCCGCTCCGGACTGTCCGCTCCGCTGACCATCGCATGGTGCCGGATGCCGGCTCGCTCGGAGATCTCCTGGCTTGTTGCTCTGGGCTGTCCCTCTGGTCCGGGGAGCCGCAAAGCAAGTCTGCTCCCCTCAATGTGAAGCCTCCCTCCCGGCGTCACCTGCTCTTTGAGTGACGCTGGGAGGCTTCAGATTACAATGCCCGGACGAGGCGGCGGCTCATCTCAGACAGACCACCTCCCCCCGGGGCTCCACTGCACACTGCGAGGGCCAGGCTCAGGGGGCACACTCTATACCACAGCCCCTGGTCCAGGCTGGTGACCAATGCCGAGCCCTGGTCCAGGCTGGTGACCAATGCCATCGCCTGGTCCAGGCTGGTGACCAATGCCGAGCCCTGGTCCAGGCTGGTAACCAATGCCATCGCCTGGTCCAGGCTGGTGACCAATGCCGAGCCCTGGTCCAGGC
Organism: Somniosus microcephalus; assembly: GCF_052327205.1. Taxonomy (NCBI): domain Eukaryota; kingdom Metazoa; phylum Chordata; class Chondrichthyes; order Squaliformes; family Somniosidae; genus Somniosus; species Somniosus microcephalus. Next base: position 48,040,297 of record NC_141008.1, read on the forward strand.
TGGTAACCAATGCCATCGCCTGGTCCAGGCTGGTGACCAATGCCAAGCCCTGGTCCAGGCTGGTGACCAATGCCATCGCCTGGTCCAGGCTGGTGACCAATGCCCGAGCCCTGGTCCAGGCTGGTAACCAATGCCAAGCCCTGGTCCAGGCTGGTGACCAATGCCATCGCCTGGTCCAGGCTGGTGACCAATGCCAAGCCCTGGTCCAGGCTGGTGACCAATGCCATCGCCTGGTCCAGGCTGGTGACCAATGCCATCGCCTGGTCCAGGCTGGTGACCAATGCCAAGCCCTGGTCCAGGCTGGTGACCAATGCCAAGCCCTGATCCAGGCTGGTGACCAATGCCAAGCCCTGGTCCAGGCTGGGTGACCAATGCCATTGCCTGGTCCAGGCTGGTGACCAATGCCATCGCCTGGTCCAGGCTGGTGACCAATGCCATCGCCTGGTCCAGGCTGGTGACCAATGCCAAGCCCTGGTCCAGGGTGGTAACCAATGCCAAGCCTGGTCCAGGCTGGTGACCAATGCCGAGCCCTGGTCCAGGCTGGTAACCAATGCCAAGCCCTGGTCCAGGCTGGTGACCAATGCCTTGCCTGGTCCAGGCTGGTGACCAATGCCAAGCCCTGGTCCAGGCTGGTGACCAATGCCATCGCCTGGTCCAGGCTGGTGACCATGCCATTGCCTGGTCCAGGCTGGTGACCAATGCCGAGCCCTGGTCCAGGCTGGTAACCAATGCCATCGCCTGGTCCAGGCTGGTGACAATGCCATCGCCTGGTCCAGGCTGGTGACCAATGCCGAGCCCTGGTCCAGGCTGGTAACCAATGCCAAGCCCTGGTCCAGGCTGGTGGACCAATGCCATTGCCTGGTCCAGGCTGGTGACCAATGCCAAGCCCTGGTCCAGGCTGGTGACCAATGCCATCGCCTGGTCCAGGCTGGTGACCAATGCCATTGCCTGGTCCAGGCTGGTGACCAATGCCATCGCCTGGTCCAGGCTGGTGACCAATGCCATCGCCTGGTCCAGGCTGGTGACCAATGCCAAGCCCTGGTCCAGGTTGGTAACCAATGCCAAGCCTGGTCCAGGCTGGTGACCAATGCCGAGCCCTGGTCCAGGCTGGTAACCAATGCCAAGCCCTGGTCCAGGCTGGTGACCAATGCCATTGCCTGGTCCAGGCTGGTGACCAATGCCAAGCCCTGATCCAGGCTGGTGACCAATGCCAAGCCCTGGCCCAGGCTGGTGACCAATGCCATTGCCTGGTCCAGGCTGGTGACCAATGCCATCGCCTGGGTCCAGGCTGGTGACCAATGCCATCGCCTGGTCCAGGCTGGTGACCAATGCCAAGCCCTGGGTCCAGGTTGGTGACCAATGCCATCGCCTGGTCCAGGCTGGTGACCAATGCCGAGCCCTGGTCCAGGCTGGTAACCAATGCCAAGCCCTGGTCCAGGCTGGTGACCAATGCCATCGCCTGGTCCAGGGCTGGTGACCAATGCCAAGCCCTGGTCCAGGCTGGTGACCAATGCCATCGCCTGGTCCAGGCTGGTGACCAATGCCATCGCCTGGTCCAGGCTGGTGACCAATGCCAAGCCCTGGTCCAGGCTGGTGACCAATGCCATTGCCTGGTCCAGGCTGGTGCCAATGCCATCGCCTGTCCAGGGCTGGTGACCAATGCCATCGCCTGGTCCAGGCTGGTGACCAATGCCAAGCCCTGGTCCAGGCTGGTGACCAATGCCAAGCCCTGATCCAGGCTGGTGACCAATGCCAAGCCC